>NW_028327172.1:23677563-23980593 GCF_987537825.1 Furipterus horrens | reverse complement strand
ACAATTACGTACCCCATGCTTCCCCAGTCACTTTTACTCTACCTGATGACCCACCATCTCCTGTGTGAAATGGCCACAGCCTGTAGCTAGTCAAGTACCTTTTCTGAGCCTTTCAATGAACACTATCAGAAGTGGCGTTGTCTGACTTTTCAACAACTGGAAAATTCTAGGAGCCAGAGTTTTGCTGGCTCTCCCTAAAGCAGAAAACTTTGAACTCGTAGTGGCAGTGACATTCAATCACGACTGCTCTATATTTAGAAGAATATCTAACATACACAAACCTCGCTCTGCTTCTGAGGATGCTGGCTAAGCACATCACAGGGAGAAAGAGAGAAAAGCCTATTTCCCCAAACCTTGACAAAGGCGAAGAACAGGGAGCTTTGCGAGCCCATCAGCAGTGACACTGGCTGGCAGACGAAGACCCATCGCCCATCCTTGATAGCTCTCTCTAGACTCCAGTCATTCTTGGTTTCATGAGTTAGAAGTAACTCGGAGTTTGAATTTCCAGCTCTGCCTCTACCCACAACTGTTGAACACCCCATGTTAACCCACGTGGAACCAATCCATTAGGGCAGAGAAGGGATTTCATCTCAGGTCATCTTGTCTATAAATATCACGTACGTCCGTTCCCCCTCCCCCCGTGACAAGACACAGGGTTAAGGAGCTCAGGAGGACACATTCAGTGTAGTACAGTAGAAAGACACTGCAGTCAGGCATCGAGAGATCTACCTGGGTTTTAAACCTGCCTCTGAACTGCAGACAGTTGTGTCACCCATGGGAAGTTACTAAACTCCTATACGCAGCTGCTCCTGCACCTGCCCATCCAACAGGTAGAGCGCGGACAGTCAAGATAAATATTTTCCACTAATTGTCAACATAATCTGCCAGCCTGAGATAACAGAGCTTGATATACCAATTACGCAATTTTCTTTAGTGTCTGTCTTACTCTCTAAACTGTAAGCTCTATGAGGGGAGGCAGCTTTGTCTGAGCTCCATCTCCAACTGTGCGTGCCCCTTATTAGATACCTGATAAATATTCATGAAACGCAAGAACACATTCTGGAAAAGCAGCATGGTGTGGTGCAGTGGTTCTCAAACTTTAGAGTGCATCAGAATCATGTGAGAGGCCCACCCCAAAGGTCAGTAGGTCCAAGGAGGGGCCTGGGAAAGTGCATTTTCAACAAGGTGCCAGGAGCTGCTGCTGCTGATGGGGGCCCTGGGACCAGAGTTTGAGAATCTCTGGCTTTGTGGGAAAGAGTCGGTTTCTTTGGTGGACTTCCTTAGTTCAAATCCTGTGGGCTCAGTTTACCTCTCTGCACATCAGCTCCCTCATCTGTAAAAATGCAGATAACAACAAAACCTCCCTCGTAAACTTCCTGTATGTAAAACACTTCCAACAGGACCTGCTATTTCATAAACGTTGTATCTGTTATTACCATTGGGATCTTTTTCTTTCCTGCTTTGATGTTTTAGTATGTGTTTATGTTAGTTCTTCCCACAAAAAAAACAAGTATGTGTAATTTGGAAATCCTGGACTTCACCCTCATGACATGGCTGGGACTCACATTTCCCCGTTAAGATCTACGTGGATTTGGGCCTTTGTTATGTAACAGAAAGAGATCACTTACTTAATAAGTTAACTTTTAATGTGAGCACCCTTAGCTTCCAAATCAGGCAACTTCTAGGTCCCAGCGATAAAGAAAGACATCACCCCCAGCCTAGAGGGTATGGCAGGGCAGCCAAGGCCTAGCTAGACACCACCTCTCTGAGACTGCCCAGGCTGGCGTGGGGAGGTGCAGAGAGTTTCCTCTATTTAGGCTGAAGGAAATTAGCAGTGGAACAAATTAAAAGAACAATCAGATTTAAGTGGCCTCTATCAGGAAATTAACTTTAATGGATATTGTCATCACCAGGCCTACCTCCGAGTTGTGCCGCTCACAGCGTTGGGATGCAATAAAAACGAGGGCCTAAACACTGAGTTACCCACCAAGAGCTCAGAATGAATTTTCTTTTTACTACCTTATGTTTGCTTTAATATGCTCCTTCCCCTGTTCATTCAAGCTTTGCTATGATTCTATTAAACGGATTGCACACCTCTGCAAATGACTGCACACCTTACCTGAGCCTGAAAGCTCAAATGAGGACTGGGAGATGGATTTCTTGCTTTGTCACTTTCTGTTAAGTGAGCTCTGAAAGCTTCTCTTTTCTCCAGCACATTCCCACCCCAGAATGGGGAGGATGCTTGAGGGGACTGCCTTCTATTTCTACATGAAGTCCTGGTCTTGCAGCAGAAGAGCATCTGCCTTGATATCCAGGCACAGCATTGTGACCTGGGGCTCTTCTGCAACAACCTTACTGCAATTCTAGATTGAGTCTGGTCACCAGCCCTCCTATACCCACCCGGCTGGCCTATGAGCAACCTTCCTTCCTCATTCATAACACCTCTAGAATCTGTATGGAAAGAGGCTGGGGGGTTACCTCGAAATCAAAGGTCAAAATAAGAGCAATGTAAGGAAGGCAGATAGAAGGAATCTGACCCCATGGGAGAATCTCTGACCTGTGAACAAAATGAGCATCCAGGGCTAAGGAGCAGGAACCTTGGGAGAAACAGAGCTGATGGGCCTGGCCACGCAGTTCATCTGATAGCAGTGCATGCTGGGTAAGAGCATAGATTCTGGAGCTGGCCAACTGGGTTTAAATTCTTGTGCCACCACTCATTAGCTGGGAGAACTCTGGAAAACTTCACTGTGTCTCAGTCTCCTCATCTGGATCACTGGAATAACACCAGTTTTTCTAGCTCAAGGAATTTTCACGAAGCTTAGTTAAAATATGTAAAGAAATTAGAATGCTCCTGACACATATTAAGTGACAAGTGTTTGTTAAATGAATAAAATGTATTGAACTCTACTATGTGTCGGAGGTGGTGAAGAAATGGCTTTCATTCTCAGGGAGTTCATGGTCTGGTAAAAGAGACACACTTGAGAAGAAAGTGGTGTGTATGGCGAATGATCTCTAATTGGAGGATAATTACAACAGCTTCCATTTATTAAACACGTATTATGTGTTTTCCACATCTGTTCTCTGTTTAATCCCTAAGACTTCTTCAAGTATTATAGTCTCAAGTAACCTATGAAGAATAAGCCTAAAAAAGTTTAAGTTACTGAACTAGGAAGTCACAGACAAGTGGCCAAGCTGGGACTGGGATGCAGAGCTGCCTCCCTTCAAAGTTCATGCTCTTTTTCTTGATAAAGGGATAAGACCTTCAGGAAACCATGTGCCATGTGCGGGATAGAGGGCGAAAGACTTGTATTCCTTTCTTTCTTAACCCACAGATAACTGTGTGACCTTGGAGAAATTACTGATCTCCCTTGTGCTCCAGCTTCTCCAGGTGTCAGGCAGTACTAATCTGTGTCCTCCCGCACCGCCTTGCAGAGTTATTGTGCGATCAATAACCAGGGCAGCCCTGGAAGCATTCAGAATGCCAGGGAAAAGGAAGACGCTCCGGCTCGAAACCTCAGCATACAAGAGCCTGAGTTGCCGGACCTGCCTCCCTATCTTACCTCTGTCCCCAGGGGAAGCTTAGGGCATGGACAGCACCTTCTCCTCTTCATAAACCTGCAGCTTTTTGCCAGGTGTTAAGATGCAGAAAGAACACAGTGAACAGGTGTTCAGGAACAGGACTCCAAACACGAGAGAAAGATTTAAGTAGAAAATGACAAAATGTGTCCGGGACCGCATAGAAAGATTGTGGTAGAACAAGTCAAGCGGGACTAAAACAAATGAATTGGGAAAGGAATGTGTCTGGTTCTGAAATAGCCCAGCTTCAGATAAACTCAGGTTAGGTGGCCCTGGTACTTCCCAGATTCAGAAAAGAACAAACCCTCCAAACCTCTAAAGGTTTGCCAATCACTAATTATGTGGCAATTATTCTATTTTGGGCTTTTGCTAATGAGATCTGGGAAGTGTCTTAATTACCCAAAATTATGAAAATAATTTCAAACTTGACTCTAGGGCTAGTTTTACTCCACTTAGGAAGAAAAAAAATAAATGAACGTGCACAGGGTTATTATTTTATTACAAAACAGTCTGGATTTGCTGGAATGCTAGGCCCCTATTGTAAACTTAAGACTATAGCATCTGACACTTAAATGTTTGATGTTTTGGGCACCTTTGCAGGGTCTCTATTAGGTGCAATAAACTGCTAGTGGAGTTTGGTAATTTCCAGAAAAGGACCCTAGAAGCCCCAGTCCTTGCTGAAGGAGAAGAAGGTGAAGAATACTCTGCACTTAAGGTGAAGGCCTGGGGCAGAGTTTAGAGGTAAGAGTAGAGAGGACAGAGGGAATAGTAAGCTTATTATATAATATAAGCTTCTCCTCCTAAATTGCTTCCTATAGCGGAGTAAAAGTGAATCTCCTCAGACAATACTACATCCTATTTGTACACACCTTTGTAATGCATGACCTGTTTTTGTGATGCCATTAGGGAAGAGAATTTAGTATGCAAGGTAAAAGCCCAATTCTGGCTCCTCTCATCAACTATATTGCTTTAAGCAAATTACTTAGCATCTTTAAGCCTTAGTTGCCTCCAGTATAAATCAAGCTATTAATTGTATCAGCCCACAGGATAATTAGAGTCAATACAGTGATCCCTTACCTACCGTGGGTATTACATTCTAGACCCCTCCCCGCAATAGGTGAAAATCCACGAAGTAGGAACCTTACATTTATTTTAGTATTTACTGTACAGTACCGCAAAATCCTATGATATAGTAAAAAATCTGCGATAAATAATTAAATATAATATTTTTAAAAATCCCGCGATACAGTAAACCACGATATGGAGAGGGACCACTGTACATATAAAGTACTTGACACACCCTAGGCCAGGGGTCAGCAAACTATGGCCCGTATTATAGGCCAAATCTGGCTTGGTGACTATTTTTGCAAAGGAAGTTTTACTGGGACACAGCCGTACCTATGCCTTTGTGAACTGTCTGCGGCTGTTCCCACACTGCAATGACAGAGCTGAGGAGTCACAGGAGAGACAGACAACACAGTCTGCAAAGTTTAAGATAATTATCACATGGCTCATTGCAGGAACGGTTTCCCTCCCCCTGTTCTAGACTCCAGAGCACTGAGCAAATGAGGGTCCTGAAGGCAGTGATAAGAGTGGGTAGATATGATTATGGCACTTTGCAGATAAAAGAAGAAAGCCCAACAGGGTTCCTTTCCTTACTTACAGTAGCAAAGCTAGTAAGTGCCCAGCCAAGGCTAGGCCCAATGGTCTGACTATAAGCCCCGTGCATTGTCCACTACACTCTACTGACACGCTCATGTCACTCAATAAACAACCAGGGCTGAGCTGGCACTGCCAGGAAACCAGTGGCTGAAGCCTCGCCTTTGACCTCTGCACGAGGTAAGCTTGTCAGTCCTGTTCACATGGTGTCACCACAAGAATGTACCAAAAGGGACACTAAGCCATCCCAGCACAGCCACGTTTTCCACAGTGTGTTCTGTGCAATGATAATAGGTCTTGAGTTAAAAACAGGGTGCTGTAATCCAAAATGTTCGTGAAAGGCTGAGTTAGAGGAAAGAGGTTTCTCGACACTCCAGGACTTCACGGAGCCTTTAGTGTATCAGCACACACTGTGAATCTCTAAGAGCACACAGCAGCACCCCCCAAATTGAGCTGGCTCCTCCTCCTCATCCCATGAGTGACCCAGGACTGGTGGTCTTCAGAACACTCCTTTCTGGTCTTAGAGATAATATTTCCCCCTTTGTAGGAAGGGACTATACCTCCCCATACCCAGATGACATATTTTTTAATTAATTAAAAGAAATTAAAACCAAGGAAATGCCCTTTTAATTACAACTGAAGCATTTACTGACCAAATAGTTCCCAGGAGTTATTACTAGAAGCACATGGTCTCCAGTGCTGCTGAGAAAAGATTTAAGTAGCAGTTTATGCTCCTTCTAATCTTCCTGGACCTTCCTAATTCTGGGTTGACCATAGGACAATCAAGATCATCTGTTTCCGTGGAAAATCAGAAATGGAACAAGTGAGAGATCATATTTTTATGCAGCAGTTGCCACAATCCCCTTCTATAAAACTGATCACATTTAGAAACATCTGTAATGCATGAAATACTTACAATTGACTACAATCTTGTGGTAATAGCTTAATTATGCCTAAAAAAAAAAAAAAATGCCCCCTTATTCCAGGAGCCTGGCAACAGATCTGTGATCCTGTGGTTCAGTGTCTCATATTTCTCTCCCTCTTTGTCCTTTAATTCAATCCTAATTACAAAAGTGGGAAGCTTTTCTAAAGCTTTTGTCCCCAAATGTTGTTTTGGAGCCATGGCCTGCCTTTTCTTGGTCCCCTTTCTTTTCGACATATGTTCCCCATTCTTGAGCCTTACGGGAATAAGTGCAGGGCTCCACCAGTCTTCACAGCCCCACCCTGGGGCTAGATTAGGCTGCCCTCTTGTTCCCTGCTTCTCAAGGTGAAACGCTCATCTCCCTTAAATTGCTCCTTTATAGGAGGGCAGGTCTCATGAGGCAGGACTTGTTCTCCACTGAATCCTTACAGCCTGGTCCAGCGGCTGGGGCAGATGCTAAGTAAATATTTCTGCTTGATGATCTCTGGCTCATTGGAATAATAGGCTTAAAGAAGGCGAGAAGGGAGCATTTCCTATCGGTTCGAGACACCTGGGATAAGAAGGAATTGCTGGCGAGTTGTGGAAGGAAGTGAGAAAAATCTGCAGAACAGAGAAGCCCCCTCAAGCATGTCAGTTTAAGAAGAAAATCTTGAGACCCTGGAAGGGGAGAAAGATAGAAGACTAATCCCCAGGCAATGTTTTAGGGAAAAAAAGAAATGGAGCCCAACTAGTTAAGATCTATGATGTGGGTTCTTAGACAAATGAAACTTGTGAGTGTTGGGAGAATTGTTCCTGATAGGAAGGGTCTCCAGAAGCAACAGAGAAACAGTTGCTAATTGCATGCTACGTGTGAAGAAGGCTGTCAGAGCAGCAGGGATAAAGACCCCCCGGGGCTCCAGATCCGACCAACTTCATGGTCCAATAAGGGAACCAGATGAAAAATAATTCTGAAATACGGTGGTTAAGTGTTGGCATTCATTCCTTACTTCATCCATTCAGCCACACAACAAGAGTCACTGAGCGCTCACTCTGCGTGGGAGCTGGTGTGGCCACCGTGACCTGGCTGGGACACTTCTCTTAAAAAAAAAAAAATGTCACTATTAGGCTTTGATTCTAATCTGTTTTGGATCAATCATTTGAGAAATTCCTCAGATGCAATATTAATACGAGTATACATCCCTTTGCTCACAGACAACTGGATTCCTGAACCAGTTTTCCACGCCTGCTTCCCCATCCACTCTCCTAGGGATTCGTAAGAAATGATATATTTTAAAAAGTTATAAAATAGAAACAGCGGTTATGACATGAAGATAGTAAAAATAATAGCAGTAACCATGAATGAGACTTTCCTCTGTGTCAAGCATTAGGCAGAGTGCTCTGCAGGCTGAAGCTCATGATTTAAGTATCAATATTATCACTGTTTCCAGCTGAGGCATCCGACAGACTCAGAAAAGTTAAATAACTTGTTCAAGGTCACCCAGCACAGGCGAGGGTCAAGCTCTGGTCCGCTGACTTCAGGGTCAGTGTCCTGTCTCACTGAGCTCCTTTTACAGTGTAGGAGGAGGGAGAGAGATGGAGGGGCAAGAGGCAGAAAGGGAAAGAGAAAACACAGAGGAGGGACAGAGTATAACAGAGAGACTAACCATTCCCAAAAGGTGGCACAGTAAGTGGAAGATACGCAGGCTCTGCAGCCAGACAAAGCCAGGTTCAAATCTTGGCTCTGCCAGACTGAATTTAAGGAATAGGCAATGCTTTATATGCACGTGGGGGTAAGAAATTCTGTATCTCTTCTCTGGCACCTTCTGTCTCAAGAGAATTACCAGTAAGTAGTTTGATGGAGTTCTGTCTACTTGAAAATAGTGTCAATCGGTGACATTCGCAGAAGGAAGACTGCATAACTAAATCCTAGTAAACTCATTTAAAGCAGGGATGAGCTCCCCTTATGCTTCTCCCTGGCACCCAGGTGCTTGGAACGGTGCATTGCTCTCAATCCACATCTGATATGTGGATGAATGCAAATTGCTTAAGGGACGTGAGGTGTTCTGGAAAAAGCACCGCTTTCAAAGCAGAATAAACGTCTTTGTGTGTTCTTGTCATCTAGTGAGAGTTACAGCAAAAGCAATTATTTTGAAAGGAAATTGATTAAAGCTTTTTGTAATGAGTTCAAAAACAAGTAAAGAAAGAAATGGTTATTCATTGGGAAAGTCAAAGAAACGAAACAGGATGGAACTGTAGTGTTAGGTGAAAAGTTTGCCCTTAAAGCCCAGAAGGGTAGAAAATGCTAAACGAGGAGGCAGCTGGCAGGAGGCATGATTTGCATTCTACCTGCATCTGAAAGTAATGAAAATAAAGCCATGTGCTCAGATCAGAGCTGTCATTTTCAATTGCTCCAAATTGTTTCGCTTGTCACACAAAGTGCTTCAAACATATCAAATGCACTTGCCTTTCTGAAGACGTAGTCTATAACAAGATTG
This sequence comes from Furipterus horrens, assembly GCF_987537825.1. Lineage (NCBI taxonomy): Eukaryota > Metazoa > Chordata > Mammalia > Chiroptera > Furipteridae > Furipterus > Furipterus horrens. Next base: position 23,971,962 of record NW_028327172.1, on the reverse strand, counting down.
GAAATTAATAGCGGTTTCTGAATTACTCTCAAATACACAAACCATCATCTTCTTTTTCTCCCCCCCTCAACGGGATACTTTTCCAAGATGACCTAACGCTAGGATGGCTAAACAAACATTCAAAATAACCTCACCTAAGAGCTGACACAAGAGATAAAATACACACTTGCTGTGGCCCCAAATAATGTCACAAGTTAAGACTTTAAAAGAATAAATTAACTCACTAAAAAAACAAAAAAGACTTTTCTTGTAATCATACTCCATGCTACTTTTCTTTTTGGTTTTATATCTGTACTTTTAGGACAGCTCTGATTTGCTGGAATTTTTCCCACTTTAATTTAGTCTGGTTAAAAATTGTAAAATTATTCATCAATACACCAAAACATCAAAAACTCTTAGATGCACTCATGACAGCCTTAATTTCTTAAATCACTCTAACTGTGGGTGACAAGGAACCAGCTACCTTAATTAAATAAATTTCAGGCTGTCCTCTGACTTTGTTTGTCAAGACTTCAGGGAGTCAGTGATCACTCACATTGGGATGAAAGAACAGGACACACAGCAATTTCTTAACAGCAATGACGTTAATTTTTTTTTCCTCTTTGGGAATTGTGAAATTAAGTTTGGGGGTGATGAACAGTCCCTTTAAAGCTTCCATCTTCTCTTTCACTCTCTTCCCCTGACAACACCTATTCTAGGTGTTCAGTCATTGCCTGAATGACCTGTGACAACGAGAAAATGCAGGAAGCAAAAACCAGTCTGGCCTCATTAAAATGTCCAGTGGGAGAACTCAGAAGATGAGGAAGGGCTGGGTGGGTAAGGCAGGTGTAATGGGGTTACTGTTCTACCCCCCACCCCCACACCTCATAGATAGGAAATAAGGCTCAAAGGTGAACTTGACTTGTCCGGAGACCCTCATGGACCTATTTCCACACTTTCTGACTCCTAAGGAAAGATCTTTCCATTCCTGAGTTCTAATCTAATCTGTCACTAATTAATGCAACATTTTCATATTGCGGTAAAATATACATACCATACAATTGACCATTTTAACCATTTTTAGTGTATAGTTTGGTGGCATTACATACATTCGCATTATTGTGCAAACAACACCATCTTCCATTTCCTTAACTTCTTTGTCTTCCTCCACTGAAAATCTGTACCTTTTAAGCACTAACTCCCCACTCCTCCTTCCACTCAGCCCCTGGCAACCACCTTTCTATTTTTCATCTCTACGAATTTGACTACTTTATGTACTTTATATGAATAGAATCATACAACCATTGTCTTTTATGTCAGGTTTATTTCATTTAGCATGTTTTCAAGGTTCATCTCTGTTGTAACATGTGTCAGAATTTTCTTCCCTTTAAGGCCGAATAATATTCCATTGTATGTATACACATTTTGTTTATCTATTCATCTGTTGATGGACACTTGGTTTGCTTCTACCCTTTGGTTATTGTGAATAATGCTGCTGTGAGCACAGATGTATAAATATATGCTTGAGCTAAAATAACCTTTAATCAAGCAATTTCTCTCTTCCCTAAGGTCACTATTATCATCTCTAAATTGATAACAGAGGGATATGTACCTTCTTGAGGACCCCATTTTCTCCATGGCCAACCCACTATTTCACTAAACTGGTTATACATAGCTGTTAACCCGGCCCAAATTTAAGGTAATACAAAAGGAATAGCTTTGTGGTCAAGGTCAAAGGTTTTACATTCCTTTCTGGCCCTGGGAATTCCAACTGCGTACACAGAATGGGACATGCTAGAGGATACTGGCAAGTTCCCTCTCCTCCTTTCTCCTCCTCCCATTTTCTCCATTGGGAATTCATCCTGAGCAAAGACTCGATTGAGCTCAACCGGACAACCATTTACTGATCACCTAGCAAGCATCAAGATCTATGCTAGGTATTTGCTGGCTTGCTCTAGGCATCCCTAGAACTATGTTTCTTTGGAAGACATTATGATGGAATGGCACATTTTAAAAAGGCTAGCCAAAAATAAATAAATAAATAAAAACAAAATAAAAAGGGCTAGCCGTTACACAGTGTGCCTGAAGAAGAACAAATTAACTCACTGCACAGGAAAAGCATAAGGGACCTGAAGAAACCTCTCCTGGTACCTCTGTCCATGTTTACTTGCCCAATGAAGCCTCCGCACTTTGCCAGCTTGGCAAAGCAATGTGGTGAGAGCCCCCTCCCTGTACGTTTCAGTCCGGCTAATGGCTTCCCAAGCCATCCTCTCGCTAAAGTGCCCAACAGGCAGGAGCACTCTCCAACTCCACACGCCCATGGAAATCAAGCCGCCCCATTAGCTTGCCAAGGCTGTCGAGACCCCTACCCCCATGCGGAGTTCCAGCCTAAAATGACTTTTTATGCCCAAGCTACTGATTTCCCTGAAAACAGCGACTCATAGTGGAAGTGTAGACATTTAACTCAAGTGCTCTCTTTGTAATGATTGTGGATTAGTGTTCTGAGAAGCAAAGCAGCCACCAAGTTAACATAATGTGTTTTCTAGCAGGGACGGAGGGAAGGAGGGAAAGAAATGCTGTAGAAAACTGAAAGTCATTTGATTTGATGAAGTGAGAGAACATTAGATTTGCACTCTATGAACTGGGCTGTGAAAGCACAGGGTCCATCTAGGCAGACAGGCCAATGTTCGTCAGGTAAGTTCATCCTGCCCTGGAGCACCTGATCAAGTCCTATCAGTAGGTGACAGCATCCAGTGGACCAAAAACCACTGTCCTGGGCTGCAGCAGGCCATGGAATTTCACACAAGTTCAGAACTTCCGACAGTGTGATTTGATAAAAATCCCAAACCCACAGTAGCCCGTTATGTGGGCAAACTATTCATTTTATATTCACCTCCTTGTCGTGTTAGTGCAGAGGTCATCTAAAGAGGAGGCCCAATTAATCAAACTGTCAGAGGCAATGAGGAGGAGCATGTTAATAGGACTTTTATTTCACCCAGAAAAGCGGCGGCCTGACAGGGACCAGAAAATATGGCCTGGGTGTTGCTGTTTATTAGCAATGCTGAGATCGGTGGTAACAGGAGCCAAGCAGTGTGTAGTTGATAAACTGCAGGGTGTCAAGAAGCAGCAGCAACTCGAAATTAGACTGACAAGAGCCAGTGCTCGGCAGATATTGATAGCTGATTAATAGGAAGCCGGGGACAGAGGGGCGCTTCGGAGAGCGCGCCACAGCCAAGAGGGGTCTGTGCAGTCGGGCGGGGGCAGGGGGGAAGGCAGAGTTTGGATTCTGTCTTCTGCTGAGAGCTGAAAGGGTTAGCTTCCCAGGGAAGCATTACCCATCCCACCAGCATTTCTTCAAAGGCTGCTTGCACCAGTCCCTGTGCCAAGGGCTGTGATGCAAAGATACTAATGCTATGTGCATGCCCTTAAAATATGAAGAAAAGAGTTCAAAAGAAAAAATTCCTACCTACACCAGAGAAACAGATGTGACAACGGAAGGGGTTTACAGAATTGACGCCCACTCAGGAGCAGTGGTCAGAGGGGGAATCCTGGTTACAAGTCTCTTGTCTGCTCTCACGATCTCCTATAGATGGAGTATTTTTCCAGAGATGAGTGAACATCACTTGGGGGGAGAATCAGACAGATCACAAGGGCACCACTTTCCTAACAGGGGGTTCCCGTGGAGGACTGGAGAAGGTCTTCATGCCACTCACATTCAAACCCATCGTATGCTTCTGCAGCCATGTCCTGGTTGCTAAGGAGGGAGCCACGAAGTGCAGAGGAATCAGCCAGCAAGGGAATCAACAGCTTCCCGAGTGGGTGAGGCTCTCAGACTGGAGTTCCTTCCATAAACCTGGCACCGATGCCAGGTGCCCACCGGGCAGCCTCATTCCCCACCTCTGGGCAGATGCCCAGGCTTCTGATTATTTCATGGGTTCCCTCAATGATCATGATGCACACTAAAATTTTACAGCTTTATACACTGATTCTTACAAGAGCCTTTAGGGAGGCTACCATTAGGCGCCCAATTTGATCTATAAGGTAATGGACAAGCCCTTTTAGACAACTTACTTCCACAAGGATGAAATGCAAAGGGCTGACTTACATGTTTGTTGAAGGCATTCCCTGACAGACTGGAGGAACATCCCCTGTTATTTTTTAAAATCCCCTTTCTGTGTGTCCTTCATAGCACTTGTTCTAATTCATAACTGGTTTTGTTTTATGCATCTGTTGACTTGCTTGCTCTTTAGTCTTTTACCATAGCAGTAACTGTGTTTACTTTATGCCATTGTGTGTATACACAGACACACACACACACACACACACACACAAACACACACATACATTGTCAAGCACAGATCCTGGCACGTAGCAGATACTTCACAATTTTTTGTGGAATGAATGAACGAATGAATGTACGTAAGTACAGTTAAAGATAAAATTTAAATTAGAGTATCATGAATCTTAAAGCTCTACTGTGTTTGAACACAATTTCATTACTTCACTCCTAAATACCTGTATTCATTAAGCATCTATTTACTGCCAGGCTTTGTCAGACCTAGGGCTCCGGTTAACAGAAGAGCTCTGACCCTGTGCTCAGGGTGCTCTGCAGTCTCACTCCTTGTCTAGACCAGAATAAATAGTAAAACAGAATGACTGAGACACTATCAGCAATAATGGGTGTGTTAAATTGGTCCTACATTTCAGGCTGCACAAAGTAATTTGTACCTATTATTTCACTGATGCTCAAACTATCTTATGAATTAAATGTTGTTATGGGTCCCATTTATCTTACAGATAAAGACCTGAGCTCTGGATAGGTGATGTAACCTGCCAATTACCAGCTGTGGGCAAGTGGGGGCAGTGAGATTTGACTCCAAAGCCTGGAGCTGTAGGATCAGCAACAGGGCTTCTCCCAGGTGTGTCTAAAACACCCAAATGACAGACACAGAAAAATAATAGCTACATATGTGAACGTCCTTGGACCCTCCTCTGCCCCCAGGTTTTACAGATAACACTTTAATGGCATATGTCTTAATGAGTTTTTCAGTTTGCAAAGAATTTCCACATAAAATTTCCACATTTCACCCACAGAGAAACTCTCTAAAAGGGAAGAGAGAAAATACAGTATTAGTCCCCTTTCCCAGAAGAGGTAACCGGCTCAGAGAAAAAGCCTGGCTCAGTGTCATACAGCTGGTAAGTACTGGAGTCCTGAACTTGGTCGCGTAGTTCTCTGGCTTCCCGGGGTCTAAGTTTTAATTTTTGCATGTAAAGGATTAAGAAACTATCCCAGTGAATCCTTGGAAAATAATCTGGGGGCAGCACGTTACCACAGGATAGGAGAGTAGCAGCCTGACATGGTAGCAAATCACCTGGGGTCTTTGCCCCAGCCTCATCACTAACTAGCTGTGGGCACCTGAACAAACCCCTTCCCTCTCTGGGTCCCGGCTTCCTCCCTTGTGAAGATGAAGGTGGGGACCCTGACCACACGATCTATGTTACTTCCCAGCTCTGATGCGGAAAGAGAAGCCCCATCTCCTTTTTGGATTCCTTTCTTCCTCTTTTAGTTGCTTTTATGACATTTGGGAATTAGATGTGACAAAGCTTGGCCCCCTCTGGGACGAAGGACTTTGGCTACTGGGCGTTAGAGATGCAGCTCCTACTGCTGGCCTGACCCACGCGCAGTAGGGAGAGGGGTCTCAGAGCAAGGGTGGTCTTTGCCAGCAGGCAGCATTTGTTAGAACAATGAATAATGGAGAGTCCGAATGTCCAACATCCTCCTGTTCACCACTTGAACCAGGCTGATTCAGAAACTTTGCTGTGAGGCATCTTTATCTTAGGACCAGAAATGTAGTCTATTTAGAATCTTATCAGGAACCCCTCACTCCCAGCCCATCACATCACTCCATGGGAGACGCTATTTTAACGTTAAAAGAAGCCTAGTTCCACAAATGTCCGCTTAACTTGCACCGTTTAGATGTGTGTTCCAGTGATGCTGGCAGGACTGTTGAAAGCATGCAGTGGGCCTCGTGATCTCAAATTAAAAGGGGTGGCGATGGGTGATTTTTTCTATCTCCCTGACTAGCAGGCTGTGTTGGGGGGGGGGGTCAGTTGGAGCTTTGGAGGCAGGAGACCTGTGCTCCAGTTCCTGCTCTCCATGTAACTCCATCTGTCAAGGGCAGGTCATTTTACCTGGATTTCTTAAATTGAGAGTGGAATCACATCAATTAAGCCTGCCTCAACGGATCGGGGGAGTAGAAGGGAGTTATGAGTTATGAGTTCTCACTTCCTGCCTCTTCGCATTTTGCCCTCTCTGGTCATTTAAGGCTGCCTTAAACAACCTCAGTTGGTCACCATAGACTAAAAGCAGAAATCACATCATTTGACGTCTCTGCTTAAAAATCTTCCAGGGCTTTTTGCTGCCTGAGAATAAACCCCAAATTCTTGAGTTTCTCGCACAGAGTCCTGGCCTGCACCTAGTGCTCTAGCCACACTGACCCCTGGGCACCCTTTACCCTTTCACCCCAGTCTCCTTGATCTTGTTCATCTCCATTCTGAGGTCCTCCTCTCTCCAGTACTGCCAAATGGCCACAGTTGAGTCATTCTTCAAGATCTGGCTTAAACATGACCCCATCCAGGGGTGTATGGACCTGTCCTGGTCCATCTTGTAGTGTGAAAAACTTCTCCGCTGTACACACTCCACAGCGACCTTTATTTGGGCGGTTTCTGCAGTACTGTAATTACTGACGTTCTATGGCCTCCCTGTCCCCGCCTTATGTCTCTCGGGGTCCTTGCGTAAGTATGCCTTGCGGTGCTTCTTAGAAATGAAGATGCCTGGGTCTCACTCAGACTCACGAAATTGCAACCTCTGGAGGTGGGTATGAGTTGTGCACCCTGAAGATGAGAATTGCTTCATTTGTGTGAACTGTCAAGGGGCAGGCATCATGCCTGATTCGGCGCGCCTCCAGCGCTGAGCACCAGACCGGGCTCCCAACAGGCACTCCACGAACGTTGGTGGGAGAATGAATAACATATGCCCTAGGACACAGGCAGGTGCGGTTCTTGTTTTGAGGGTCTGACTTGAAGAGGTGTCGCCTTGGGATGTCATTTTGTCGGGCAGTGTGGGGCTCTACAAAGAGCTAAGAGAGCGTGTCTTTGCCAAGCTTCTCCTACATGACTCTGCACGAAGGATGGTGGGAACCTACGCCAGTGGGCTCTGAGAAGGGAGGGCCTTGAAGGGTGGCCGCAGATGAAGACATTGCAGAGGAGACCTGCCTGGCTGAAGCTATCCAGCAGACACGGTCGCTGGTCCCAATGTGACTTTCTGGTGAGGACGTACAACCCAGTTCTGTGCTGTGGTCTCTGAAGGGAAACACAGCCTTTGCTATTTCTTTATTTTTTTCCTAATCAAAACATTAAACAAATATAAAAGGCTAAACTACCAGCCCCTAAAATTAAGCCTGTAGTGACAATCAAAGAGAATCAATGGAGTTCCCAGACCCTTCTCACTGAACAGAGAATTTGGGGTCCAAGCCTAAAAGGGGTACACTGTCACGTCAAGTTGAGGCTCAGTCTGGGAAGCCTCCACACAGCGAAGGTCCTCCGGGTTCAGAAAGACGCGGGACCCTGCAAAGGTGGGTGAGCGACTTCTGTTACTTGCTGCCCTCAGGCACCCTTTCATTCAGGCTTCTTGAAAACAAACTCTTTGAATGGAGGCTTTGCAGGAGCCTTAACAAAATAGAGAAGGAGACCACTTTATTTTATTTTGGGGACAATCAAATTGCTCCCCAATACATCCATTTCAGAACTGGCTAATTTTGTAAATAGTGCATAGCAGCCCCCACAATAATGCCACACTCTGCCCACTTGCTTTTGGCTGCCTGTGGTCACGTTCTTATTATATTCATTCCCTTAGAGATAAGGGAAATCACTGGTTTTCCCTCCTTACCAGGTAAATTGAGTGCACCAAAATTTATGGTCATTTTCTACAGTTTGCTCTATGATTTCAAAATGGCAAATTTCATTGGCCACTGATACGACCAAGCGAAGAAAACTGTTTCTTCTGCTCCGAGCTTCCCAGGGTGGCTCAAAAGGATGGATGCTTTCCTGCTACGCTGAACTCGATCAGAACCAGCTGGCCAGGAATCTCAGACGTGGTCTCTCTGGGGCTGGCTCTGCCTTCCCTGAGGTCATTGGGACAGCATTTTAATGACATCTGCACGCAGCAGGAGACCAGGAGAAAACTTCCGGGGGTCTCCTGCATTGCAGTAGTACACAAAAGAGGTCAGGGGAGTGTCATTTCATTCCCAAAGAGGCCATCCCCGATCTTGTCTTTGTGCCACGCACCTTTGTTTCAGGCATTTCTTGGAGCGAGAGACTCACTTCTTCACAAGCTTCCTTTAAAAGGGAAGGGGGCTTCCTTTTACCTTGGCAAGGGGACTACTGTTGCTTGAAAACAAAAGGGATCTGCACCTTAAACCCCATGACATTGCTCTAGGAACCTTATTTACAGTATGATAAAACCCAGTCCATTCTTACAGCCTCATTAAAGCTAAGCCTCATTTAACTAGTAGGACATTTTTACAATGGGTTTACTGGCGTACTGTGATAAATGGCTGTCTAACATCTTTCAACAATAGCCGGGCTGCAGGCACAACCAGGACGGGTATAAACACTGCATCAGTTTAACAATGCACAGGGCTGAATAGCAGGAAGTGAAGGCGAGCATTTTCCCTGAGCATTTGTGTATGGGTGTGTGCGTGTGTGTGTGTGCGTGTGTGTGTGCATGTGTGGTGGGGGCAAAACATTCACTGGAGGGAAAATTGATAAAATTTTTTAAACAAGTTCAATGTTTCTGCTAAGTGTAAAGATGAACTTTGAAACTCATGACCTAATTTAAAAAAAAAAGTTTTCCTGAAGTTTGATACATGAAAATGACCCTGTTCTCTCTCCCTTTAAAATAATCTTATACCTGAAAATGAATAGCAAATAGATGCAGCTTGCCCTTCTAGAAGCTTTAGCCCAGTTTTCTTGTTTAAGAAAAGGGATAGGTTCCTTGGCAAATCAAAACAACCAGTCCCAGGCCAGATCCTGAAGATCAAAGGACATTTTTTTTAAACAAAGGATTTATAAACTCTGCATTTCCCCTCTGTGATAGAGAATCTAACCACCACCTTTATATTAAACACTGTTGAGGCTTCTTCCAGCTACCTGAGTGCCAAAGGGTGAAGCATAAGGTTTCCTAAATTAGGGAACAAACTTAAATGTACTGATACAATTGGGTCCTACACAGATTTTCACTGGCTTCTGATATAATTTCATATCAAATGCTGTTGTGTAACTGAGCAAAGCCTCTCATATTTACACTGGAGACTAAGGTCTGACATTCTGTCTAAATGAAATTTCCCAGTTGTCCCAAGCAGTTTTTACCTTGATTCCACACTAGCAGTTTGAAATGTCACTACATATTGCTTCAATGACAAGTGAGCAAAAGCCAAAGCTGGCCTGGCTGGCGCTCGGAGCAAAGAGGCCTGGGAACCAGCCCAGTGTCCTCTGCCCCACTTCCCTCGGGTGCTGGCCCACGCTCTGTCCCACCAAGCAGCACTGCCAAAGGGGACTCAAAAGCTCTGCCGGTGACCCTCTCACAACGCTAATTAGGAGGGACTGTGTACCACTGTCACTGAAAAGAAAGAAGACTTCATCTCTGTGTGTCTCTTTTCCTATCTGTGCTTTAAGAATGAAAGGCTGCTTTTTGGAGCGAGTTTTGGCAACAGTCCTATATTTATTATTAGGATATACATTTAAAACAAAATTTAGTGTTCCACAAAACTAATTTCCAAAGAAATAGAAAGCTAAGTACATATCCTAAGGTTACTCCAGTGTCTTGGTTTTTTCCTGCTTTTTAATACCAAAAGGCAGTGTCTACAACCTCTGCCTTCCTTTCCACGTGGGAGGGAAGTAATCAGAAGGCATGTCTGTGGGCTTCATCAACAGTGTAAATCAATTAAGCACTGTTATTCCCCCCAGGACGCCATCCCCTTGCAGATCAGCCTGACTTAACATGATGAGATATGGGAGCTCCCCACTCGCAGAGGTAAAGATTCCTCACCTGGACAGTCATGCCAAGATCAGAGCAGCCTTTGGGCACACCCAGAACTTGTCAACCTGCTAGGCATTCTGTTCAGCTCCTGGAGGCTGGCATACTGATGCTCTGACCAAAAGGCCCTGTGACTCAGTTCCCCCTCTCCGACACAAGCAGGACTTGGGCCTGGGTAGTGTTTCATCCCATCCTGGATTCAGAGCCTGCAAGTCCTTCTTGTGAGGTAGAACATCGTTTCTAAGAATTTAAAACTTTCGCCAGATGTGACTTCAGTCGTTTTTTATAAATCATCATTTCTTTATAGAAACCCTGCCCTAGTATGAATAATGGAGGAAACCATGTAGCTATTCCTTTCGTTTTGCGTGTCATTCCCCATAAGGAGAAAATAAAGACTCTGGGGAAAATTCACCTGGAGAAGAGGCAACAAAGAAAACACCAAATTCCCTTTCAATGTCTGAGGACCTAGCTATCTGACATGTAGACTAAGACTCCGATGGATATGGGTTCAACCAAAGAAGGGTTGAGTAGAACATAATGCTTTGCCTGATGAATGGTCCTCAGCTGAGAGGAACAAAGGCAGAACAATGCTAGAGGAATGGGTATGAGTACCTCATCAGCAAAATCAGTCCTGACTGTATAGGGGTAACAAGTGTCCTGGCCCCATTCTATATACTGCTTAGGCATTTAAGCAGAGAGGATGAATTCTTTATTTCTCCTGCACTGCCCCCTGACCCCTCACAGTGAAGGTATGTTGCAGAAGCAATGACTAGATAAACTTTAAAAAATGTTGCAATCCTGAGATTTTATGATCCTGAAAATCAAATTGAAAAAAGAATGAAAAGAAATGGTCTAGCCCATTTTTTGTAGCCCACTTTATTTTTTTTGTGGACACTGTGTATCTATTTTAGGCCTTTCCAATGTCTTAAACAGTGCCACAACGGTTTACTGTATAAGACCCTTTGCATCAGTACTGTCTTTCCAGGAAGGCCGGGCTCTTAAAGCGCTATGTGAGCACTCATTATTCATGCAACCACACAGCAGCGATGGGAACAAAAACTGTATAGACTGACCAACACACACAACAGGCGCTTGTTCACACGTGGAAAAAAGGGATCTACACCCCGGTTAAAAATGAATAGCTCATCTACAGGAATATACTATTGGCAGAAAATTCAGCGCCTGGTGGGGCTCAATCTTCTCCTTAGGCTCCATTTGATTGATTTTATTTTCTGTCCTTGAAAGAGGGTGGGACGTTCACTCACAGGGTTTCAGTCTGTCTGTGGAAGAGCCCTCAGCATTTGCGGAATACACCAAGATGCTCTGAGGGCACGCACCCAGCACTGCTCCCTAGACACGTTCTAAAGGAAAACGAGAGGAGGTGGGGACCCCTGCCCTGATCTGTGACAGGGTTCTCTCGGGGACTGTGCACTCAAGGACTTTCTCATTCATATACAAGTCTGACATTTTGACTTTCCAATTTTTCAAAACAGTCCTTTCTTTTTAAATCTCTGAAAGCTGCTACCCTCCTTAAATCACATGAGTGGCTTAAAATGGCCCCTGGGCATTTTCAAATGGTTGCTATGTGCCCCAAGTTCGTAAAGTTTCAGATCCCAATCATATCAGAAAAGTAAATAAAGGTCCATGGAAGAAAGCTGGTATTTACTCAGTGCTCACTAAATTCTAGGAATTGTTATACGCATGATCACATTTAATCTGCAAACAAGCTATGTTTCATAACCTTTATGCTGAGGAGCTTCAGAGAGGTCAAGTAACTTGCTTAAGGTCATACAGTCAGTAAATAACTGAACCAGGCTTCAAACACACTCCTAAGCCCAAAGCAATGCTTTTGCCAATATACCAGAAGATTGCAATAATGTATGCCGTATATGCTGTCTCGGCATTCTCAAGTTAGTAACAAGAATCGTCTTGTTACTACCACATACTTATTTGGGGCTTAATTCAGAATCGATGTTCCCAGAGTGAAGATACACTTTGATGACATATATCAGTGGTTCTCAACCTTCCTAATGCCGCGATCCTTTAATACAGTTCCTCATGTTGTGGTGACCCCCAACCATAAAATTATTTTAGTTGCTACTTCATAACTGTAATTTTGCTACTGTTATGAATCGTAATGTAAATATCTGATATGCAGGATGTATTTTCATTGTTACAAATTGAACATAATTAAAGCATAGTGATTACTCACAAAAGCAATATGTAATTATATATGTGTTTTCCAATGGTCTTAGGCGAGCCCTGTGATAGGGCTGTTCGACCCCCAAAGGGGTTGTGACCCACAGGTTGAGAACCGCTGACATATATGAACCAGTATTTATTAAGTTCTGAATTTCCAGCTTCCAGGGCAATGTCTGATGCTACAGCACCTAACGTACATGAGGTATTCCCGGAACTGAAGAAATGGACCCTTTTCCATAACATCTGATTCACGTCACAGCAGAAGGAGCCCCTCACTAGCACGCTAAAGCCCTGGGCTCTCATTCTGGCTCTCCCAAATCAGCACCCACTTTCTCTTGTGCTAAATGAGAGATGAAGATTAGAGGATCTGCAGTCCTTTTCAGTTCCATGCATAAGATAATATTTTAAAGTTGGGAGAGAAAAAGTTAAAACATGAAATAAGGAACCATGCAATGTTAAAGGTGGAAAGAAATGCAAATCAATTTGTACAATATTTTCATTTTAAATATAAAGAAAGGGAAGGTCAAAGACACAATATGACACCCCAAATTATACACCTAGGAAGTTACCATGTATATAATTGGGGTTCCCTGAGTTTCTATCAACCCTCCTTCTACAACACAGAGCAGAATGAGCTTAAAATGCAACACAATTAAGGCGAAAATGTCCAAAAAATCACTAAAAAATCACAATTTTCATATCCCACCAACACGGATCATGAATTAACTGGATTTTAATGAATTTTGTTCTCTCTTTTTACAGGAAAGATGTCCCCATCAGGGGACAATTTATAAGAAGTGAGCCGAGGAACAAACACATAGCCAACTCAAACTCCTATAGCTTCAAAGCCTGTTGTTCTCACATTTTAATGAGCATACAAATCGCTCTGGGTGCTGAAGTGTAGATTTTGTGCATCACCCCCACCCTGTGCTGCCCGCAAGCAAAGGCTCTGGCTCGTGCTGAGGCAGGGCCCAGGCAATGCGCTGGCAAGAACGGAGGTCAAGGCTGAGACATGTATTCAAGAGCCTCATGTTCTAAAGCTAGATAAGCAGGGTCAACAACATTTTGTTAATTATGGTCACCTGGAGATAATAGATGACCTGACTTAAAATTCCCAGGGTGATTTTGAACAGTTATTAAAAGAAAAGTTTCTTGTTTAATCTTCAGAAATTTCAACTTACCTAAACAGTCCATCTACCAAAGATGCCTGTCTCTCAGTGTTGTTCCTCTCTGTGCACAATGTTAGCACGGTCATAAATAAACCCCATTTCCTAAAGTGGGGCTTTTATGGGGCCATGGACTATCTGGTTTAAAATAGACAAAGTAACTATGACAACTCTAATTTTATCATAAGAAAACCCATAAAGAAACCAGCAGAGAAAAGGAAAGCTAAACTATGGTTTTGCAATGCTGCGTCTCGTGAGGTTTTTCTGCCATCGGAAATGTTCAGTCTTCATAAGAAAGAAGCCTTTGCAGCCCCTTTAGGTCATGTTAGAAGGAGAAGCCTAGACAAGATCATAAAATATTCAGTGTAGCAGTTTTCAAATCCACAAAGTTTCACATAGAAGCTCTTTCTCTGGGTCACATTATTCCAACACAAACCACGAGTTAACAGAGTTACATGAAATTGGAAATCGTACTTTCCTGCCCCTTCCTCTTCACCCCAAAACTGCCATATGTGCGGTTAGGTTGCATTACACACACCCGTATGGAACATTTTTCTCTATGGAAATCCGTGGAACGTGCATATTGTAAGAGTTTTGTTCAAGGGCAGCAACTGTTTTCAGAAAGCCAAATTGACACACTTTTTTCCAGAAATGAAGACATGGTTTGAACTATCTGGTGACCAACAATGCAAGGAGAGTCGGCCTGGTGTCTCGTAGGAAAGAGAGAACTCGGGGGACTCAGCGCTTACAGAGGCACACTGGGCATTTTGGACATAGCACAACAAGACCAGGGGCGCTATAGAATGAAACAGTGATGGGCACGTGGGCGTGGCACGCCGTGCGTCAGGTCTGTTCTGTTTCAGCATCCGGAGGGCCACACTGTGTTCTTTGTGAAAGCTGGCTTGGCATTTCTTTCCTATATTTGTTATGCCATCGTTTTTACCTTTTCTTCTTATTTTTTTTCTATGCATTTCTGTTTTTCTGGCCACAATAAAAATGTGGAGTCCAATCCCCCACCCTCTTAAAATGGAAGAAAACTATTACTGACAAGAACAGGAATCTGCAGCCCCATATTTCTGGAGGTAGGCTGGGGTAGGAATAATATCTGCTAAAAAGAGCCTGATAGATTGCAGGTGGAAATGTGAAATGGTGCAGCTTTTGTGGCAACGGTATGGTAATTTCTCAAAAAATGAAGCACAGAATTACCATGCAGTCCAGCAATTTCCTTTCTGGCTCTACAACGAAAAAGTGAGAGGAGGGAGTCACACAGATATCTGCACAGTCATGTTCACAGCAGCCTTATTCCCAACAGTCAACAGGTAGAAGCAACCCAAGTGTCCATCGACAGGTGAACTGATAAACAAAATAGAGCATAAACATACAAAGAAAGGGAATTCTGACACATGCTAGAACATGGATGGACCTTCAAGGCATTGTGTTAGGGTGAAATAAGCCAGACTTAAAAGGACACATACTGTACAATTTCATTTACGTGGCGTATTTATAGAGTCGTCAAATTCGTACAGACAGAAAACAGAATGGTGATTGCTAGGGCTTGGGGGTTGGGGGGAAGGGGAGCTATTATTCAGCAGGTACACAGCCTCAGTTTGGGACGATGAAAAAGTTCTGGAGACGCTGGTGGGGATGGTTGCACAATACCAGGAAGGTACTTAATCCACTGAACTGTACGCTTAAAAAATGGCTAAAATGGCAAATTTCACGTTATGTGTTTTTATCTCAATAAACAAAAACCTGATAAGAAAATGGTGATGCCAAACCAGAGATGCCGTGAAGGGGACTCGCTTAGCATTTCACCTGTGCCACAGCGAAGCTGAGAGGCAGCAAGTCTGCCCCCGCGGGAGTGGGGAGGATGCTCTGCCTCTGCACACCCCAACATCGGCATCTTTAGTCAAAGCCCTGAAGACGGCTGGGGCTGCTGCAGCAGAAAGAGAGGCATACACACGGCCCACAGTGGAAAAAGCAACACCCGGAGGCAGGAATAGGATGGAGAGTACCTTAAAGAAGAGAGACTGTTTCCTGGAAGTTGACTACAATAGTTAAATCTTTATGAAGAATAAATGTTTTTAGCCTTCCCATATTTACACAAAAGTGTCTTGACAATTCAACCTCAAGCAGTTTTTCCAAGTCTTGTTTCAGTTTCTGAAGGTAAGCACCCTATATTTCCTACCAGAAATAGAAACTTCGCTCGGTTGCCGATTATTCTGTGTAAACATTCAGGCAGAGATGCTGGGCACTCCTTGTCTCGTATAAATACGTCTGATCAACTTATCAATTGTAATTTAACAAGTCTGTATACCTCCTTCAACTGTTGCCAGACTCCACGGTCTGGGAAGTGGGGTGTTTGGGGGAGACCAGGGAAAACACTGCAGTCAGTCATAACTGTGATCGGCACTAAAAAACTTGGAGAGCTTTGCCCTGATTATGGGCACATTTTGAGAACATAAAACTGAAAGTTCACATTCAACACATGTTCCTCATTACCCTTTGCTTTCCAGGGTAAAGATATCCCCATTACCAGGGAGTAATCAAAGATATAAACATTCCTCTAACTTAACAGTAATCTGAAAGCAGCAAAAAGCAGAATGCAAACAAAACCAACTCCGCAGGCACCAACCCCCAGCACGAACTCATTTATGTTATTCCATCACCCATCTGGAAAGAGAGAAAAAAAAAAACATCACCCGCCACCTCCAGATCCAACTTGGGCACAAAGAAATAGTAAGACCTCAGTATATGTGCTGCATAAAAATCACTGCATAAGTAATGCACAAATCTAAGATAATGTAAAGATACCAAGAGTCTTTTGAATGTATAATTAGAAATATCCTTAAAAAGGAAAGGGGGAACTAAGTCACTATTAAGTATTATTTTAAACAATGACTTCCTTCATTTAAGGGAAAAAAAAACCCTGTTTCTATTTCTGGCCCTCAGTCTATTTTCCTGGAGTGGATTTCCAAGAGAAGTTTACTAACGTCCAAGTACTTGCAAACAGGGAGTCCAATAATATCTCATTCCCATCCACTCTAACTTCCACGTAACTGATTAAATAAAAAGCCACTGTAGTAGGTTTAATTGATGGAAACTTAAATAAATAGATGTAGTTATTAACCACATGGCAAAAAGTATGGAAAAGGGCAGAGTCTCTATCATCTGGTATTTATTTGACAGATGGAAAGTTTTATAAGAATCTAAAAAGGCACATATGAAGAGATTTTTAAATCTGGAAAGAAAAGGGTCATACAGAAGGAAGTGGGTTGGGGAAACAAGTATTAAGTGTTGGAGGAAAGAAAGATGGACTTTTCTAAAGAACCTATGTTTGAGAAAAATACAAATACAATAGTTAAAAAAATAGTTGAGGCCCTGGCCGGGTAGCTCAGTTGGTTAGAGCACTGCCCCAATACACCAAGGTTGTAAGTTCGATCCCCAGTCAGGACATATACAAGAATCAACCAATAAATGAATAAATAAGTGGAACAATGGCTTCAAAAAGGAGCCATCCCTTTCCTGCCCCCAGCAAACAGCTCCAAGTGGACTTTGCTAGTTGTTTTCCCACACTGATGCCTCCATTTCCCCACAGCCCTGGCTTCGGTCTGGGGGTCCTCGGTGAGCTGACTGTATTTCACACCCAGCAACACAGAGCTGGCAACCTAGGCCAAGCACTCCATTTTTTTTGTTCCTGGCTATTGGTACAAGGATGGGGATATGGCCCAAGTCAGCCAGAAGAATCAGCTTCAGGAGTTTGCTGAGTCTGCTTTCTCCCTACACACAGTCTCTTTCCCCCTCTTAGTCCCCCAAAGCCACAGGCAGCTGTCTGGAAAGCATGAGAAGACCGTATGCCTGAGCATGCAGACAACCTGTAAGAAATGGGAAGGGAGAAGCAGAGGCCCAGTCACCTGTTCAGGCCACCTTAACACCTCCTCTAAAGCTGTATCTAGCGTTAAATGTTTCAAATGTGTGAGCTAATGCATTCCATTAGTTCAAATCAGTTGGCATTGAGTCTTTAGTCACCTGCGACACAAAAATGCTCACTGATATGGGGTTATGCCTAAACTGTTACATTTTTAATATAGTAAAACATCATTCATTTGGACCTCAGAGTAGTGAATTTTAGAAAATGCAGGACTAGGTTGAAACTTATCCATACAATGTCTAAAGAAACAAGATTCAATGAGAACATTTAAACTATTAAACTATAAGCAGTATATTGTAAGCATTCAATACAAATTTGATTAATTATATTGATATATATTTAAGATAACTATGCGAGCACTCATTACAAATAAGTGAAATGATAAATAAGTATCAGCCTCTTTGATTTGACCATTTATAAGAGCCAGAGGTTACCAGACTTCAGGATTTCATGGACCAATAACATTTCAAGGAATGTTATAGATATTCATAAGCTGTGAATTTATTTGACCATGAAAGGAGGCTAAAACACAAGTATGCACACACACATTCAGAGACACATACACCGCACTAGACCATCAGCTACTACATTTCATTAAAAAAAACTAAAGCTCAAAAGGTAGGCTGACCATAACGTCAGAATAAAGAATAATTCTTCCCAAGAAGCTGATAGCGTACAGTGAAAATATGGTAACACATGTGCACACATTGTCTTTTTTTCTCACTTCGTCATCAGAATACTGTGAAAGTTGATCCCTTGTTCTTTAATATACCTGATTTAATAAATGATTTAGAAACTTAGGCTTTCCATTAATTCAGATGTGCTATTTCTCCATCATCTGGATAAACAGCCAGCCTTTCACGTGTCTGTTTTGTATACAGGGCAGAAGCCTGTGAGTTTGAGGCTACTTTCCCCATACGAAGCATCTCTGATCAAGCTGTGGAAAATTGAAGAACTTGTAGCTCACCTTTGATCAATTCACGTTCATCGCTTATAATTTTATAAAGTTATAATTTTTATAGTTTCTTTTATGTTTTAGCTTCTTTGGAGAGGGTGCAAGGATTTAGATAAGGAAGTTCTCAAGGAACTTAGTGGGCTGGGAAGCCCACACTAACACCTACGCAACACCTGCCTAACTCTCAGGCCTTCAGGTGGGAGCTCAGGTTCAGCGTTACGCAAACTGATGAGTCTGATTCTTGTTTCTACTAGTCACCAGCTATATGACTTAAGACATGTCACTTGTATGTCTTGGCAATGGTTCTACGCAATGAGGGTTAGTATACCTTCCTCACAAGGTTGTGAAGGCGAAAGAAGATGTTCAGCACAGTGTCGGCATGGGGTATACTTTGCAAACTAAAGGAATCTCAGTTGGTTCAGGCTGAAACTGCATTTAGAGTTCATGCAGGTATGTTCATTAAGTGGGCGAAGCTGGGATAACAGAACAATTGGAAACAGTGATAGGGGTTACGACACACTGGAGCATACATGTACAACAGAAAATGTTTAAACTCATCTGTTTATTTATTTGCTAAACAAAATACTGTACATGGAAAACAACACACGTGGAGTCCAAATGTAGCCCTAATTCCTAGTTTAGGCCCTTGGGTAGGTAGAATCTGAAAACACAGTGAAGACCTGAGGTTTTCAGTGAATGGAGTGTCTTTGAAAGCTACATCCAGGCTTGTAGTAATTATAATGTCTTCCCTGAAGTAGCCAATTGCCAACACATATTTTATTCCTGTGCACAGCACTTATGAGTATCTGATATTCTTATTTTACATTTTAATTTTTGGTCTACCTATTTCTTGCTAGAATGAAAACTCTAGGAGAGCACAGACTTTGCTCTTTAGCCTGGCAAAGGAAGGTGTTCCATAAACATTTGTTGAAAGACTAAATGAAAGTTATTATTTGTTCCTGTGGATTTGTACACAGAATCACTACTTTCAAATTCAGAATTTTAGTTTCTGAAATTTAACAGTTTTATCTTCCCTCTTTGAACGAGAACCCAGCTAGGAGAGCAGTGTCTGATAGGTAATTCAACGAAGGGATCAACAAATGGAGAATTCACTTCAAAGGTGCTAGAGGAACAACTTGGACTTAGTAACTAATTGTAGGATGCCACTGTCCTCCCTGGCGCCAGTGGTGCTGTTGCTGGAGGCCAGGACCACTCTGACAGCTGGGACGGTAATGACACACCCAGCAGAAGCTGTGTCCCCTGAGGAAAGGGTTCTCCAGAAGAAGCCAGACTCCAGACCCCAACTAGAGGTCAGTTAGCAAAGGAGCCTGGGAATCCTGCTGTCAGCGGTCAGTCTGTCCCGTGGTGCAGACTGGAGCAGGACAAGGAGTGGGACAGATCTGAGTACAAAGAGCAATTGCTACCATAGGTAGTTACTTTGATATTAACAAAGGAAAGAGAGCAAAGAGAATTAGACATTGAGTTTAATAAACTGGAGAGCATAAAACTGCTTGCTTCACATCCCAGAGGATTATAGCATCTCTAATCCAGGAGGATTAACACTCCTCCCTTTCCCCTTCTGGTACCAGATTTGGAGGGGGGGAGGGTATAGGAGGAGGTGCTTGACCCTAGAGCAGTGGTTCTCAACCTCCCTAATGCTGCGACCCTTTAATACAGTTCCTTACGTTGTGGTGACCCCCAACCATAAAATTATTTTTGTTGCTACTCCATAACTGTAATTTTGCTGCTGTTATGAATCGTAATGTAAATATCTGATATACAGGATGTATTTTCATTGTTACAAAGTGAACATAAAGCATAGTGATTAATCACAAAAACAATATGTAATTACATATGTGTTTTCCGATGGTCTTAGGTGACCCCTGTGAACGGGTAGTTCGACCCCCCAAAGGGGTTGCAGCCCACAGGTTGAGAACCGCTGCCCTAGAGGCCTATCAGTCTAATTAGTGGGTGTGGACGTAATGAAAGCCCAAAAAAGCTTGGGAAGTTCATTGGTACTTTTGAAAAAGCATCTGGTCCATCCTAAATCCCAACTAATATAATCACAGGGGAACGCAGGTGATCTCTCTCACCCACAGGGTAACACTGCCATCCCATGAGTTCACGTGCTTTCTCTTGCCTGGGAGAACACAGCCATATGGGTCTAGCAACTATCGGGCACCCCGGCCAACTGCGTGGGCTCCAAAAGACTAAGCTTTAACATGAAGCAGAAACTGGATGCTCGCTTTGTTTGGGCCTTACTGAGGATATGGGTGGACTTTTTCCACCGTGAGATAGAGGGAGATGGGAAATTGGAAACCCAGGGGCAGCCTTCCACCTGAATAAACCATCTTGGCACACCACAAACAATCTCTTGTGCATGGGTCCTTGGAATGCTTTCCTTACAATCCTATGGAAGACCCAGATTTCCACCAACACCACCATGTACACAGGGATGGACTCAAAGGCCAGGGACCAGTTGGCTGGCTATTATCTTCCCCCCACTTTAAATGCTTTTGTGAAAATTTAATTAAAACAGTTTTTGGCCCCAAATACCTATGGTATGTTTGGAAAAATGCATTTGAAAGAGATAATTACTACGGACTGTACCACCATGCAATTCTGATTCTTTACTTCCGAACCAATTCTGTTTAGTAAAAACAGAAAGCAGTTTGCTATATCTATTTGAACACTCTTCTGAGCCTCTGAATCAAGTGTGTGTGCGTGTAATATTGTAACAAATATGTTAAGCATATACCCGTAGTTCAAATTTTTACCTTCACCCATGACAGAATAGTTAACAAAAATAGTAATCTGTTTGATTTTCCTCTCCCTTATTCCAAGAAGGCCTTTGTGTTCTTTTGCCTCAGGGGTGTTTATATCATGGTTTAAGTAGATGCTGCCAGAAATACCACCTGCCCCCACCCTTCCTGACTTTTGTTTTCACTGAGGGCATGAAGCTAGGTCAGCATGTTGGGGAGGAGGGACTGGTGAGTGCCTTCGGGGACATGGGTGAAGGTGAAGGGGTACAAGAAACAGTCAAGATAAATTAGAGGGGGAACTCCTCTGTAGTAGAAACAGAAGGACTGTGCGGACTAGTGAGGCCTCAGTGGGAATTCCCTGCAAGGGGGCAGGGTTGTTGGGGGAGTGACCAGCCCTCAGCAGAAACAGCTGAGTGGGGTCCCTCAGGGGGACAAACCATGCCCTCACTCTCAGCTTGGACAGAGGTCCCCCAGCCCAAGTCAGGGAAACAGAGACATCGTTTGCTTTCGAGGGACCATGAGGCACCAAAAAAAAGGGCCCATTAGCAGTGGGCCAAAGCCCAGGGAGCCTCCTCCACATGTCCTGAATCTTTCCAAGGTGCTGTGTTGGGAATCAAGACAGAATGAGCCTCGATCATGGGTAAGAAATAATTTCTTCCTACGTTAAGGGGTAAGGGCTCAGATTTAGATGTATTTCAACTGTGAAAGCAAACAAATAAGCTGATATGAAGTGTCTTGCATCTGTATATCAGTGGAATAATATTCACACCTGCTACAGATGTTTAAATGTTTAAAAACAAGTGGCTGGTGCGGAGTTATAGGTCATGCCTTGGGCTTTCATCAGTAGATGCAGCTGTTGGAATTGCGGGGCATGGGAGGGGTTGGTGGCGTTCAGAGTCCTTGCCTCAGAGATGGGCTTGCTGATGGTATGGGCTTGCTGATGGTGGGATGGCACAAATATCTCTTAGAGATCACTTGGGGGAACCAATCCCACATTCTACAGACAAGGCAGCAGAGCTTCTCAGATGCCCCAAATTCAAGGAAAAGATGCCACAGATTAACAACAGTGATTCCCAAGCCTCAGTCCTCATGTACTAGAGTCATGATTCATTTGTCACATCTGCACACCACCTGTACTAATATTTATCGAATACTTCTCTACATATGGACTCATTTTTACTACTTAAATAAATTTATTCGCACCCTAAGCAACAATATTCATGAAACCACAAGGCTGGTGTGCTACATATACATGTATCTCACACACACACATACTTTTCAATATGCATGCAATAAACACAAAATTACTAAAGAACCAATGCTTGCCTGTGCACTAAGATTATGTCATGTTTCCTTAAGTGGCATAACTCAGCACGGGTTGGGGACTGCATCACGTGCATTTCTGTAAGAACTACGGTTGTCCTGGAGGTTCTGATGGCATTTCTTCTTCCCTTTGATCCCAGTTTCCAGCCTTTGATAGTCTTCTGATAACGATGGGTCTGAACAGAAAATGATGCTGAGAGAGGGAGCGAAGTAGAGGCAAGAAAGGAGGGGCAGAAGGAGAAGGAAAAGATGAAGTCATGAGAGGTGGAGAGAAAAGAAAGAGAAAAATGCCCCGGCGAGAGATCCAAACAAACACGTCCATGGCACAGGAACCTCTGTATTTGTATATGAGCAACGTAATCCTGCCAGGAAGTCTGTTTATCAAAAACACGGTTACCTCATGAGGAGGCATATTATCCCTAAACAATAGCGCAACGCTGGTCCCAAGCACAAACCTGAAGCTAGGAAGCCTTTCTGCTCTCATCCTCCAGATTCTTCCAGACCCCCTGGGAGGTCACCCTGTTACCTGCTCTTTGTCTTTTCACTCCACAGAGATGTAGAGCTAACTGCAGAGCCAGTCCTCCCTCTACACCTTCCCCACTTACCGTCCTTATCAGCTCAGGAAGAAATTTCTGCAAAACTCTTCCTCTGGTCACTGATATCTGGGAACCAAATCCATTAAGATATTTTTGATCCTTACTCATGCTATTTTGAATGTCTGGTGCACAGGAAGGAACTGATAAAAATAGAATTACAATGCCCTTACTGCCAAAGTAGCAAAGGGGCTGATAAAGATTGATGTCTGAATAAATATACAATAGCAGGCCTCCCATTTTAATAGCCTTTGATAGAAGCAGAAAAAGAGTGCAGTTTTCCCTGACTGTAAATGTGTACATTTCTATTTCTTTACCATGTACTTTTTTTTTCCTTAAAATATGATCCCTCTTCTTTTAACTATTGTAAGTCATGTAGAATAGTAATGCTAATAATATAAAATAATGGCTAATATTTACTGAGCACTGACTAGAGGAGAGGCATGGTTCTGGGATGGCTGGATACTGTTATTTCTTTTTTATAGATGAAGAAACTTAGAATCAGAGATGAAGCAATAGCATAACAGAGAGATCCAAGAGCAGACTTACTTCTCCAAATAAGTATATTAACATGGAACTTAATTTCTCTTTATCCCAGCCTCCTCTGTAGTGAGAGGTATCTATGATACAGGTTGCTAGGAGCACTAAATGAGAGTTCTCTAGAGTCCTGCAGAGAGTGACTGCCACAGAGTAGGCCCCCAAACACACTGCATGTCAATACCATCATCATCATCATAAAATCTTTCCTTCTTCCATCTCTTCCACTGATTAAAAGGAATATCCTCTCTATATATATAAAGTTGGTTATAATATATTAACCTTTCTGTATGTTGTTGGATTTGATTTGCTAAATTTTGTCAAATATTTTTTGTCTTATTATGTCATTTTGTGGGGCTAATATCTTTGTTAGATTTTGTAATTAATGTTTTGCTGGCCATAAAATGAGTTGAGAAATATTTCCCTCTTCTTCTAACTTCTGAAAGAGACTGTGTAAGATTTTGATAGTTTTTCTGTGATTGTTTGATGAAATTCACAAATAAAGCCACCTGGGCCTGGAGTTTTCTTGTTGAGAAGGTTTCTGCAAATGAATTCTATTTCATTGTTATATATAGGGCTATTCAAATTTTATGTTTATCTTGTGTCTTTTTTTAGTAATTGTATATATTTTAATTTTTTTCATTTCAACTCAATTTATTAGCATGGAGTTGTTCATAATAGTCTCATTATATTTTAATGTTTCTAAGATCTGTAGTGATAACTCTTCTTTCATTCTTGATACTGGCAATTTACATTCTCTTTTTCCTTGATCATTAGAGATTTATCAAGTTTTGCTGATCTTTTAGATCAAGTTTTAGCTTTGTTATTTTCTGTTTTCCATTCCATTGATTTCTGCTCTTCACTTTAATAATTCCTTCATCCTACTTACTTTGGAGTTGTTTTTGCTCTTCTTTTTTCCAGGCTCCTGAGAGGGAAATCTGATGTAATTGGCTTCAGGTCTTTATTCTTTTCTAATATGAATATTAGAGCTAGAAATGCCCCTCTAAGCAGTGCTTTATCTGTATTCTGCAAATTGTACTGTGTTGTATTTTCATTACTATTCATTCACTTCGGAATTAGTCATAAATTTGGTCATCTCTGACTCATTTAGAAGCATGTTGCTTAATTTCCAAATATTTGGAGTTTTCAAATATACTGTTGATTGATTTCATTGTTTTGAGGGAATGATTTTATGATTTTAGATTTTAATGCTTTTATCTTTACTGAAATTTGTTTTATGGTCCAGCATATGGTCTACCTCGGTGAGAGTATTGTGTGTACTCGAAAAGAGTGCAGTTAGTTGCTAGGTAAAGTGTTCTATAGGTATCAAGGTCAAGGTGGTTAGTAACGTTGTTCATATCCTCTTATGTTTTACTGATATTTTGGTCTAGTTTTACAATCAATTAATGAGAGTGATGTGTTAAATCACTTATGATTATAGGAATGTTTCTTTCTCCCTTTAACACTGTCAATATTTGCTTCATATATTTCAACGATCCAATGTTAACCACATATATACATTTATGACTGTTATGTTTTTTTAATGAACTGACCCTTTTATCATTATGAATGTCCCTCTTTACTGTAATTCTCTTCTTCTTAAAGTATATCTTACCTGATATTAATACAACTGTTCCAGCCTTCTTATGCTCACCATTTGCCTGGCACATCTTTTCACATCTATTTACATCAACCTATTTCTATCTTATATTTAAAGTGCACATTTATTATTTAAAGTGTGTCTTTTTTAGATAAAATAGAATTGTTTTCTAAGTTATTCAAATAATCTCTGCCTTTTAAGTTCATTTCATGTTATTATTCATGTGAGCAGGTAGTAGAGGTTGTCTCTTAATTATTTTGTTTGTCCTCTGTTTTTTGTTCATGTTTCCTGGCTTCTTTTGTATTAGTTAAATTTTGGGGGGTAGGGTGGGAATTCTATCTTAACAATTGGCTCCTAAGCTTTATATTATATTTAGAGGAGTTGTTCTAGGGTTACATTATACATCCTTAACATTGTACAGCCAAGTTAAACAGAATACTGTACCATTCTACAAAAATGTAAAAGTCTTGCAACCATGTAAGTGTCCTCACATTACTGTATGACATAGTTGTCATATCCCATCTAAATGGTATAAACACAAGGATTATAATATTTGCTTTAAACCATCATATGTATTCTTGAAAATAATCGGTGGGAAAGCAAGTTTTTATATCCACCCAGATATTAACCATGTCTTTGGCTCGTCAGTCATTCCTGAAGATTTGAGTTCTCCTCCAGTCTCATTTCCTTTCGGACTGAAGAACGTCCTTGAACACTGCTTGTGGTGTGGGTTTGGTAGCAATAACTTTTCTTTCTTTCTTTTATCTGAAAATGTTATTTTGTTTTTATTCTTCAAGGATATTTTCACTGGCTGTGGAATTCTGAGTTCACAGGTTTTCTTTTCCTTCTGCTCTTTAAAGATATTCCACTGTTTTCTGTCCTTCCTAGTTTCTTTTTATTAATTAAATCTTTATTGTATTTTTTCCATTATTATTTAGTCCCCTTATACCACCCCCAGCAATCAGAACGCTGTTGTCGATGTCCATGAGTCCTGTTTTCTTTCTGCTCAGTCCCTCCGCCCTTTAACTGCCCCTTAGCTGTCATCTGCTCTCCATCTATGAGTCCATCCTCATTTTTCTTATTAGTTCAGTTTGTTCATTAAATTCCACAAACAAGAGAAATCATATGGTATTTGTCTTTCTCTGACTGCCTTATTTCACTCAGCATAATGTTCTTCAGGTCCATCCATACTGTCGCAAAGGGTAAAATTTTCTTCTTTTTCAAAACCAAGTAGTATTCCATTGCGTAAATGTCCCATAGTTGTGATGAGAAATTTGATGCCATTTACGTCACTCTTCATCTACAGGTAATGTGCTGCTTCATCTGGATATCTTAAGTATTTTCTCATTTTCTATAGTTTTCAGTAATTTGACTATGATATTTTTAGGCATAGCTTGTTTGATATTTTTTCCTATTTGGAGTTCACTAAGCTTCTTAATCTATAAATTTATGTTTTTCACCAAAATTGAGGACTTTGGGACATGATTTCTTCAAATAAGTTTTTGGTTCTGCTCTCTCCTCTCCTATGGGTCTCAAACTACCTATATATTAGAAATCTGATATCATCCTATAGATACCTGACAGGGCTGGTAATTTTTTCCATTAATTTTTTATTCTCTTCTTTAGATTGTATAATTTCTTTTGCTCTATCATAGAGTTCATCCATTCTTTTTTTTTCTTTTGGGCCATCTGCTATTAAGCCCATGTAGTGAATGATGTATTCAGGAATTATACTTTTTCAGTTCCGAAATTTCTACGTGGTTCATTATTTTTTATATCACTTTCTGATATTTCCTAGCTTTCTATTCATTACAAATATGTTTTCAATCCTCACTTAATATAATTATAACAGCTGCTTTAAAATCCTTTTCTGATCATTTAAATATCTGATTCAACTCCAGTTGGCCTCTGTTGATTGTCTTTTCCCTTGACAATGGCTTTTCATGTGTCAAGTAATACTGTCTATTTTGAAGGTTATGTTGTGGAGACTCTGAATTGTGTTATGTTTCTCAGAAGAATGTTCACGCTTTGTTTCAGCAGGCACTTTGTTTGGTTAGAATCAAACTCTAAACTCTATCTTATCTGTGGTGGGCAGAGTTCAGTTCTCATTCCAGATGCTTTCCATCTTCCCATGCATGTGTGACAACATGAATCGGCTGGAGACTCAGGCAGAGTGGATACACAGGTTCCTCCTTGCTCTCCCTTTTTCTGGAATTCCCCCCCTCAGTGGCTGGGAGCTCTGGTTATTCTGAACTCCTTCAAAAGGTTCCTCCTGCCAAAAAAAGTGAGTGTAGGTTCTCTGCCAAAATTTTAGCTACCCCCTGCCATAACTCCATCTAACTGTGGCTGCTCTTGGGTCAAAACCACAGAAATGGAAAACTCACTCTATGCCAGTTGCTTCCTCTAAACTTCCCTCCAAAAATCTCTCTGCTTGTGTTTATTCTCCAAAGGCCCTAGGTATTTCTTTTTTGTTTTTCTGGAATTTATAGTTATTTGTGGGAGGTTCAATCTTTAGGAGTTTATTCTTCCATAACTAAAGGAGAAACCCATATTAGCTTTTTTATAAATTTCAAAACCAGTAGCCATATATTATTTAGACACATGTTTGTTAAGATACGTTTACATAAGCCAAAAAATGACAAAGATAAAATGTAAATTAATGTACACCAGAAGACGGAAGATGGAAGAGTTAGAGAGGGAAAAACACAAAGATAAATACAAATTATTGTCTGTGTTCTGGTGGTCTGGCTGTGTGTGGGCTAATAGCTGTTCACTACATTATTCAGAAGAGGATAACTAATATGACAATAGTAAAAGTTAAGCATAGACCCGTGATGGAAATGTGCCATGAACCAAGGACTTTGACTAATTTACTTCTGTCCATCTGAAAACAAATGTTCACAGAGTCCTCATCTTGTTCTCAGACTCCTGAAAATCTCAGTACCAACATGATTCTGAGAAGCTCTAATCACAGGGTCTATGAAGTAGCTAAGGATTTATGAGATTCATTTGTAGGTAAAATTTACAGACCATTCAAATTTAGGCATATCTTAGACACACGGTTAATAATAAGAAACCTCCTAAACAATGTTGTTGTTTGAATGAGAAGGAAAGCAAGACAAAACCAGGCCTGTGTCTATTGTTTCTTTGTTTCCAATATATATAGGCTGTTGACCGGAGACAGGAAAAGTTCCTAAGGGCTTTTAGAAGCAAGGAAGAAGCAGAAAAGAGACTGAACGTAAGAATGCCGAAGCATTCTCAAAGCAGGAGAAAACTTCAGCTTG
The DNA here is from genome assembly GCF_987537825.1 of Furipterus horrens. Classification (NCBI taxonomy): domain Eukaryota; kingdom Metazoa; phylum Chordata; class Mammalia; order Chiroptera; family Furipteridae; genus Furipterus; species Furipterus horrens. The sequence continues at coordinate 23,943,534 of NW_028327172.1, read as the reverse complement.
CATGCTGAAAATCATGTCCGCAAGTCAAGGACCGTGGGACATTTTCCCTGAGGGGACTGGACAAGGAGCCTCTCTTGTCTTACTGTCTCAAACTAGGCTGAATGGAACACCAGGGAATATGCCGGAGGGAGGGAGGGAGATCACACTGGCTAAAGGGGTGGAAAAAGTGACGCAATCAGAGTTCTTTCCCATCTCTAATTTTATGACTCTCTGTAAAAATGAAGGATTCAAACCACTTCAAAATAAAATCACCAGAGACCTAGCTTTGAAGACTGGATCTGATGAGAACTAGTTATTGATAAAGATTTATTTTCCGGATCAATAATCACATAGCATGACAAAATATACTTTCACCTAACTACTGCTTCATAACAAATATAGGGTAAATTTTTAAATGAATGCAGAACATTTCTCCGGGAATTGGGAACAGTAGGGGGATAATCCACAAACAATATCATTCAAAAAATAAAGGCTTTGTTTCCTGACCAATCGAAAGCTTGACAAATCACGCCCGATGTTATATTTCTCAGGATATTTAACAGAGCACAACAGAAAGCTGTTTTTCACCTGCTTGTTATCTGGTTTGATTTTAAGGGCTCCCAATGATAAAGCTCTAAAGAAAAAAAAATAGCACTTCCTTTTTTTTTCTTACTTACTGTCATTAGTAGTAAATTGTCAGTATTTCCCCAAGTCAAGGAGAAAACCCTCTTTTTATTGCTTTCACTGAAACATTCCTAAAAACACATTTTAACAACTATGCTTTATAAAAGTACATTTTTAAAAAAGGGACAGAGACATTTGTTCATTGCTATACAATTCAAATGTCCCATCCACTGAATACCCCCGTGGGTGTGAGGAAATAGGGCCTCTTTGGGGAAAGGCAATCCTAATTATGTGGCATGCTAGACAGGCACCCAAGTTTATGTCAGGAGCAGATGCTGATAAGATATGCTCCAAAGGAATCGTGTCTGGACTGTTTCAACTGGGAGGGTGTTGGTGTAATGCTGGTATTTAGCTGTGATCTAGAGGCCAGCAAAGGTTAGGTTGGACAAAGCAGAGCCTAATGAAGCTGCTAGTGTCTGGGGTGAAGGAGCCACAAAGCCTTTCAAATTAGCAGCTGAATCCTGACACTCATTAGTGATTATGTATGCAAGGGCTGCAACTTAAGCCCCAACCAGTAAAACAGCCTAGACGCTCAGCATATACACAAAGGAAATAAAGTATGTATAAAAATAAAGAACTAGAACCTTGTCAATGGCTTCCCTTTCACATCTTGACATTTTTTTCTTTTTCTTTTCTTGCTTTATTTTTTAAAAAAAATATTAATGACAGGACTGCAGTTACTTACTTTCCAATTTAGTACTAAACTAATTACCACCACGACTAAAATGAGACTTCATTTATTTTTAAATCAAGGAAGATCTAGTCAGAAATTGCTTCTGCTAAGTTCTGTACAAGACATAATATACTCTTGTTAACTAACAAAACCAATAAATCAAGCTGAAACACTTATTAAAGTATCTTAGAGCACTAAATTTATCACTGATGACAAATTTAATTTGGGGCTCTGACAGTTTGCTCCTTGCATATACAGCACTCCAACAGATTTCTTTCTTACTTTCTGGGGGGAGAGGGGGCAGTTATTTCATAAATAATGAATGCTGAAATTTACTACATATTTTTAGAGATGTAAAAGACGACATCTAACAGAAAACTGTCCCCGCCCCCCTACAGCGTCACTGTCCCTGGGAAAAGTTATGCATTAAAATTCTTTACCAGCAAATTCTATCATTCACACGTTAGAGTTGGCAGAATTTTTAAAATGGTGATAATGAGCATTTTACGAGGCAATTTATAATCATCACCCAGTTACCCTATACTCCATCTCCACAGTTAGGTTACTGTCTGTTCCTTGATAATGAAGATAAGAAAACTGAGATACAGAGTTTCCCCTACCTAACAGATAGAATAATGTCAATCTGTGGCAGAGTCCTTTGGCACAAGGGAGGGTGGAAAGAAAAAAAGTAAGAAAATTCACAAAATTGCGTTGGGTCTTATAATTATTAAAATATGGTAGCTAAAAGGACAATATTCTCACTTTAAGTATCAAACATGAATTATATTCCAAATACACATTAAATTATAAATAGGTAACCTTTGTTCGACACCATACTTCTAGACTATATAATACGAATAATGCCTTATTCTCTGTTCCAGTCAACTGCACCATGTAGGTCATTGTACAACACAGCCAGGCTACACAAGTTATATTTTCTATAAACTTTTCCTCCTCCTAAACCATAGCTCTGCAATTTCACATTAGCATTTTCTTGCTGCCTTTTCAACCGTATTTTCTTTCTCAACAATGCAATCAGCATATAAAAACCAAATTTCACCGTCTAGTCCCGTTTAAGGCAAACTGAACACCCTAAACCGCAGCCTGACAAGGGGAACGCATTAAGCTCTGGGACAAAAGCATCCGAGTCGACCTGTTTTGCAGACTGATTAATAGAAACAAGCTCCAAGGACTAATCACAAGTCTAAGGAGCCCTGTTTTGCAGATTAATAGAACAAAGATACCGGAGTGGAGGGGAGGTTACAGCACTGGAATACAAATAAGCAAAGGTAGGCACCAGGCTTTCCTCCGCTGAAATCACATCCTCTAAAGCCAGACCCTTAGACCCCAAGTCCCAGGGTGCCACATTCAGGGATAAATCGAAATGTGGCACCAGAGAGGTCTGGGTCCCTTCAGTCACCCCAGCACCAAAATGAGCCATCTTGGTGCCACCTTCTTTGGAGATTCTGATTTAAAAGAGGAAACATTTTTCCAGGGAATCACGCTGGCTCTGGGTGCTCTCCGGGAATCCTTCCATGTCGGCAGGGGAAACCACAAGCACTTGTTGATAAGGATAGTCGCTTCCACATCCCCATCTTTCCCAATGGCCTGCCGCACAGGTCATGTGTGAGGTGTGTGTATGTCCACGCCCACAAATATACAAGGACCATAAACACAACGTAAAAGTAATGTCAGAAGAAGAGAGTCCATTGCCAGATTACCCCTAGACATGTTTTATAAGAGAATATGGCCTTTTTTCCCCCCTGACTCTAAAAATAAAGACTTACCCACTGTAAGAATATGCAAAGTCCCAGGAAAGTAGAATGAAAGAAAGAAGAGAAAGAATGTTCATAAAAGAAAATCGCTGTTATACTTGTGATGTGTTTACCTCTCAGTTTTCATTTTCCCTATACTACATTTATATAATATTTGTAATGTTATGATCCCTCTGTATATTAAAGTATCTTTTATTGATTATGCTATTATAGTTGTCCTAATTTTCCCCCTTTGCTCCTCTCCTCCCAGTACCCCCTTTCTCTCTGGCAATCCTGCCCTTGGTTCATGTCCATGGGTCATGCCTGTTAAGTTCTTTGGCTTCTCCATTTCCTATACTATTCTTAACATTTCCCTACCTATCTTGTTCCTACCAATTATGTTTCTTAATCCCTACACCATTTCCCCCTTTCTTGCTTTTCTCCCACCCCGTTGATAACCCTCCAAATGATCCCCATACCTATGATTCTGTTCCTCTGTATAATTTTAATGGAGATATGGCTTTTGAAATGCATACTTCTAAATATAAGAAGAAAAACATACTATTGCTCTCTGATGACTGATGTTAATTCTTAAATGACTAAAACCAGGTGAATGCATGAATTTTTACTGGAATTGTAAAATATTCACCCATGTGAGTATCTGGTTCAATGAAGAGAGTTTACACAGCTTGAGAAACAATCTTTGGGAAATTAGATATCTATTTTTTGCATGATTTCTATCCTTGATGATTTTCTGCAGTAACTATTTCCTTGCACTTTTTTAAAAAAATTATTATTCTTACTTTTAGAAACCCAGAAAGGCAGGCTCTCCCCAGCCCCTCCATTCACAAGAAGAGTATCAGGTTCACTGAAGAAAGAATGCATTTTTTTCTGGCATACTTGTATTCTGCTTTATCAATAATTCAACTATTCTGTTAATTACAAAAATCAACCAAGAAAAAACACGTTATATTTGTAATGAATACCATAAATATCAACAGTTACAAAATCTCGGAACTGACTTCAGAGCACGATTAAGCCAATGAGTTACAGGCTAGCCAAACTTCAGAATTTCCAGAGAAGTGATCCTGTTTCTTTCAGCCATTTCAGAGCAGAATTCAAACTCCACAGACGGTAATTCCTACAGCAAATAACCTTCAAAACCGATGCCCCCCAAATATCAGATTTTCAACAGCAGAATGGCACTGAGTACTCTGAAAAACCCCTTGCATCTCATGGGCCTGTCTCTGAAGCTGCGCTCCAAGCCACAGCCACTCAGAACCCGTCTCTGGGAAGAGCTATTTAAAAGCACAGAGGTCAAGGCTGGCACTAGACACACACATTTAGGTTTGCCATTTTTTTCCCTACTCATTCTGCTGGACCAACGGGTCAATTCTATTCCTTACAGAAGTACATCTTTTTAAGGGGGAGAAACTGAATTTGGATAAAAAAGGAAACTAGTCTTTGCTGTTACAGCTGAAAAAAAAAAAAAAGGGAAGCACGAGGAATGTTTAGTAACAGAGGCAGGAAAGCATAGCCCTATGTCCTCGTTTTCAAATGTTGTCTCCGTATTAATTTGTTTAAATAATACAAAAGCAAACCCCACAAGTGGAATTTCTCAAATTTCCTTTCTGCAGTTTTCTTTTTCCCGTAAGTCATAACACCAAAGGAAAAGAAGTAAAACAGTGGAAAGATGTGGCTAGTAATTGCTCCGTGGCGTATTTCCAACTAGTTTTGCCACCAACAATTTCTGAGCAGATTTCAGTCTCGCATCTTTAATTTGTTCTGAGGGGATCAAAACAAAAAGGTGTTTTCTATTGATTCTTCATCCAAAATAAAAACAGAGGCCAGATGATGGTTAGTGAATTGGGGATTGGACTTCGAAATCATTAAGACAATAAAAACATTTCCCCCTGGTTTCTGTCTTTGATAACCCTCTTTTTAGAAGCGGGGGTACTCCAAGCTGCTTCCCACTGCTCACGAAGCCTTGTGTGGCGTGAACGCCCAGTACCTCTGACTGGATTCAGTGTTCAGATGGTTATGGTTCATAATTTCAATACATGCAATAGCTTGAAAAGTAGTGAGAAAAACAGCAATCTCCAGTTATTAAGCTAGGCTGGCATCAGGGCCACTTAGTTTTAAGTGCAATCATATTGTATAGAAAATATAAAATAAAAGGGGGGGGTAGGCTTAACCAATTTTAGGAAAACTGGAAAATCAGTGTATCTACTCTGACCTGTTTTTTCCTTTTACAAACATAGTATTTGTTTCACTTAGTCTTCAGTGCCAGTTTACTAAAATTCATATAAGATTTTAGCAACATTTTAAAAAAATGTTATCTATCCTAAACCCGCAAGCCAGATAGCTATCCTGAAAGTACCTAAATTACTCAATAAATATCATCAGCACTGTCAGATGCTGTCCTGGGAAATTTTATTCTGGAAAGAATCTGATTTAAGGCTAGCTAGTTTATAACTATTTTTTCTAACTTGCCTTTTAGACACCAAGTGTTTCTCTTCGTTGATTTTTATTGTACATTTCCTACCTGGACATGACTAATCACATTAACTCTATTTACGCTTTAACCATGCTGATCTTTTCTAATATTTTAGCAAAACTGTCTTCCTATATTCTCTCCTGAATTAATGCAGATTTGTAATTCATCTTTTCTGCTTTTCACAAAACATAGACACATTTGTAAAAACCCAGAGGCTTTCAAATTTGTTGCTAACTTCCTGTGTACACAGCCTTCACAGAACATTCCACATTCAATTTATAGTCCCCATCCAGGATTACCTTTATTTTTTTTGGGTGAAAACGCAGTACCAAGTGTTATTCTTATATTCAAAATGATACTCAAGTAAGTGACCTTAAAAATGTCTGTATGTCTTCATTTAACAGACATCCATTGACTCTTTCATGTCTTTTGACCAAGTGCAGGCAATATATGGGGTTCCTTCCTTCTATGTTTCTGCTTATCAAGATCATAAGTAACTTGCTATGCAAAGAAACTGTACAACAATTGCTTTTAAACTTTTTGTTCTCTTTCTCACATACATACACCAACAGGGGTAACCATTTTCTTAAGCAAAGTTTCCTGTTCACCTCATTTCTGCTACTTTTTACTTCTCCCCTTTTCCCTTGGTAGAACACCATAAAAAAGAAAAACAAAAAGCAAGCAAAACAAAAATAGTAGCCATTATAAAACTACACAATTGCTACTTTTCAGAGAAGAAAATCATACTCACTGAGCATTTACTGAGTGCCAAGAAGTTAACGACATCATCACGTTTTAATTCCATGAACAATATATGGAATAATTAAAATTAAATAGTAATAATAAAGTCTTTAGGGCTAGACTTCCAGTTCTGCTATCTGGGAAATGAGCACCCTTGGGTGAGTTATTTAACTTCTGCAACCTTCAATATTTTCATTGCCCAAATGGGATTTGTAAAATTACCTTTCCTGTAGGGTTGCTGAGAGGCTTAAAAACAATGTTGTATAACGCACCTGCAAGTGGGTAATGGCCAGTAAATAGTAATTATTATTTGCATACCCATTTGTCAGATGAAACTGCCATTCCGGGAGAGGAAGTAACTTGCTTCACAAGGTAAATGAGTTCTAAAAGATAAAACTGAGACTCAAGCTCTCTGGGGAGAGCTGTTTCTGAAGTCCAAAGCCTGAAGCTCTACACTACACACTGCCTTCCCCCACCTCCCATAGGCAGAACAGGGCTGCAGCTGTTTAAACTATGTCCAGCTTGGGGATGTCTTTCTGCTGGCGAGGACCTGCCGGAAGTTTGTTAATCATGAGGAACTGATGGTTTAAAAAGAGGAGGACATCAACAGCGAGAGCTCCACCCAGGTTCAACATGACTTTCACCGTCAGAGGGATGTCCCTGAGCACAACCGGGTGCGGTGTCCCCCAACAAGCCTCCCTTGGGCAGACTCATCAGAAGGTGTAGAAGTTGTCCTGAGGCTATGCAGATGTGGAGCGTAGCAGAAGGGGAGCACTTGGTGGGAGCCGGCAACTGCCTACCTATGTGCTCCACAGCCCACCTCACCTGCATCGCAGATCACGAGGAGCGTGAGAGGAACCAGTGTGGTTACCTGGACTGACTTACAAGCACATCAGAGCTATGGGGGTGAAGTAAGCCCCAGAAAGGCAGAGCAGCAGCAGGGACAGGAACCAGGCAAAGATGGGTCAGACTGTTAACGGGACCCCAAAGGACTCACTATCTGATAATACCAGTGATACCTGGAGAAATTCACATTACACTTAGACTTCAGAGTATAAAATGAGAAATCCATGTTTGCCAAATAGCTTGAAAATAATGGTACAGAACCTACATGAGTAATTCAGCTCTAAGAACCCAACTATTGAGAATTCCGCTGCTGTGGAAAGAGAATACTAAATATTTGATAACTGGTTTCCCACGTCCAAAGGACTTGCTGAGGGCTCACCTGGTCTCGCTTCCTACCAAACTCACACCTTACGTTGACTTCTTTTACCACAGCTTGAAGAGGCAGTCTCCAAATCTAACAGAAACTTGCATTCTTGCTTACAACAGGAAGATAAGGCAGCTGAGGTCAAAAAATGACAATACAGAGCTTACAAACACTTCTGGAGCCTTTCTTGGAAGATTCTCACTGCCTTTGAGTTAAGTTTGTCCAACTACCCCCATTCTTCAGCCTTACTAAACCCTACTCACCCGGAGAGGTGCCGCTATGCTTTCTATAGTCCTGAATGTTTAGGAAGGATCTGGTATGTTCAGGAAGCTCATGTGCACAATGTAGCTCTTTATTTAATTCCATTATGCTCGACCATCTCTGGTCTTCCTTGCAGATTCATGGCTAGGCTAAATCATGTATTGCAAATGTTATCTTCCCCTTTGCAGCAGGGTGTCTCATTCGTGTAGACCTTCAGTCCATCAGCCACGGACACATTTCTCATTCATTCATTCATTCATGCATTCCTTCCTTCATTCAGCAGAAATGGACTAAGTATCCACTACGTGCCAGCACTGGGCTAGCCCAGGGTATACATGGAGAACAAAGCTGACAGGGTTCCTGCCCTCACAGAGCTTACAGCCACTGTATAACCTCTTTCCATCCACCAGCAGCAGCTCTGGGTTAAAAAGAAACCTGCCAGCATAACATGAGAAAATGAAAGAACAGCCAGCAGCCAGACAGTTGGGTCTCAACGCGAAGGTCCAGGTCTTCTCTGTGGCATGGTGCCTGGACTCACGCCAGGCCTGACTTCAGTGGTGGCAAACAGCCAGCACTTCCTTCTTGGTTCATATGCCCAGGGCTGCTGTCTCTGTCACCTGCCAGTGGATGCTTTGGAGAGAAAAAGCCATATGCCCCTGATACTTGACCCCCTGATGGGTGTGTGAAGGAAACGGAAGCTGTCTCTACGGAGCAGAAGGACCAGAAGGGGCTGACCCATGTCTTCTCAGGAGACACAGATTTTTCATCTTGAAAACCCTAGGTTCCAGAGCATACCACGTAAAAGATTCTGGGTCGTTCATCTGTGGTGTCCCTTCAACATGCTTATTTTGCCGCTGCAAGTACCTTTTCACTGAGTCCTGAGAGCTCCTGCGGCGTACTGGCCTGGATCTGTCTGCCCTTTTTCTAACTGGATGGAAGCAGCCCGGTGTTGTGAGTGGCCACTTCCTGAGTGGCTGCAGGTGGAGGAGTACAGGGACATCTGTGGTAACTAGGATATCCTGGTTTAGGCTAGAGAAGTCAGCAAAGGATCTGGATTCTAGTCCCATTTCTCCCCAAACCAACTCTGTGACTTTGGGCAAGTCCCTCTCTGTCAAAAACTCTGTCAAAGGGGGGCTATACTAAGTAGACGTATCAACACTTGTAAATGCTGGCTATTATTATTCAGAATACACACTCTGCCTATTTTAATTGTTTAGAATTGCTTTTCAATTTAAATTTTAATTATTTAGGATTGTTGTGAAGCCCAAGTAAGAAAACACATGTGCACATTGTCTGAGTAAAAAATTTATTATTGTTGTTGCTGAGTCTGTCTCTCAGAATGTGGAGGCAAAAATTTAAGTTATACAAATGCTGATATGCACATGACTGCTATCTATGCCACACTGGTCCACACACCACCACCGACACATCAGCTTAAGGCACCGTGACAAGCTTCCAAGGTTTGGACAGGGTGGGCAGAAATGTACAGGTGGATCCAGCATCACAAGCTCTGCATACACCAGCTTTCGAAATGCTATTTACTGACATGGCTATCAATGGGAGGTAGGAAGCCAAGTGATTGGTTTTGCTTTCTCCTTTTTCAAATAAACAGGGCAGTTGTTAAACCAGAAGTGAATCTGATCCTGGGCGGCTCTAAGAGCAGTCAGCTGCATTCTGAAATGGGCAAAAAAGTAAACAGAGCCTGAAACTCTAGAGCAGAGCAGAACAGCCATAGGTTTCATAATGGGAGAGTCTATGGACCTGAGCCAAGAAAAATGAAATGTTAGCCTGGGCCTTTAAACAGAATCATGTAAAAGCAGAGTGCATATTTGTTTAACACACACACACACACACACACACACACAGACCTTTTTCTGTGCCAATACCTTTCTGAAGCTTCCTGAATAAAAGCTGGAACCCTGAGAGCATGGTATAGAACCAATATTGTTTGTACAGTTCTGGTTCTTTAGTGTGAAAGGACTTCCCTGTTGAATGTGGGATTGTTTCTTTCTTTCTTTCTTCTTTTTTTTTATTATTTTTTTTGGCCCAAGTTAATTACAAAGTATTACTGTGAAAATAAAATAAATGAACCCATTCCACCCATCCCCATATCTGAATTCTATCATATGAGTTGCCAATTGGTTTTCTAATCCTTTCACTCAGTATCTGCTGTTAATTTGCTCGCTATTTCAAGAACTCGAAGACTGTCATCAAAGTACATGATGCATTGCAAAACTTATAATTGGAAATAAAAACATCTGAAGCTTTTCCGACAGGGTAAACATAAAATACTATCACACTGAACAGAACAAGGAGACGTGAGCCACCTTGTAGCTGTTGGTATGCAAGCACAATTAGAAATGCTGCAGAGTAGAATCAGCACTTAACTCCCACTTTTTAAAATGCTGAGAAAATTACATCTAAATGAATGAATGAATTCAACATGTTTATGATCCTACATGGGGGGAAGAGAGGAGGAAGGAAAAAAACAAACCCTGCACACTCTTCCTTGGAAAACGCAACTCAAATGGGCTTTCTTTTGCTATTTCAGCCGTTTTAGAATTACACAGCCTAGGCCCCAGATCTCATTTTCCTGCTGCAGAAGTTAAGGCACTTCCTCCACAGTTACTAAATCTGACAAATTACACCTGGGTCTACTCTAACATGAAAAAGTGTGCTCTTTGTTCCTGACCCCTTGGTCAGCAGAGAGATCAAATTCCTGCACACTGGAAAGCCCCACTCATATTCATTAAAAGCCACGGGAGACCAGCTCTGCATTTCTGTTGAAGAGAGGAACAAGGTGCAGGCTAGGGTTGAACCACTCAGCTGCTCCGCTCCGGTCAGAGCAAGAGAGACTTTTTACTTTTTGCAGCTTGGCTGCTGATCAGTTAGTACCTGGTTTATTTTATTTTTTTTTCTTTCAATCTTTCTTTTTTTTTAAAATTTCTTTCTGTACAGAATCTTAGTAACAAACAACACTTGAAATCAGGAAGAAAAACAAATGAGGAAAGGGCTAGTCGATGTTTAAATGCCAAGTCCCACAGGCGAGTGTCCTGAAACCTGCCTGCACTGAAACTCTGGCTCCACAGACAAGCAGCTCGTTCCCAGTGACAGATATTTGACAGGTTAGAGAGTGTTGTCTCCTCTCTCTAACCACACTCAGCCTTTGGAAAAGACATTACAGAGTTGAGAGTAATGGCGAAGAGGAAATCCGGAACCATCTTGGCGGCAGAGAATGAACATGAGGGATTCAAGAACTCCACAAGCATTCTTGTTGTGCCGGCTAAGTCCTAGGCGGACCGAACTGTTCCGCGACACAAGACCCTCTTCTTCTGTCCCCCGAAGAAGGAGTGAAAATCATAATAGGAGAAGTTAAGAAAAGGCGTGACTGAACTGCTACTCCCAAAGATGACAACACATCATGCCCAATTCCCTTCCTTAAGATTTTTAGGATAACGAAATGGTGAAGGAAAATACAGTGGTACCTCGGTACTGGTTCATTTTTTCTGAAACTCGTGATGAATGCCGAAACCAATGAGTACCAAATGATGACACATTTTCTCTTGCAGGGTGGCAACGTGTGACTCATACAAGTTGTAGCAAGTGGGACGAGTCCCGAGCAAGCACTGAGTGCTGAAACATGTTTTTCTTGTCAAAATGCGATGAGTGCTGGGTTTGACCAGTTCTGAAGCCCACAGGTACCAAAGTATGACTATCTATAGAAGCCACAGAATCTGCCATAAGGTCTCTTAAAGCAGGGGTGTCCCCCGGAATGTGTCAACTCTTGTCCTCCTTCCAGGGGAGCGCCTTTCTTCCAGGACAAGCCATCCCACTCACAACTTCTTCAGTGCAGCCACTGAGTTTCCCCAAACCTATCAAACAACATCCAAATCCTCTTCCTTGGGGATCTAAGAAGTACCATAACGCACTTCAACTGTAAACACACACGAACGCTCCGGAGGGTTGTAAGTCATTCTCTACATACAAATTTCTGCTGAATTGTGAATCAGGAGATACTGCTTTCATTCTCCCTGATGTTCAGGGAGCTTTCCGCTGTGCTATGCATTATAAATACGCAACGAATATCCTTTTCTATAGGAGACCAAGTCATAATCCGCATTTTTTAGATACACGAGTCAGAGCTATCTTCCTGGTCAGATGGCAATTACTTTTGAGAAACTATGACAACATGGAAATCCTTAGTACCAAGGTTCTTATTTGATTTCTGTTTTTAGATTAAAACTGCTAGCACTATCAGCAAATCAGAACTTAATATTTCCTCCAAGAAGTCACTAGAAAAGCATGTAACTCAAACTGAAACCAGTTTACATTATTTTGGGGTTGCAATATCTAATGAGTTACTAAGCAGACATTCACCTACGGGTGAAAATCAGGAATGGAAAACCTAACTTCTGAAGGGAGAGAGTGGTGACCTGGTTTCCAGTTAAATTCTTAATAGTGAAAGAGGTTAAAAGTCTTATAAGATATTAAAATGGTCAAGCATGCCTGCAAGATTCTGACTTTGCCATGTTTTTAGCGGTAGAGAAGTTAAGTGAGTCACCTGGTGTCACCCCATCAGCAGAGGCTGAACTAGGGCTAGCTCCCACCACCTCTGACTCCTAGTGCCATACATAGTCTTCATATGAAGAGGACAAAGGTATAAAGTAGACTGGAAACACCAACCCTACTCTATCAGTAATAACTACCACTTATCAAATGCTTACGGGATGCCAGGAAGTATTCTGTGCGCTATGGGTGCCTGTTATCCTCCTAACAACCACATGAGGGACATAATGTTGCTATCTCCTTCTTCAGAGATGAGAAAACAGACCCATGACGATGACCAGGAACTGTCCCCCCGCCGGGTTCCAGGGCTGAATAAGTGGGAGGTCTGGGAAAATCTGTCCTCCCTGCACAGAAATGGACATGAAGGTATTCCTAAATCAAGGTTCAGATTATTGACAGCCCTGGGAATATTGATTTTAACAAAATATCTTCAGAGTAAGATCCAAATTACTGATGCCCACCAAATATAGGATGAGACAAACTTCCTTTCCTTCAACCTCTGCATTTTTTAGTCAAAAGACAAAGTAGCAACAATTCCTATGGGTGAGGCAAATTTCACATAAAGATCTCCCTCACTGTAAAGAGATGCTAGGCAGGAAGTAGTTCAAACTTTCTGGAAATCCCAATAAATTATGTATAAAACAACCTCAGGAAAACATTTCAGATGGCTAATAGTGTGTATTTTCTTGACTTGACCATCTTTTCCAACATTAAAATAAAATTTTTGAACAATACGCATCCAGTTCAGACATAAACTTTGTATGAAGTTCGTACCATCACCAAAAACAAATTATCCCTCATCACATGACATATTTGAATTGATGTTTTTTGTTTTGTTTTTTTAATTTCTTGAGATGCTGCAAGATCTGCCCCAGGATCCAAAATCACTCCCTCATTCATCACAGCCATAATCTGATTTAGCTCAACCAGATCCTGAACAGGTTTGAATCTGCTCCTATAATGGAGGAGGTTTGTTTGCTGTTGTTATTTAGGCAATTACCAATCCAGGGGTCTCGGGAAGTCCTGTTTGTTTAGGACTAACCTTTAATCTTCTGTACCCTTTATAGATTTTTCAAAACTCATCTGAAGTTATTCAAACACTGATCATAACTCCACATAACTTCTCTGTCAGTCTGAGGTCACCCCTCAGCTACTAGACAGTCATTAGGCAGCAAGCTGGTTAAGCTGGAAAAGCTCTCTCTCTCCCCTCCTCTTTATCCAAAATGCTAATATCAATACCCAACACTACCGTGAGGTCTTTTTTCAGATTCCTGTTTGATAAGACTAATTTCTGCTCTTTATTCTCTTTTCCTTTGCCACCTTCTCTCATACAAAAAATAAATGAGCTGATGTACATCCATAAAGCTGGCTATATCCATTGTAGATAATAACCACCAATTACCATACCATGACCACCACCACCTCAGCCATGCCATGAGCCCTGTCATCAGACTCAAATTAGGATGCTACCATTTAGTCTCTGTGATTCTTGAGCAGTCACTTAACCTTTCTGTTCCCAAGTTTTCTCATCTGCCAAATAAGAACCATAATAGTGCCCATCTCTTAAAGGTATTTGAAATAAATCAGATGATAGATATAAAGGATTTAGAATAGTGCCTGGCATATGTAGTAAGAACTCAATTAAGAGTTCACAGTCATTGTCAGGTTGATTTTAACACAAGTCTACTTTCTGTATTCATCCACTCATCAGTCCTTTTAGATGCCAAGTGAAATAGAAAACATTCCAACTTTCTATTCTACAGAGGACTAACCAAACTGTTGAGTGGGATGGCCAATCTGAATTTACTGTCGTATTCCAGCCTTCATATGAAACTCCTGGGGAAGGACTGGACTACCTCTTCAGGTTGGGTAAGTAAAAATTAATTCTTCTGCTCTGTATACATATAGAGCTCTCAAGAAGTAAATAATAAAAACCCAAGACTTCTTTGACACTGCTCTTCTGATCTAACACTCCCATTTTAAAGATGAAAAAAAAAGAAAACTGGCTCGAGGTTCAAGGTCACATAAATACTTAGTGGCAGATCCAAGGCCAGAAAATTATTATCCTAAGCAAACCATCAGGTACTCTTCTAAATCCACTGCCTTGTCACTTAATTTAATCCTCATAATAATCCTTGAAAGTGTGTATCATTTTCACCCCCGTGGGGATGCAGAAACTGGGGTTCAACCTCTGTGAATTAGCTCCTTCAAAACCAGACAACAGACAACTGATAGAGCCAAGGTTAAAATACTTCTTGTCTGGCGCTGGAGAACAGGCACCTGCTTCAAGTATTACAGATGTCAGTGCAGGGAACTCTAGTACTGAGCTCTCAACCCCTGACTTCTGAACTGTCTCTGCATCAGCCGCATCCGGGGAGCTCTGAAAAACACAGGTTACCGGGCTCCACTTCAGGAAGGTGAATCAAAGTCTCGATGGGCAGGGCTTCAAAAATCTGTATTTCTTCAGAGTTAGTGATTCTGATGTGTAGTAGTAAGACTCGAGAGACTCTAATCTAAGCAAGCTGGTCTACGAGAACTTCCAGGATAAAGTGAGAGGGAAATGAGTAACCTCAGACCGAGGGAATGTCCAGAGCAGTGTGGGATCTGTATGAAGGGGAACAATGGTAACCATCTCCCCAAATCCTTCTGGGTCCCACAGACACACATGAAGCCTCACCCATATCTGCCAAAGCCCTGCTCCCACTGATCTTGCCTCAAGACATCTGCACCACAATGAAAACAATGCACACAGCCCTTCGCGGCAGGACCGGACTACGTGTTCTGTCAGAAATACAGCTCTAAGGTTTCTTTCCAGCTTATCCGTTTCCTTTAAAGCACCCAAGTCTGCACCACGCTTTCTGAGTGCTGAGCGAAAAAGACGGAGGGCGAGACTGTTCGAACACACACTTACCAAGGTGCACCGTATATCCTGAATCCCTTCACAGTTACCTCCGAGTCTTGCAAGTAAATACTGTTTGTCAGGAGGGACTGAACGTTGTCAAAGTCCTCTGGTTTCAATTTGGACACAGAGGGGAAACGGTAGTAGTCCTGTTTAACCAGGTCTGCCATGAATTCCTTATCAAATGTCAGTTCATGATTCCCAGCAATCACTATTTTATATTCATATGGCAGGTTTCCTGAAATAAGAAAAAAAAAAAAAAAGAGCACCAATTAGCACGTTCATTTCCCATCATGAAGTACAACAGCCGAGACTGCGTGATTAACAGACGGATACCCAAATGAAATAGCTCGTGCATTCCTTTATATTTCCATGGGAACCAAAATTTATGACTACTCCTTTATGCTAACAAAAATGAGAATAAACGGGAGATGGGAAGCTGCTAAGAAGCTAAAAAGCTACTAAGAAGACATTAAGTTTTCTGGTTCCATTTCCCTCTTCTTTATGCTACAGATTCACTGTGATGAATTCAGCAAAAAGCACTTAAATCACATTCCTTAAAAAAAGGTCTGGACTTGGTTTGGTCCTCAAAAACAAGCAGATGACATCCTAAGGTATACAAATGTAGAATCACTCTGCTGTATGCCTGAAACTAATATAAATTATACGTCAACTATACTTTAATAAAAAAATAAGCAAACCAACTATTCTTAACAACTCAGATAACTGCTACATTTTTAGCATACCTTTCATAAAAATAAAAATAAAAAATGTGGCACAGCCAAGCATTCCACAATTTACATAAGTAAAAGGAACTACATGGTTCAATTTCATATTGTAAGTGAAAGTTTACCTTCTGGCTTGGGAATAAAAAGAACAGTAATAATGCCTCCTCCCTGCCCCCGATTAGAAGGCTAACTTTCCACCCATTGGGGATGGGAGAAGAAACTGTAAAGCTTAACCCCCTTTTAATATTTATGGTATGGAAATGTGAGCTCTTGGTGTGTGCTTTTTATGCAAAAGTTTCCCGATCGAAATGAGATAATTCTGGGAAGAAGAATGAAAGCTATAAAGGAAAACCCAAACACCAGACTTCTGCATAGATTTATAATGTTTGAATAAAGTACAGATCATACATATTAATAACTCACCGCAATGCTATAAGAACCAAAATCCAAAGGGAGATAGTGCTGGGCAGCTGTCCCCATCCTGAAATTAATGCCCTTTCTACTCGTTTTCATTACCCATCCCTCAAGCCTCACCGCTGGACTGCTGCTCATTTCATTATATTTCATTTCATTTTATTTTTGAAAGGAAAAAGGGTAGGACAATAATGCCTGTAATTCCAGCTTCCCGAGACTCCTGGGTCCAACGAAAAATTAATGTTTCCTGCTATTCCAGGAAGAATGAAAGTTACCACGAGCAGGAAATTGGATATGCTTGTTGTAAAGAATTAGTCCTTACCAGCAAGCCTGAGTCAATGATTTAATTAATGAAGCTTAGTGGGGAAGAGAATTACATCCTTTTTTAGGGGGGAACAAATTTTGTCATGGGTCCACTTGCGTCTCACAATGCAAACTGCAGCGATTACACTGTGAAGTCCCCAGTAATACCAGCAGCACAATGCAAACGTATCTGCTAATACTGAAGCGATTTTTAAGATTGCCAAGATATGCATTCTAACGCTACCGGTTATTTTTTAGCTTCCACTTTTTTATGTCTCTAATAGTAATAAAATTGCATATATAACATGTGGGTTAATGGGGAGACTAAAGACAGCAATGAAAGCAGTCAGAAAATAACATTGCAGAAAGATGGAATAGAAAACACTGTGGCCAAGTGTCAGGGGGTATCCTTGACTACTAGCCCATGATGCTTGATTTGCCAGGGGCACAGCTCATGGAAAATAGGAAGCCTCTCTCAAGTGCATGTTTGCGTGAGTTTATAATCTGTGCTAGCAGAAGGCGAAAGGAGCGCAATGCATATTGCAGGCTACTTGGATAGAATGAATATATTTTGCACAATTCCTTGCACTTAAAATACAGATGGAAGATGTATCGACAGGCTGCAAATTCTCAGCACTGCACACGCTGGAGATGTGTGAGATGCCCCCCCGAACTCTAATATCATGGCTCTGTGGCCCCATTGGTCTAAACCACAACCCCAGGTTCACCTGTGTTTCCAAGGTTGGACCGTTTTTCTGGACAGTCATTTGTTCCAAGACAGGCCCTACTGGCACGAATCTTTGAGCAACTCTGTTTGTACAACTCACGCTGTAGCTGCCTGGTTCTCCTTTAATCATTCATGATGACGGACTCACTGTAAACCCTTTCTTTATGCACCACTGCCCTCGCAAGAGGGCTTGGCCTCTCGCTTTGTCCCTTTTAGAGCTTTGGTTCAGAGATGGCATGGGTGAGATTGGAAGACAAGACAAAAGGAAGTGCATGTTTGCCCTTCAAACCAGTGTGGAAAAATAAAAAATTTAAAGTAAAACAGCTGCCAAGTAAATCTTCCTCAGGAAGACAGGACTCTTCAGTGTCTTTTAAATTAAATTGGGAGACTCGACATAAAGAAGTAGCCACCAAATGAACAGCCGCAGAAACAGGGATGAAATTTACACATCGCCAACAAACTCATCTCTGTCTGAGAATCCAAGAGCGGTTTCAACTTCCATTCTTGGTTGTCTATGGTATGAGACTGTCTGACGTAGATTCCTTTTTGCTGAACTGACCTTTCATCTATAGTCTGCCAACCTTGATGTTTTATATGAAAAGTGTAAGCAGAGCAGCTGACAAATCTGTTACCTGAGAGCATTTTAGTTTCTTTCCATACTAGATTAATTTGGAAGGCTCTGGAGTCAAGTTCCACACTTCTTGGTATTCAAATAGCAACAAACAAAAAGGGGCCTGCTTTTTATCTATTTTATTCAGACCAACCCAGAGATGCAGACCTGCCTGAATTAAAAAAAATAATAATAATCAAGGCCACATACAATTATTCTAACATGGAAAAATTCTGCTTTGAATGACCTAAAGAACTCTATAGCTAACCAGTTCCATCTTTCCCAAGATATGATATATGTTCTACTTGTGATATACAAATTTATCTTAGGTGAAATGGAGATGAACTTTTGGTAAAATGTCAAATAGTTTTTTGTATATTTAAAAAATACATGATTGAAAAAATACAATATAACAGTGCAAATATATGTTGGTTCATTTTTCTCTTTTTCATTTTTCTATTTTTACATAGGGTGGGGCAAAAGTAGGTTTGCTGTTGTTTGTGGAAAATAATACAATAATTAATAAATAATAATACAAGAATAAATTCTGTGTTTCACATACAACTGTGAGTAAACCTACTTTTTCCCCACCCTATAAATAAGATGAAATAATTTGAAGAACACTATTGGACAAATAGTACAAATAATTCACAGATATGACAACAGCAGCATGTGAGAATAAAATGTGGGAAATTAGTCCATTATCAGTTTGGGTTGGAGCAATAGACCACCATGAAACCAGAAACTTGAAGAGTAGCGATTAAGTCTCATTCCAGTCTGCATCCTCTACACTATTTGTATAGCCTGGTGGTATCACATAAATAGATGCTCACTTAAAAGTAAAGGTTAATGAAAGTCAGCTGGGTCCACACTGCTACTCTGCAGCTCTGCCCCACATTCTTGCTGCTGCCTGTTCCCCAAGCAGTCACCACAAAACTCTTCCAGATTCCCCTCCAGCTGCCAGGCTTCTTTTTTTCTTTTTCTTTTTCTTTTTTAATCCTCACCCCAGGACATGCTTAAGACAGAGGGGAAGGGAGGGACAAAGAAGGAGAGAAACAAATATTGGTTGCTTCTCATACACACCCTGACCAGAGACTGAACCACAACCCAGGTATGTGCTCTGACTGGGAATTGAACCCATAATCTTTCGGTTTACTGTACATGCTGCAACCAATGGAGCCACACCAGTGAGGGCCATGGTCCTTTTGACTCCCCACTTGGCAAACAATGCATCCTCTAGCCCCAAATAGGCTTTCTTCACTTCTTGCTCTTACTTTTCCTATCACTCCGTTTGCATGGACTCATCTTTCTAATACCTGGCCTTTTAATCCCATTCCTCCCACACCCACGGCACTTTCCTTTTCTAGATATAGCTCTCTTTGATTATTTTGGACCGCCCCCCTCCCTCATCCTCCTCTATACTCAGTTTATGTTTACCTACCCCAAGAAAACAAAGCACGCGCAGCCCTTGACATACAACACACACACACACACACACACACACACACACACACACACCCCTCTTGTAAAATCCTAAACCATCCCTACAGTTGCTGTTTCTTTGAGATGCTCCCTCATTTCACTTCTCTACTTCTGGATAAAGAATTCCAGGAGCTAGCAACCAGTAGTCCAGATTCAGCCCACAGATATATTATAGTTGGCACTCGACTGTGTTTTAATTTTTAAAAATTGAACTAATGTTTAAAAATCAGGAGTTCTAGATTTCTAGCTTATTTTGGAAAAGTAGAAGTTCAGGCGATATTGACCTTCAATCTGCCACAGACCTCCCCAAGTTCTATACCTTCTCACATCTGTCTTATTCATCACGTTTGCGGTGCGGTGCCTGGCGGGCTGCTCTATTATTAGAATTAGCAACTTAGCGAGGAATGGTTACTCAGAACTTACTCAAGGAAATCTGGCTTCTGTTTCTATTCTCTTCCAAAAGCTTATCCTGGAATGTCAATAATAATGTCCTAATAGCGAAAGCCAAGACTTTGTTCTCAATTCTCACCTCCTTTGGGTACACACAATGGCACCCCATCCCTCAAAGTATCAACTCCCTTGATTACTGGCTGTTGCCTTTTCCTTTTCCTCCTCCCTCTCTGAAGTTTCCTTGCGTCCCTTTGCCTCCCTGCTAACTCATTTACACTCCCTGTCTTCATCTTCATTTCTCGGGGTATTATCTTAACATTTTCTTACTACATGTTTCACATTTCTTCGTGATTCAGTTTTTAAACTACCCCAATTTAAACCACAGAGGCAGCATGGGGTTAGGAGCGGGTACTCCAGACTTTGCTAAGTGTTAGCGGCATAACCTTGGATGGAGTCCTTATGTTCTCTAAAGTGCACTAATAAATGTGGGTAATAACTGCACTCCCGCTTCAAAGGCTGTTTTCAAAATAAAATGAGAAAAAGCTTCTAAAACACATGCCGGATACAGAGTTAAAACAATCAGTGCATGTTCATTATATTTTCCTTTTTTTTTTTAAGTTTTGCTTTTGCACATGACTTATCTCCCCCTAGTCTGTGAGGTCTTTGAGGGCATGGAGCGTGGCCTGCGGTTCTTTCTTTGACACAAAGTACCTAGTTCAATACTGTGCAAATGGCAGATACGAAACTCATATTTGATGACTAAGTGAAGGACTGACTGAACCTCTATAAGATTTGCCAGAAGCTTCCTTAGAATTCCAGGAACGGAGCTTGTCATCTTGGGCTCAGACACGATTTAAACCAGTGTCATGTTGTCCCTCTGAAGTGTCTATTCTCTGCCCCCAAATCCAGGCTAGCCAAATAAGCTCCAACAACTGTTTAAACTGTAGTTTCCTGAAATATAAACAGGAGGAAAATCACGATCCTACTCCAGAGGTTTGGTGTGCTTTAAGCAAGATACTGCATGTAAAGAACCTATAATTTCTACTACTTCATAATCACTCAGTAGCTGCATTATGATAATTATGATAATAACTAAACTTCCCAGTTGCAATCCAAGAAAATATGGCACAATGTCACTATGCTCAAAGGAAAGCACCTGAAGAGATGGGAACGAAAACTTGAATTTCCCAAAGGCAGAAACTGACATGGTCCCAGGTATCCTTGAAGTCAACAGAAGTATTATGAAGGTCATTAAGACATGTGGATCTAGAGGGAACAGTGGTGGCCTCTGAGGCCTTCAAACTGAGCACAGTGCAAACCCAGCCACCTCTGATGAGATGATTCTAATCTTGCAAAATGTGTATCTTAAACACATCACCTCTTTCCTTCTTCTGTCATCCAGTTAGCCGTCCCTTCTAATATCGGCTGAATACCAAAAAACGTGCCAGGAGTGGCCTCTCATTCACAATGACTAGTATAACCTGAGACGCAGAACATCCAGGTTCCATTTCTCTCGAGTGACTACTCATTTGGAGTGTCCCCAGTGTCTTCCTGGAATCAGACTGGAGTCATCCTCTCTGGGTGCATAGATAGGAACAGAGGATTTAGTAAAGTGTAAGATCTTCAGCTATGCACATGTCCGATAAATCCGTAACAACTTGAAAGCAGACATACAGCGAGCTGTGTCAAGGTCAGCCTTCCTTCCTTATCAAATTCTGGGCATTGAATCTGTCACTTGAAGTGCCTCCCATAAATCACAGCCCCTGGACGCAGAGGGATCCTCAGAGACAGCCTGATCTGGTGGTTTGAAAGCAGTGCCCCGTGAGCCTCCTGGCGCTGGGGCAGGGCGGACAAGCGCGGGAGGAGGGCCTTGTTCTCGGGGTCACTAGAGCAACACTGCTTTCCTTTATTTTACAATTTTGGGAACGATTTCATTTGAAGAAAGTTATTGCGGGCTTAAAAGCATCAAAAAGAAAAGCCACTGATTTATCCAATTCCATTTTAGTGATGAAGAGACTGAGTGTGAGAGAGGTGCTAACACTCACTGAGCAAAGTCACAGGTCCAGTTGGTGGCACCGGGGGGACAGGAAGAGCTCTTCTGCCTCCTGTGCTAGTTATTCTTTCAGGTGATTCCAAATTTTTAACAGCCTTATGAAGTCTGATGGTAGACCTATCTCAAGTCTTCCTCATACCATTCCTCCATCTTCGGTGACCTCTTCTCTAGTTCTAGGCAGTTAGGGCCTTTTTGTTTATGCCATGACACAGAACTCCCCATTCTAGGTGTCTGCCTGCCTGTGTCATGGATTTCTCCTCCAGGGGCATCAAGCCATGACAAGATGCATCCTGGCTCATTTAAGGGGTTCCCAAATACGACCGCAGCTATGGCTCTAATTTCTTACCCACTAGCTCCCAGAAGAATTTGGGAGCCTACTCAACAAGGGAAGGTCACAGACTTAAAGGAGAAAGGAAAAGAAATGCTCCTCCGCTCACATTTATGCAGGGTCCCAGAAGTTAAAAACTTGTTGGCTCTATTATGAGAACTAAGAGGAGACTATGACAAGAGAATAGAAGTTCAAGGTAATAAACGCAAATGCCTTCAGGAACCGCAGAGGTAAAACAAAAATGTGACTTGGACTAGGCAGAAGTAATAGAGAGCAGTGAGGACTGGGGCACATGTGCATCCCCATTGTAAACTAAACATATATAAGCACGACTTTGGCCAAATAAGATTCCTCGCTAACTTCCCCCTTCCCCTGACACTGTGCCAATAAAAATTAATGTCTTTCAGAATTAAGGATTATACAACTGCAGCCTATTGTTCTGCTACAAATCATTATAGAATGGATTCTTGTAGAAATGTCTAGTTCAGGTCAAATCAAAATCCAAAGTCAACTCCAGAATAGTCACTTTTCTTGGGACTCTTCCTGCCACCTGCTGGAAGATGGCTCCTCAGGGGTTGGGGATGTGGGAAAGAGGGACACCAAATAGCTATCAGGTTGTGGCTAATGACAGATACCACCTTCTCCCCACCCCACTTTTCTTATGGATCTGATAAGCAAGGCTAATTGATTGTTGTCTTCCATTTATTCTGCTAAAACCAAGAGGGGAAAAAAAAAGAACCCAAAGTACCAAAGGAGTTCTTTGTGAAGGAGACCATCCCAAAGCAAACATCACTTGCTGGTTTCCTGGGTAAAAGAAAACTTAGTTGTATAAAGGTGATCAATTGCAAGATCTTCAATGTTTATGCCCACCCCTTCGTACTCCTAAATTATACAGTTGAAAATAAATGAGAAAACCAAAAATGCTTGCGGCACAGACCTCGTGTTAAATAAAGCTCACCTCATTATGTAGCGAGAAGAAAGAAACAGAAGACAAGACAGAAAGAGAACCTGCTGTGAACTTCAGAGGCCCAGAAAAACCAAACTCACAAGGCACAATCTTTGGGCTATCTTTCCTTGCCAAGGTGCTAGAAAGAAACTAACCTTCTGAGATTAAAACGAGTAAGACAGATATATGGTCAGATCTATTATCATGGGACTGATTCTAACCAAAAGAGACGCTACAATCAATCATATTTCTGAAAGCTTCAGCCTGCACAGGGCCATGCCACAGGCCTTCTTTAAAACACTCTTCCCTTATGCCAGTGTTATAAAGGGACCTTGTTATACCCCCAAGGTGGAGGGAAGAAGGTACTCTTTTATGCTTCAAATTATTATAATATTTTTAATATTGTGACTCCAGCAGAGAGGGAGAAGATTCAAACTCCTTAAAAGTCCCTCTATTCTTCTGAGGTCTGAGTAAGAAAAACCTGGGCTTAAAAACTAGCCAAGCAGAAAATTTTTCAGGAGAACAAAAGGAAAAAAAATAACACCAATGGCTAAGAGGATGGAAGCACTCTGAGGCTGTGGGGTGGACTAAGAGATATGTCATCAAAACCCCTTCCCTGCACTGATGATCACCAGGGCCTAATATCAGGGAAGGGCCAAGTCCAGCCTGGAGACAGGGACAGGGCTTCCTCAGCTATCACCTTTCCTGCTGTTCTTCTACCACCTAGAAAAAGGCTTGGCATTTAGCTGGTGCCCACTGCCTACCTGTTAAGTGAATGAATGAACCTCCAGCAATCCCTCTCGGCTCCACACTTTGCACTCACTTGCCTGGGCTGGAAAGCCACCAGAAACATTCAATCAGGGCAAGCTCTGTCTCTGACCTCAGTCTGTCCCCCGTCAGGCTCCATTAATTTTCACAAGTCCTGACAGCTCTAACGTGAATACTCACACTTGCTGATGGAGCCACACAGCAGGTTCAGACTGCTACCTTCTCCTCTGAAACTCATGCATTAGGGTTTCTTCCATGCTTGCAATAGGAAACCAAGTCTAAGAAATATTAAACACAGAAAACTATATTACAATAATGTCAGGACTGAGCCAGAAACCCAGGAGAAAGTAAGGAATGCTGAATGAAAGCCCAGTGATCTGCTGCAGGAATTAGGGCTAGTGTAAGAAGCCACAGCTAAACACTCCCTCCTCTTCTTCAGCCTCCTCCATAAAAAGCATCCCAAGGCACCAGGCAATGTTATAATCCTAAATCCACACAAAGGAGACAAAAGTCCATCCCCTACATAGGAGAGAAGCCCCCTTTGAACCTGAGAAGTCACCAGTACATGGCACTGATGACAGGTAACGTATAAGCAGTGTAAACCATGAAGGGACAGGCCACTAGTACTCATAGCTATTAGGGACCTGGAAATGGCTCGGGGGGTTGATTCTTGCTCAGCAGCAACTTGTTTGCATGCATTCCGTCTCAACCCTAACCTATCCGCATGTAACATTTTGTGACTTCAAAACAAAACACAGATACACACATACATGCACACATACAAACACCCCTACAAACTGATACATTTTAAAAGACAACCACAAGGTGGTAGAAATGAATGACAATATCCTCTTCGTTTCCCAAATTGAGGATCTCTCAGTTGCTACCCAGACCAACACAGCATGTTCTACATGTGAGGCTGTGGTAGTAACTGCTCACTGCAGTGCGGCTCCAGTTATACGGGAGTGTGAGGATCCGGCTGGACAACTGGAGCCATGGGTGGTCTCCTCACTGTTTATTTTGTCCAGCCTCCTCCTCACAAAGATTTTATATATTATTAGAGAGAGGGAAAGGGAGGGAGAAAGAGAGGGAGAGAAACATCAATGTGTGGTTGCCTCTTGCACGCCCCCAATTGGGGATCTGGCCTGCAACCCAGGCATTCGCCCTGACTGGGAATCAAACCTGCAGCCTTGTGGTTTGCAGGCTAGAGCTCAGTTCACTGAGCCACACCAGCCAGGGCTGAGAGCTCTGCCTTTTAAAGAAAGATTTATATTCCATACAACAAATTTGATTGGAACAAACTATCTCTTAAACTGGATCCAATTCCGGGTCCACTGGACAGTCACAAGAAGAATTGGTAAAGACACTGTCATGTCTCAGCCCGAGGAGCTGAGTTCATGTTCATGTCATTCAAATGTCTTAGGGATGGGCGGCATGATGAAAAGATCAGGGGCTTTGTCATCAGGCAGATTTGGGACCAAATTTCTGGTTGTGTTACTTATTACCTATGAAACTCAAACTCAAAACATGTTATTCAACTTTCCTTTTACTAGAAAGAAATGAGGATAATTGTACAAAATACATTACCGAGTTGATATGCAGATTGAGAAAGATCAATAAAGGACCTAAGACCAACTTGACACATAAGGGATGATTGTTGTTGTCATTATTATTATTATTTTTACTTGTCCTCTAATAAGCGGCCCATCTCCTACTTCCTACCACCTTAAAAGAATATTCAATGAATATCTTTAATAAACTAGTAGTGTTAACCGACAAGGTTTATGGCGAGCTGAAGAATAACATGCTGTTTTTCCCCACAAAGCTTTTAAAAAGCAGCTGAGAAAAGGTGTTCCTCCCAGCAATAATTATAAAAACAAGTGGCAATTTTGTGACTGAATAATTAGAGGAACAAATACAAATCCTATGTGTTTGCACTTTAAGTCACTAAGTATGGTGAAAATCAAATTAAATAAAAATAACACAGGTATAAAGGCCATATTCTTTAAAGGAAATGAACCAGTTTGAGGTTTTTTAGATTCCCTCCCCACCTTAATCCTGCAAATAGTAACAAAATTTTTTTTGCAGTAACTGCTGTCATTTTTTGCAGCCGAAACAATGTTTGGGCAGATGAATGCAGGATGTCTCTGCAATGACGCCAAGGGGTTGGTCCACAGCAACCAGAACAGCGGGTTGACAATGGAAATAAAATCTCAGCCTTAACAGTGCCACTGGGGCCAGATGAAAATCTCTTCTAGAACTTGATTAAAACTAAATTGAAAAAGAACGTATTTGGCTAATATTGCATTAGACTAAAATATAGAAATGAACCCTAATACTCTTGAAATCTAATAAGAAAAAGCCATCTCAATTTCCAAACTTTCAGAAGCATATTCTTTAAATGCATCACAGATCAATTTACATGGTACTTTCACCAATAAGCAAAACCAAATCCCAGGTTCCAATTGGCTTATATTGGAAAGTGTGAGAGCAAATGCTAGAAAATGCAATTACTGCAAACAAACTCCATTTTCTCTCCTCTGAAGGGAATTTCAGAGAATATTTTATTGCCATCAAATAATATTTCTGAAGGCATCAATACACAATTCTATTTTCTCTTCAGAGTCTCTACTCACTGTATAATCTAATCCACTCTACAGAATACCTTGAGATTTAGAGAAACGCCTACGAAAGGGGATATTACCTTGCACACACATCCTATGTCAATTTTAATAATTTGCACTCTGGACAGGAAGTCACACACAGAAAAATTTGGGATCCAATCAAATGGACTTTTCCTATTTTATAACTCAGCATCTTAACAAAGCATTTCAAGAGTAAAAGTTTAAAAGAAACCTCCTGGGGAAGGTTATTTTGATCAATAGTAATAGCAACGAGATGGAGGAAATGGAGACCACAGTTATTTCCTCTTCAATTTTTGCTTCTCCCCTACTCATCAACTGGTGAAATTTTCTAACCCAAATCCCAGATAATGAGGAGCTACAAAGAAGACTTCCTTGGGGGTGTGACATCATGAAGTCTCCTACTAATCAGGTGTCTGTTTCGCTGAAACACCACTTCCAGCAGCCGCTGATCTTTTTCCTTCTGAACAGCTTTGTGGCCTAACTGCCATCAGCCTCCCCTCTGGGGTGAAGTAGCGTAAAGTGCACAAAGTAACTCCTCAGGAAGAAAGGGTTTTTGCAAAGTCTATCACGGCCTTGGGGCCCAGGGTCTAGTCCATGTCCCACATTCGTATTCCTTACGCATATGCTATGGTCTGAATGTCTGTGTCCCCCTAAAAGGCCTAGATTGAAATCCTAATCCTCAATGTGATGATATTTGGAAGTGGGGGCCTTTGAGAGCTGATGAGATCATGAGGGCAGAGCCCCCATAAATGGGGTTAACGCCCTTATATAAGAGTTCCCTAGCCCCCTCCACCATAGAAACACAGTGAGAAGAAGGCTCCATCTATGAACCAGGAAGGGGGCTCTCACCGGAACGCAGTCACACTGGCACCTTGAGTTTGGACTTCCAGCCTCCAGAACTGTGAAAAAGTAAGTTTCTGTTGTTTAAACCCACCCAGTATATGGTATTTTGTTGTGGCAGCTCAAGCAAACTAATACACCTTCCCAAAAGGCATGCTTTGCCTAATCTATCCTATACACTGAAGCTGAGGTGATCTTATTATAATACATATCTCATCACATATATTTCCTCCACACACTTACACACTCAAGACACTTTAAAATCTTCCCAGAGTCCCTATTATTGGCTATAGACTAAAGGCCAAATTCCCTGCATGGTATGAACAACTTTGGGGATCTGGCCCCCATCAGCCACCCTTCCACTCCTATCTTGCGTGGCTCTGAGCTTGCCAGGTGTTTACAGTTCATAGAACAAGCATGTGTCTACAGGGCTCTTTCTCCCACCTAACTACAGACCTCAGGAGGGTCAGACTATATTCGATTCATCTTGGCATTCCCAGCAGGCTTTAATAATTATTTATCAAATGGCTGAATAGTTAAGCAATAATTTTATCCTGGCTAAGAATCATGTGGATGTGAGTAGCTAGTACCTCAAGTCTGGATTCTAGATGGCCTTAAAGTGTTAAGATCCTATTTTTATTTTATCCTAGGTTGGCACCAATTATATCCTTCCCAAGGTATACTATTTGTTTGCACTTGAGAAACTAAATCTGAGTTTTAAAATCTGTTATAAGGGGACTTTTGGGGAGTGGAAGGCATATGGAGGCAAATATATTGGCTTGCAGTAGTAAAAAGTCAATTTTGTTGAAGGAGTGAACAAATGAAGAAATAAACGAATAAATGAATATACACATCACACAAATAATGTGTTTCAATTTCAAAAGAGGAGGGAATCATCGCTGTTGCATGGTTAACATTATACATTTAAAGATTTTTGCAGCCTTTGTTCCCAGGATTGGATAGATCAGAGGAGATAATCAATAGTGGAGTTAATGGAATAGCCATCCATTATTGAGGAAGTTGCCCGAATTTCCTCTACGTTGTATCACTTCATCTGCAAGTTTTCACCCCTAGGCCTCTCAGGCAAAATCACCTCTGCTTTGACAGCTGGCTTTGTAGAGGCCACTCTTTACAAATGAGCATGCTGCCCTGGCCCAGCAGGATATGCGTGTGCATCTTCTCAGGCCCCTGGTCACTGGGTCAGATGAAAAGAATCCACTCGAACAGACTTGCAGGGCCAGCTTTTCCCTTTTGCTTCCAACAGAAAAACATCAAGAAGCAGCAGGACGCTCTTGACGTCTTGTCCTCAAATTCCAGGTTCACTGACATTCCAACCCTGGAGAGTCCTCAGAGATCAGAAGCATTCTTCCTGTGGGATGGAGAACTAAGATCTAGGCAAGCCCTATGACTCCTCCAAGGTCACACAATGGGTTAGCTGCAACATGGGTCTCCTGCTTTTGCAGGGCTATCCTCTACTCCTTTTTACCACGTCATACAATTAAACAGTCAGAATTTTTGAGTTGAAGAGTGTTTTATAGATCAGGATACTGAGGTTCAGGGAAACGAAGAGGCTTTCCTAAAGGCTACCTGCAATCATGAATTCTGACTCCTAAAATCAATCTGCCATTACCTGCAAGGTCTGTCCGATAAACCCCAGGATGTACAACCACTAATTTCTTCATATCGCACAACACTCAGGACTGTTCCAGTTCATGGGTGGGGTCCTCATTCTGTTCTCTTTTAAACTTTTACTGTGATAGGTTAAGACCATTTTCTTGCATTTGACCTATGGATGGCATCTGTTTAGCAACGTTAAGTGAGCTGAAATCAGAGAGTAACTTAGGATGATAGAAAGAACCTCTCTGGACCCAGCCACTGTCCTTCCAAACTTTCCTTCTGTCTCTGGCACTATTATTGAGGCACCAATGATGAAATTCAATGGTAAAGATCTTCCATGAGGCAAACATCACAATTTTAACTTATTTTTGTCCATTAGTAACTAAGAGGCTATGTTTGCTTACTCTTAGCCAATATGGTACCCTCTTTCATAGCAAATACCTAGGTGGTTTCTCAAGAATCTCAAAAAAAAAACCCACAAAAAAACATATATATATATATATATATATATATATATATATATATATATATATACACACACACATACATATTTTCTAGGCTGATATCTTCTTGTAATAGAGGCTCATCTCAACCACAGTATTTTATTTCTGCCCATCTCTGAAATACCAGCATTTTCCACTAAGATTATTCTCCTCAGAGTAGGAGGTTAGGCCACTATCATTGATTCTTAAGTGATGAAAATACAGGTCAAACTTTCTGAAAAAGGCTACTTTTATTTTTTAAGAAATGAATTCCTTTGGGTGTTTTGGCAAGAAACTTGAGATTAGATACATTAGTTAAAAAAATTAAAGGTATTTTTTCAGGATCTAACATAATAATTCACAACTGGGAACTCCAACCCCTTCTATTCAAACTCATTCAAAGCTTGTGAGGTTGATCCTTCCTAGGCATGTCTGGCCAGAATTCAATGCTTTGGGTTAAACTGTCCTTACTTTTTAACTCTCTAGTGTTCACTTTCAACTCCACATTCTCAGATTCACCCGCTTTGTGGTTTCCTTTCCCTTTTGGCTCATTTCAAAGTTCTTGCAAAGTCAGGTCATAACCTAATTTTCTCATCCAGTAGCCTTGGGGAAAAGAAATCTTATTAGATCCCATTAAATCTCATTAGATCCCTGACCCTCTCAAAAGTCAAGAATGATATTTGATAATGAAATGGGGTCCCAGAATGCCCATGGAATGATCATAGTCTTTCTATAGCATTGAACAACTATTCCCCAGGTCTTAGGGTAAGACAGGCAGTGTGCTGGGTGCTGGCTGAGAATATAATGAAAGACAAAATAGAAAAGGGTCTCTGCCCTTTGGGAGCTTATACTCAGCTGGGAGCAACAGGCAATAAAAATGAAACTCAGACTACAATAATTGTTAGGAAGGAAATTAGCAGGTGCTATAAAAAGAGCAACAGAAAAAACCTATTAATATATGGTGATCAAGGAAGGTATCTTCATAGGGGATCAGTCAATATTTGCAGTCTGTGCAGCCCTTTATCAATAATCAGTTAAGATATGCAGAAACAGACTTCCTAGTCACGTGTAACATAAGGTAAAGAGGCAGGAAGCATGCATCCACACATAAGTGTACACACCCACCACAGAGATGTTTAGAACAGTATTCAAGAGAAAAGGAAATACTGTAGAGCAGCGATTTTCAACCAGTGTGCCACAAGAATTTTTAAAACATGCAATAACTGTTTACAATAGTCAGGGGCACTTTGACTGCCAAATTTAAAAAATGACAATAGTCAATACAGCAATAGCCATCCAATGGGAATGAATCAAAATTATACCTGTTTTTTTTTCAGCTTAGCAAAAAATATGTTTTTTGGTGTGCCGCAGAATTTTAGTAATTAGTTCATGTGTGCCATGAAATTTAAAAAAAAAAAAAAAAGTTGAAAATTGCTGCTGTAGAGGAAAAGAAAATGAAACATGAAATTTTTCAAAGAGAAAATAGGAAACAGGTAATAAGTGCGGTATCGTAACGTGTCATCCAAGGCTGTTCCAGTCCTCAGCGAAGCCATGCCGCCAGTGCCGTCCCCTGAACTGCAGCCCAGTCACACCACACGCACTCCACTCGAGGGAAACAGTAGGATACTCTCCCCAAAGTACCATGCAAAGGTATTTCATTACCGGACTCATAAAGCAGCCACTGTTGGCGGTCTACTCCAATCCTCACCCCAGGTTTCCCTCCCTGACAGCAGCAGAGCTCCTAATTTCACTCACGTACTCATCCCTGGGAAGCCATGTGCCTATTCTTAAACCCAGGGGAATGGATCTTGATGAATTCCATTTCCCTTGCCAGTGACTGGTTTAAAGAGGTTCATGACACGCAGTCCTAGCCAATGAGACGTGAGGGTCAGGCTGCTGAAGGGCTATACAAACAGACAACACGAGGAGGGACTGGCCCTCTCTTTCCACTGAATATTGTCGTGTTTTGATGCTAAGCCTGAAACTTCCAAAAGGCACGCTTTTACCTTAGAGGTAAGGATAACACGAGAGAATAGGAGGGAAAAAAATACTGAAATAACCTGGGTTCCTGAAAATCATCACTGGGTCCCTGAATTATCAAATCCTAAAAAATGCTTTACTCCCCCCTCCAGCCTTCTTATTATATGAGATAATAAGTCCCTTGTTATTTAAGCTATTTTGTTACTTCCAGCCAAAAGGCTCCGTACTGATTTAATACACTGCTTACACTTCCACATGCTTAATTAATAACATAACGTTTCTCCCAAACAATGCAACTTGTATACCATCTACTCCCCCTTACAACCTCTGAGTAAGAGATTTTGAATTGTGATCTGCTGCCTCTCACAAGGATATTCAGAATCCTCGTAAACAAAATTAAATGGTGATGACAATTTTGAGGCTTAGAATCAGCACAAATAACACACCTTCTGTTGAACACTGTCGTAAAAAACTCTATACATTAATCTACTTTATCCTCACAACAACCCTACAAACTAAGAACTATTATCCCCTTTTACAGATGAGCTAACTGCAGTACACAGAGGTCACGACGGAAAAGAAAAGCCGTGCTAAGGATGATGAGAGCACACAGAATATATCCCTGAACGTGACAATGGACACCGTCATAAGCAAAAAGCGGGCAGTGAATTGGCAGGAGGGCCACAAAAGAGTTCATTCAAGCACCAGTTGTTCACACCCACCAGTACAGGATCTGACTCAATAGGTCTGAGCTGGGTCCCAGGAATCTGAATTTTTACCACCTGCCCAGTAAGCAGTCGGGTTTATGAGAGAGGAACTTGAAACTAGAAAAAACTGAGCTGTCCAAGATTTGGGGGACATAATAGGGTAAACTGAGTTGATCTATATTGACTCCTTTTCAAGTAAGAATGCAAAATGCTTCGAAAGTTAACTCCCATCAGAGTGGTTGGAGAACCTCAATTCTTTATAGCTTAGAATTTAGCTAACTTGTTTCTTAAATCTTATGGGGCACAGAGAGTTGTAAGGGGTTTCCTGTCTTCTTGACTGCCTGATTCATGAATGAGTCCCAACTTGCCTCAAAGATATGCCAAGAACTTCCTCCAACAGATATGGAACAGCCTACCATGTGAAGGAAACTTAAAAATCCCACCAAGCTCAGGTCACAGTCATTTCGGGAACTTTCTAATACAAACACTTGAAAGTCTGGATGGGCCACAAAGAGTTAAAATAAAGCAGGCAGACATTTTCACTACGGCAACTTTCTGTCTACGAGAGTCAGAGAGCATGAATGTGACCAGAGATGAATGACACTAAACTAAACTGCAAACACATGAAAGAGGAGCCACCATCTCCCCGTCCTACAACGTGGCAGCCATTGCTAATCAATAACAGTGTCTTTTCCACCGAAACAGGATGCACCACGAAGACCCTTAACAGAATGCTCCAGGGCCAAAACTCCCTCAGAACATGGATAAAAGTTAAGATCGCTCACAAATAGAAGAAAAAAAAATGCAAAGAAGAAAAACATTATGTGTTCATTTCCCAGACACTCTTTTGGTGTATCCAAGTCTTGTTATTATTTCTATAGCTCCTCATGTTCCTAAAGGGCCCTTGGATAAATATTTGCTGAGTTTATTTTATTTTTTTCCTACTACTTTGGCCAAATGATTCAGCATTTCCCTAACATGAATATTAAACTCATCAGAGCCCATAAAGTACTAGAACTAAAACAGTTAATTAGCAAGTCACTGAGACTTAGCAAGAAGTAGACGGCATGGCTTAGGAAGCTGCCCATTTTTCTTGTAATAAAGAAAATAAAGACAGTAATTCTAAGAACGTTTATTAACCCCCCAGTACCGATAACTGCCATCAGATGTGGATCTGTTAGTCTCGTGTTAACATAAGCTGCTGCATCGTGGTTGTCAGTGGCTTAGTGATGCCCGTGACCCTGCAGAGAAGTGCTAACGCTGGAGTTCTGAGAACCAAGCCCTGTGCCCAGCAAATGCTTTTAAAAGAATTTCACTCTCAATGGTTGCTTGCCCAGAAAAAAACTCATTTTATTAAAAAAAATTTTTTTTAAGAAAGGAAAGAAGGAGGCATTCAAGCGAGTGAGCATTTTCTTAACTCATTTTAAGATAATCTCTTGCATTCACCAACAATTTCTCCAATCGGCAGAACCACAGAAAGAGAGAGTGTACGGTTTGGCTGTATGTTCCATTCTATATTGGTGGATAACCTAACATAATGGAATGGTGATAGAACAAACAAAAAACAAAAAAAAGAAAGGCTTTAAAACAGGACATGACGACCAACTTTAAATTGAATTACACAGCCTGCTAATCTTTACGATGGGATAAAATTCCTTTCAACATTATGCATTATACTAAAAGTTGCAGCGCTTCCCCTTCCCCACTCCTTGAGCTGAGAGCCCCCTTCCTCTCATGGACCCCACCAAAAGCACTGTTCCTGCTGACTAGGAAGGCAGGGCACGGCTTGTGTAAGATTTCATTTTTATAGCTATTGTTAGTTGGTGTGCATTTATATTTCACACCAGGTATACAGAGTATTATGAAGGCCGCACATATTTTCCTAATACACATTTCTAAAAAGGGTAGATTCCAATGTACACTTATGGTAAAAGGAGATTTTAAAAACCAGCACAACGGAGGAGCTTGTTAAATTTTAAAAGCGGATGTGCAGAACATCACATGCTGCATATCTGATGAAGCAGACACTTCAGAAACTGAACCACTCAGGTTTAGACTGCAAAGAACCCCACTGGCGTGGGAGCTGTGTGTCCGGGCTGTGACCTTGCTCGTCTGGTCCTGCTCCCCTTCTCCAGGCGATGGAGTAGGGTGCTAACACGAGCGGGGAGAGCTTGTTGTGTGAGGATGGATGGGTTCACACTCCAGCCCCTCTAACCCTGATGAAGAGAAGAGCAAGAGCTGCCTTGACAAGTTTCCTGGTCCTTTTTCTTCTTGTCACAGGAAAGGGTATTCCCAAATTTACCTTACTAAAATCACAGATCCAATATTTCTAGGAGACATGACCTTTCTTAAAATGTAGACTCCTTCCTGATACCTTAGACTGTGAATCCTACTGGGTGCTGCAAAAGACACATCCATCTACACTGCCTGTGACCAAATTCATGTTCCCTTTATCACTGAGCTATATCGATGACATGTTTTTAAACACGTGCAAGGCAGGTAAAGAGACCATATGTAAGAATAAAGACTTAGATCTTATTATCAGAGGATATGGCAAATGATGAGCTGCAGAACAACTACCAGATCTTTCTAGAAATTCTAGACACTCTATTAACTGGCACTCTCCGGTCTCTCTGATACACCCACTGATGGCTGCCCACAGGACACTAATGACAGCACAGTTGTCCCTGGTGATACCTAAGCATGTCTGCTCCCACTCACATCTATCCCCAGACTAGTCTATGCCAGCTGTACTTTTTACCATAATTACCTAATGTCATTCTATATTACTTAAAAATAAATAAATAGGAACATTAACATAGTGCATAAATTTGCTGTTGCTTAGGGAGTAAACAATACTAATTTAAAGAGGGGGAAGAATCATAAAAATATAGAAATATTCTGCACTCAGATTGCACCACAAGCATCTTTATGTTCTGACATGCCAATACATAAACTAAAATGGAAGCGTGATAAATACGGTAAATTTTAGATAAGGATGATAAATCACATGTGTGATTTACCCAAGAAAGACAGTGCTGATCTCTAATCACTGTGAACAAAGAAAAGGTTTCACCATGACTTCAGAAGACTGACCAAAATATGCACATCTCTATGCTTCAAGTTAAATAAAAATATTTAGTTACATGTTTATCTCATTATTTAGCTGACTTTTTGATTCATTGTACACTTTCCAGTCCCTGTGACAATGGATAAGGGGGCTTCGGCTGGAGGAGTAGCTACATATGCATGTGCCATAGTTGTGAAGGTGACAGTCATGCCTTTCACCACCTCTGACCCTGAGACCTTATCAAGAACAGCAATGAAAAAGAATCCAGAAGCGAAAGCTATATCTGTGCTACAAAGGACGTACGCATATTTTGGGTTTCTACCTATTTTCATAGGAGTATGCTAAATTTCATTTCTCCACTTTCACAGAACTAAATATACAATTTTAAAGATTTATTTGTCAACTCATATGTAAATCATTTTTAGGCCTTGTGGTTACATTGTTTTCTGAATTCAGGCTTTCTATATAAAAAAGGATTCCTGAAATGGAGAATATGAACATACCAATTTGGTTTCCTAAATCCCCAAGAAACTCATAAATTGCAGCTAACTCAACTAGCATTCCTACTAGTCGCACCAGTCTTACCATGAGCTCTACCACCATCATCTCCACAATTTAAATGACTATTAACACGCCCTTGCGTGATTGTCAACTCCAAATGAAGGCGATAAATGCATCAGGCTTTGACACACCCTAAGTACGGACTCACCAACAGCTGTGTAATATGAAATAACTTAGAATCCGTGAGTCAAGAACTACACTACCTTGTCCTCCACAGTTTACAGAGAAATCAAAGCTCAGAGGCTGTATATTTTACGCTCAGGTAACTGTCCTAAGAGGCGAGTTCCGTCTCCTCAAAATGAAAAGGAAGTTCATCTCCCAACCTTATTTTCCAACAACGGAGAGAAATACACACTAGAGGACAAATGAGACTCACGTAAGTGACAGGGCGAAGGGAAACACTGCAGTTAAACTGCACAACTGGAAATTAGATGGAAAAAATGGTTTGCTTCTTTCTTGCTCCTGAAATGGCAACAGAATTTAAGATCCGCTGGGGGGAAAGTTTATCTCAGTTTCATCATGCGCACGAAACTTGCTGCAGTAACATCTAAATCTAGTAGATCAATAATGCATGTTATAGTTAGCTGCTTAATTATTCATTTTGGATATACCACGTAGGGTTTGAAAACAAATTCCAGATGTGCAAAGAGCTAGAAAATACAGGCAGTGTAATCCAACGTAAGTGATTTTTCCCCAACGTAATTTTTTTCTGGAACATCATAAAAATCTCCAATTTTCAAAATTAGAGACATTTTGATTAAGACTTTTTTCTGTGGACTGTTACAAATGCTAAAATCAAATGCCCTAAATAATCCATTGCGAACTACTGTACATAAAATCAGTATGTATCACAATATCAAAAGGTCAGAAGGTGACAAACAGGAGTAAATGCTAGCATAAGAACGGTAACCTAGAATATGCAATAAAAAGTAAAAAAGAAAAAAAAGAAAAAAAGGATGTTCATTTGGGGACAAATCAAAATAGAAGACTGATTAAAGGCTGCTGTATAGGTTGTAAAGGTTGCTGCTACCCAAGAGGGTAAGCTGTATGCCATTCCATTAGACAAGCATGTATGCCAGGCCCAGGGGGCACCTCTTCACATTCCGTACAGAAGTGCCTTATGGGCAGGCAGCAGTCCTGGTCAGGAACAACATATTGGAAAAACTAAAAATTTTAGAAGTGAAAATGCAAAACGACTCTACTTTCCTTCCCCAAGAAAGATAAAGAAAGTGAGCATAAACAAAACTAAGTATAGGGATCTAACTGCGAGTTTTGAAATGAACCCCTGTTTAGGCTAAATTATGAATGCCTATAACCAACTATCTGTGTAAAAGCCAGAAGCCCATCAGCCCACAGCTCTGGAACATGCCTTCAAGTTTCCACAAGGACTAACTCAGCCAGGCCAGAAACATGCCAAGAACTGGAGCGTGCGAGTTTACACTACCACCGACCAGGTTACCTGTTCTTTTCATCTCACTGCTTAGCACTTTCTAGCAGCCTTCCATCAGACAAACCTAGTTTATTTGGCAGTCATTGATGATTTCACTAATTTTTGAAGTAAGTTAAGAGAGGAGGCAGTACCTCTTAGAACAGCAACAAAAAAATGAGTTAGACAACTCTTTAAGGTAAATATATCTTCTGGTCCCTGCTACGACAATATAAAAATTAGAAACACAAGAAATGTGACATCACTCAATTCCCCATTGCCACCAGTCTGTAGGATCCTGGGGTCCCACCCTTCTTGTACACCATGGAAGAAGTCGGGATTCAGGGCACAGATACTACCTCCTAAGCTCTGTGACCCAGGGTACAGTAGGAACGGCATCTGTAGCTTCAGTTCAAGGATAACGTCTTTGTACGTTTGCTCGAGGACTGAATTAGGTAACAAATATTTGCAAAAGACCCACAGCATCCTGTCACTTAATATATACATATGCTAACTTTATAAGATCAATTTTCCATTATAACTTATCAGTCCTTTAGGGTAAGAAAATAAGAAACAGTATTTTGTTTTAGTTTGATTTGGTTTGATTTTTAAGATGGATTGCAGTGCATGGTGGATCCTGAATAGAAAAACAATTGCTATAAAGGGCATTATTAGGACAATGGGAAAAATATTAAAAAAAGTGTGTGGATTGAATAACAGAATTGTATCCATTTATATTTGATTTAAAAAACTGTAGTGGGTTAATGTAAATGAATATCCATGTTCTTAGAAAGATACATTGAAATACTGAGGGTAAAGAGGCATGTCTATAGCTTACTCTCAAAAGCTTCAGAAAAAAATATACATAGGCCGAGAGAGAGAGAGAGAGAGAGAGAGAGAGAGAGAGAGAGAGAGAGAGAAAGAGAGAGAGGGAGGGAGAGAGAGGGAGGGAGGGAGAGAGAGGGAGGGGGGGAGGGAGAGGGGGGGAGGGAGAGGGAGAGGAAAAGGGAGAGGGAGAGGGAGAGGAGGAAAAGGCAAATGTAGCAAAACGTTAACAGTTGGGGAATCTGGGTGGAGGGTATATGAGAGAGTTCCTTGTATTAGTCTTGCAACTTTTCTTAAACTTGAAATTAGATTCAAAATAAGTATAAAAATGTTCATTGAAAAATGATTTAACAACTGGGACTGCCTACCGGTGTGGGGTGTGCTGTCTACACATGAATGACCCTCTGGTACTTCACCTTGGGCTGCACACTCTACCTGCCCCTCCCTCGGCTTGGCCTGCTGGGCGTGCAAGGGCTGCACTGAATTGTGTAGTCGGTGCTATAATTATGTCCTCCTCTTTCATTTTCCTTGCACTACTCCAAGGGAGCACGTGTAGGGGGAGCTAATGATTTGCTGCCTATCTCTGATGAGTACTATATTATTTGCATCATAATATTTTCATTTCTTCCCCCTGCACATAATGTCACGTTGACAGCCAGGTCAGTTAAGTTACTATAAGGGATTTTTAATGAAAACAATTATAAATTAAAAATAATTGTGTTTAAAGCATTGAACAGTCACTAGGGTCAAGTGATTACAGCAGTTACAAGACCCATGGGACATGTTCACACCAAAACAAAGTGAATAAATTACCTCAGCTGGCGCATGTAATCACTAAGTGACCACAGGGGTCAGGCAGAGTGGAACCCTGAAGACTTTCACGCAAAACCAATAATGAAAATTTATCCGGCAAAAGGTGGGGGGAAAGGAGGAACATCAAGAATTAGCGAGTCGAGCCAATGACTGGAAGCAGAATGGACTCTCTATGCAGCTGGGAGAGCCAGGAAAATGACATCAAAAACCCAGGGGACAGCCAGAAAAAAAGTGCCAGGAAACAACACATAAGCAGGCTGGGAGGATGTGGGAGGGCTGAAACAGCAGTGATCGCTACAGCATCGGCAAGTTAAACATCAAACCAAGGGTTACTTTGGTATAAGAATGACTGTCCTTTATCTAGAAACTGGCGGCGGGGTCTGGACATGCATTTGGAGGTCTATGAT
The DNA here is from genome assembly GCF_987537825.1 of Furipterus horrens. Classification (NCBI taxonomy): domain Eukaryota; kingdom Metazoa; phylum Chordata; class Mammalia; order Chiroptera; family Furipteridae; genus Furipterus; species Furipterus horrens. Next base: position 23,904,148 of record NW_028327172.1, on the reverse strand, counting down.
ATAAGACAGGGAAGGACATGATGTTAATGACACCGATCGCCTCTAACATTTACATGACACTTGACATCTGCTGTGGATGTCCCTCAAACTTCGCCCTCGCAGTTCTGTGACTATTGCTCCTTGTTGTCGAGAAGAAGTGGAGGAAGGAAGGTCAGGGAAGCAACACAGTCGGTTGATGGAAGTACAACTAGGAAGTGAAGAACACCAAACATTGATTGAAGAGTCCCTGTCTGCTAAAGACTCCACTGGGAGGGTCACGTCAGGGGACTCAGAATTGAAAGAGGAGGCTAGAAGCTCTAAAACTGTATGCTAATGGTTGGAACTTAGTACAAACACGAGAAAGGGGATTAAGGAGGTGGGGCCAGTTTCCTCACAGAGGTAACCTTTGAATTAGGCCTTAAAGAATGAAGAAGAGCCCTGACTGGTGTGGCTGGGCTGCTTGGGTTGCAGATCCGTCCAGGATTCGGGGGTGGAGTGGGGTTTGCGCAAGGCAACCAGTCACTGTTTCTCTCTCACATCGATTTTTCTCTCTCTTTCTCCCTCCCTTCCTCTAAATAAATAAATAAATAAAATCCTAAAAAAAAAAAAATGAACATGAGTTCACAAAACAAAGGGAACAAGACTGGCAGGCAGCTGGTGGGACTAGGAGGATGCTAATATTGATTCAGTTACTTAGCAAATACACATTGAGTGTGCTTTCAGCACTGTGCTAGCGACCTCATCAGCAACAGGGAGACCCACCCCCTGTTCTCATGGAGCTTGCTTCCGTTCATCTATCCATCACTCGAAGTACGTTTTGAGCATGAGTCAGGCACTGTGTAGACATAGAGCACAGAGTGCTAAGCAGCACAAGTCCAGACCCTGATGGAGCTTGACTGACCCGCCACTTTCTCAGTGGAGGCAGACTGATGATAAGAAGACAAAGAAGCAGAAAACATAAGATCTCAGCAAGGAGGTGGCATTTGAGCACAGATCAACTGAAGAAATGGATATGTTTAAAGGTTCAAGGTGGGAACAACCTTGGACCATAACGTTGCTCTGGTTGGGGGAAAAGGAGCAAGGGAGAGAATAATAAAACACAAGCCCCAGGAGTGAAGCACTGGGCAGAGAGAAGTTCGATGGGGAGCAAAGCCGGATGGTTTAGACCAGCTCATGAGGAATCTTGACTGCCACAGTAGCCTGTCTTCCATCAGCAAATAGTTCCTAAATGGTGTCCCATAAAATCTCAGTCTGATGGGCTGTGCCTCCATTTTTGCATCTATAAAAATAATAGTAACCAACCTGAAGGCTGTGAGGATTAAATGAATGCTAAGTGCAGTGATACCACTCTCTTGTTCCTTTATACATTCTCAGGGCTTTCCACACAGCAGGACCTGGCTCTGAGAACGTATTGAGATCATAAGCAAATGACCTTTTGAGGATGAAGTCGCTTCATGCTCTGGTATGCAAGGATGCTGCTCCAGGATGTAGGATGACGTATTTCAGGGGGATTCCATTTTTCCCTCTTGGACCAGCAGGTTTAGAAAACTTGGGATTTTTTTGTTTCCAAAGAGCTCCTTTTCTTTTAGGTGTTTATTTTTAATAGTGACAAAACTGTCACACACTAAAATTCAAAAAGATTCACCAGGAAAGTGTGTACCTGGCTTCGTCTGGTGAGCTGATGAAGCAATGGTCCTATGCATCTTGCCCATGCCTATTTCTCTTCAGGAGATGGGGATATTTCAGCACAGGAGAAAGCAGGATGCTGGAGAATTGAGTTTTGGAAGAGTAGACATGGTGTTCAGTGACTTTAGCTCTTGTCACAGTATGACCCCCGTATGTCCTTCCACCTTTCTGGATCCCAATTTATCCATCGGCAAGACAGAGATAATACTGTCTGCCCATATCAACTTCCCTGCACCATTATAAGCATTAATGATCTAATCCACTCAAAAGTACTTTCAGTCCTTTGGAGGAAAGATGTCATATAAATTAGAGGTATTGTAATTAATGTAATTTAACAAAATGGCTGGCTATAACAAAGAGGATTAGGTTTACATGGATCACAAATGACCTAGTCATCATCTCCTCAGGTCTCGAACGATCCTTTCTGATGAAACAAAATCCAGTCTTACTTGCTTGAGCACATTCAACTACTCTGTATTTAGGTTCTTTTTTATTTTCAAGTACTTCAGTTAATTCTGTATCAAGACTGAACTATACTTCAAAAAAATTTTTTTTTCCTTACTGGAAAAAAGTACTTACATATGAATTACACCATGAAGTAATTCACATTGAGATGAAAGATCCTTGAATGTAAAGAAAGACAAGTAGATAATAAGCATGGATCTATTCTTTAGATTAAGCACATATTCATATTATGATAGACAAAAAATCAGGACATTTGTATCCCCATGATAGGGTATATAGACAACTCATAGTTACTTTCTGAAATTCTAGAATCTCATACTAATGAAAAAACAAACAAACACCCTAAGTAATTGCTTGAACTAGAAAGAAAAGGTTTTAGATAAATAATAACTCAAGAATGGTAATTGGGAAAATCAAATTATAACTCAAAAACTGAAAAGTATAGCATGTCAGATATTGTTTTTGTGTGCAGCTAAAAATTAAGAAACTCCCTTGATGTTTAACTCCAGACAATGAGAACCAGGGAACTTTAGGCTGTAAGGAATTTGGGCACATTCTCCTCTGCAAGTCACAGGAAGCCATCTTCTTGCCCTTCTCAAAGCCTCATACCTCTGCCTCTTATTAGATATAACTATTAAGTAGTCATAGAGATCTATTGCTATACACATTCCAGCAAGGCTCCCCTGCTCACATCATTGTGAAACTTTTTTCTGGGAGCTGTTCAGCACCTTACAAGAGGGCAGTTGTCATCATGTCACATGATGTTTTTTATTCAAGATAACGCATCTCCTCTTGCCCACTTCCCAAGTTCCAGTACCTAATAATGTGGTAAGACTGCAAAAATCAGCAGCCGTAAACGTGCAGACCATGCCTGGAAAGCATCATGTGCCGGAGTTTAACAAATAAGCTGCCATCTGACTGAAGCCTGGCATGCTCGAGTTTGTAAGACAGGAGCTAGTGTGTAGAGATGATTTCCAGGGGAGGGCCGGCAACACTGGAGGGAGGGGGAGAAGGTCAGGTCAAAGATCGGGCAGAAGGAAGATGACAGGAGACTGAAACAGGGACAGGGAAAGTGGAGGCCTGGCCCCTCAGGTGTGGTTCAGAAGTTAGAACCTGAAAACAGGTCTGTGTGTGTCGGATTTGGGAAGCTTGGAAAGGAGATGACGCCACGTGTCTAGGAGTCAGGCAGGGCCACGTGGCTCACCCTTTTCTCTGCTCCACAGGCAGACTGGGCCACAGGCCATCGGGTCACTGGGACACAAAAGACTGCAAGGCCACTTTCCCCTAAAGTTCTGCCCTCCCAGGGAGTTAGAGAAACTCACTGACAGGACAGGAAGGAGGGGTCACTGCACTGGCATGCTTGGGTAATGTCACTTAGCATCAGGTAATATTTACTGACCATCCACCACCTGTAAACACTGGATACCCCAAGTGTTAATAGTTATCTGTGATGTGGAGGGTGGATGGTGATCTTAATTTATTTTCTGTACAATTATCGACATTTTTCACACAGAATATGTAAGCTTTCACAATTAGAAAAAGTTTATTGTCGTTTTTCAAAAGTTCTTACAGAGTGAAGATTTTCTGACACTGAGAATATTCAAAACGGCATGACACAACTCTTAAATACTGCTGGGACTATTAGGGGAATCTTCATAGAGGGAAATCTGACAATACATAATAAAATGATGTGTTAAGAAGTATGTGTCATTTGGTGTAACAATTATAATTCTAGGACGATATCTTACACTTGTAATTAAAGGTGTTTGCAAAGAGAGATCAAGAAGGATGTTCATTACACCAGTGCAGATAATAATAAAAAAATGCAAACACCTTAGGTCTCCAGTAATATGAACAGCTAAATAAATTAGAGCACACCCATACAACAGAATGCTACGCTGACACAGAGCATGATGTGTTAAAGTTTTTAAAGTTACAGGATAATATGCATAGCTCTATTAATTTTTAAAAAATAGTAGCTGACAGAGGGAAGGGGTAAGAGACTGGATGAAAGAGGTGAAAGGATTAAAAGTTAAAATGGACAGCTATAAAATAGTTGCAGGGATGTAAAGTACAGCTTAGGGAATATAGTCAATAATATCTAATAACTGTGTACAGTGTTGGGTGGGTACTGGGAATATTGGGGGAAACACTTTTTAAAGTGAATGATTGTCTAACCACTATGCTGTACACCTGAAACTAATACAAAATAATACTGAAAGCAAACTGTAATTGAAAACTAAATTTAAAGTTTGTTCTTTTTTTAAATAAAGTCATTTGGAAAAAAGTACTAAAATATTTTTAAAATAAAAAATAAATTAAAAAATAGTAATGGAAAAAGCCCTTAAAACACAAAGATTGCTGCCATTAAGGATATCCAAAATAGAAAGAGAAAATAGAAAAATTTCTCAAATGCATATTTTCTACTTTGCACATGTCAAATACTGAATTTTTTATAGTGTATACATATCTTATTTATATTGAAAATAGTCTTTGGGGGAAAAAGTCTTTTAGCCGTATTTATTGATTTAGAAAGTTGTTCCTGACATATTGTTAAGATAAAGAACAGATTCTAAAATGGTATTACTGTAAGATCCCTCTGGGTAAAACGTGTGGTGTGCATATACATACTCATCGATAGAAAACATTCTATAAAAAGCCACACTAAAAGTTAACAATGGTTATCTCTGGCCATCGGTAATTTTATTTTCTTCTTTCACTTACCTATATTTGCTAAGTTATCATGAATGAACATGTATTCCATGTATTGTAAAAGTAAAATAAATAGCTCAGGCTGTGAAAGATTTTCCTAAAGACTAGCTCCAAAACTTTGGGTCAATTAATCACTGGAAAGGATCACAGCCTCCCGATATTATTGTGAAAGAGACAAAACTGATTTGTACGTCTAGGATCTGGGACGTTTGTTACAGTCACACTCCATTTTAACCATGTCTAATACAATGCTCCTACAAATATGAATAATCCCTTTCTTGAGATTTTCCTTGGAAGCGTTTTCTTTCTTTCTTTAGGCCTGAAGAAACTAAAGCTCAGAGCTATTAAATGACAACCGAGACCAAAGAAAAACCATAATTAAAAGTTCATGGCACTGTGTTAAAAGGGATTTTGACTGACTGGATTGCTATATATAAATTTTTGGCTGGAAGAACGGGCCACCCAAGAACACTGTCTTTCTAATTATAATATTGGAAACAAAACAAAAACAGCAAATCCTTTTTAAGTAACCCTACATAGTATATAGAAATTACTAACAACCACCAACTGGCTATTATAAATACTTCCAGAAGAAAAGGAAAAGGAAGCCAAGTAAAGGGAAAGGTAGAGAAAGGAAAGGAAGAGGATAAGATGTTTTACATACAGTAAGTGTTGCATAATTTTAATGCTTGAGCCAAAAGGTGAGGTAGAAAAACATTCTACCTATACATTGATTCATTCATACACTCAGAGATTCAACAACTATTTGTGTGCACCACCCTGTTCCAGGCCCTTTACTCAGAACCGGGGGTACAGAGATCTCCTTTTAGGCACATGCTGTTGTCTAGTCGGAGACAGACAACAAAACAGTCACATAACAACCATGAGGAAGGCCGGCTACACCCATGTGGGACTAACATGTTAAGGGAAGCAATCAGCTCTGAAAGAACATCAGGCATGAAGGATGACTGAGCTCTCCTGGAGAGGTAGTCATTCCAGGAAGAGGGGACAGGGTCTGCCAAGGGCAACAGTGTGAAAGGGTGTGTGCATTTGGGGAATGGGGAGGATTTAGGGGCAAATGGAAGTTGAAAATAAGAAGGCAGATATGCAATCAAATGATAACATTTCCTGAGCCTCATCTGTGCAGCATTCATGGGCTTATGGACAAGACTGAAGAAGCCTACCTAAAATATTCTGGGGCGAACAGCAGGGATGAAGACGAGTGAACAGGAAAGAACATAAAAGAGGCTCAGGAAGACCATAGAGGCAAAGTGAAGGAAGACCACATGTAGCTTCAGGCACATCAGGGATGTCAGAGAGCACTGATGCTCAGAATTTACTAAAAAGCAGTAAAAGTAATCACACTTTAACTGGCATGTAATCGACAATTGACAAGCTTATTTTTTAAGCCCCATCTATAACTGTGATATATTTTTGCCAAGATTAAAAAGAAAATACTTACGATGGTGGATCCCAGGCCCCAGACTGGGAATAGAGACAGATCAGAGAACGCAGTTGGGAAATGGAGTCTGATGTACCCAAGTTCCAATCCGGAGGTCACCTCCGAGTGGAATAACCTGGGGTAAGTTAACTTCACCAAGGTTCAGTTTCCTTTTAATTAAAACTTAGAAGCTAACACCTACTTAACAAGTTATTGCTGGGACTGCATGAAGTGATACATGTACTTGAGAGATGGGGGCGGGGTACAGTGTTTAGACCCTACCAGTGATACGTGTACTTGAGAGATGGGGGCGGAGTACAGTGTTTAGACCCTACCACCCACAAGCAAAGAGTGTGGGTTCAACACCCCCTGCCCATCCAAGTTGGACTGGAGTCCAACATGTGTGTTCATTACCTGAGTGGCCCTGGACAATTCATTTAATGTCCCCTGCCTCATTTTCTCCTTCTACTGAATTTGGACGTGGGGCCTCCAGGCCTCTTACTGTCTTAACATTTTGCCCAGTTCATTTCATTGTTAAGGAGGCCTCTTTTCAGCCTCTATCCTTATACCTTTTTGTGCTCCCCCTTACACAGCTAAACCTCTCTTTAAATCCACGGTGCCAGAACCTTCTGGTTTCCGCCTTTTGGATTCCATGACACTGGCTCTGTTGTCTCCCTCCACAGTATTTGTTAAAAGTTGTCTACAGGTCAAGGGCTGTGTTAAGAATGATACAAGCTTTATCACGAAGTATACCCTTACAACAACCCATGGGGTATATTATTATTATTGTTATGATGATGATGATGATGCCCATTTTACAGATGATGAAATCAAGGCTCAGAATAGTAAGCAATTTATCACAGGTACGGAATTTAAAGCTGGCTCTTCCCAGCTGCTCCTAACGAGTATATGCTATACTACTGTTCCATCCTCTGACTGAATCTAGTTTGAGTTCTGTCTTCTTATGGCCCTGCGCTGTGCTAGCTTAGCTCATAAATTACTTTGTATTAATAACTTTATGTGCTACACCTGCCAGGTGCCATGTGTCCATATTAACCAGCACCCATCATCTCTGAGCCAACAGGGAACTTGCAATGGGATTCTCTGGCCCTGCAGCTGGTAAGTGAGGGTGAGATTCAGGACAGGCAGGACTTTAATACAGCTTTCAAATAACAACACATGGTCAAACAGCTACTCAACTTCCATTTGGCGCTGGTGGAAGTCACCACATTTTAGTTCAAGCCTAAAATCTATGAGCTTCCCAGCTGCCATAAGCCCAGTCACATCATCACAGATTGGTTAAGGAAAAGGGCTCGTGCTTTGGGGTAAGGCAACCCCAGGTTTACTAAGTTGAGTGCACTGTGGTGGATTTTTTAGCCCCTCTTAGCTTCCTATCTGCTAAAGAATCTTGGGTAAGGTAACCGAACTGAGCTTCAGGTTCCTCCTCTATAAAACTGAGATAACATTAGCAACCTCAGAGGGATGTTGCAGGGGTAGAGGAGTGCCTGGCCTGTAGTAGAAACATTAGCCTGTTAGGAGAGTAAAGGAGCTGAGAGAATGGTCAGGTTGTTTCCAATAATCAGGGTAGTCTAGATGGAGTAGAAAGATGGAAATCAGTGAGAGGTTCCTTGGACTCTACGGACCTGCCGAATCTGAGGAGGCGTGCTGGTTGAGAGGTGGATGCGCTATTATGGCATAAGCCCTGGGCTGATCTGATCCTTGATTCCACACTGCTAGCCCGCCTGGCAGCAGTTGCTGGAAGTATATACTTGTTTTAGGTGAGAGGTTCCCATTGAGCCAATGTGTGGAGTGTAATCACACACCATCTTTCACCTCCCAGCACCATGAGGTTGCCAGGGTAATTGAACTATTCTGGGCCTTCCCTATGGGGTCCCAACTCCTTTATTCACTTCCCAGTGGGCTCCCTTCCTTTGGCCTTACATTCTGCACCCCCATTGGAGCCCTCTTTCTCCTGCCCCAAAAGATGAGAAAGGAAATGGGAAGAGAAGGAATTGACCAGGCATCTGGACCTCAGCATTTTTATTTCCTTATCATTTTATTTCCTTAGTTACGGCACATTTCTACTTATGAAGCACTTCCCCTAAAAAAATCTCTGTGTTTACTTCTAACCTACTAAATAATTCTTCTGACCTCTTCTTGTTTTTACTCTTTAAATATCTGTAGATGGTTCATTCACCACATTCCACATTCAGTTATTAATGGCCCACAAAAACTTCCTAGCAGCAATCATTTACTGAGTAATCTGCACAACAATCGAGAAAGATGGGGAGTATTATTCCTTAGTTCTGAACAGGGAAACCAAGGGGAAAAGAGAGGTTAACTCAGTTGCCCAAGGTCAGTGGCTAAACAAGATTATAACCAGGATCTATCTTGTCTTGTATTTCTGTGAACACTTCTTACAGTATTACTCTATTTTTTTTAACAAATCGACATTGTCAGTGCAGCTAGATAATTTCTGTGTCGAGATTCAGTTGTCAAAGGACAGATTAAAACTGTCAAAATTCAACCTCAAATAATTTTGCTTGCTAATAGTTCATAAATAACAATTGCTAAAATGAAGAGATAACAGCACTTGAAAGCAAGTTTTGCGGAAGCAAAAGAGAAGTGAAAAGGTGTGGCAGCTTCTACCACCAGGAGACTCTGAGAAAGTCTCTTAACATCTCTGTATCTCTGAGTCATTTGTAAAAATTAAGTTATGCTGAATGATATTCAAGATATCTTGCTGTTTTAAATGAGATGACTGAATACCTACGAAACCAGCACAAAATATATAAAGTTCCAATATCCAATGCTACCAAGATCATGGTAAGATTGGTATATTCATTCACTATTAATGAAGTACACAGCCACAACCCTCTCAGAAAGCAAGGCACCAAGAGACAACGAGAACCAGACAGAATTTCATATCCTTGACCTAGAAATTTAACTCATAGCATGTTTTTCCCTACAAAATAAGTCAATGGAAGCAAACAGACATATACAAACAAAAATATACATTTCAGTGCTAGCTATCAGAGGAAAATTGTTATTGATTTAAATGTTTATTTTAGAGGAATGTTTTATTAAATAAAAACATAGAACAATACACATGTCATGTTGTTATAAAAAAGGATAAATATAAAAATTAGGCAAAAATCATTTAAAAACTTACAGATACTATTAAATTAAAATAACCAAAAGTACAAGAACAAATATGTACTCTGATGTCAACTATTATATATAAAATGTAGATTGATGTCCAAGATCACAGGAAAACTCAAAATATAGTATATTATTAGTTATGTTTATTGGCTTTTTAATATTTCACTGTTTGTAATGAATATTATTTTTCATTAACATATATATTTGATCAATTATTTAAAATTTCTCAAGTCCTGACTTAAAGTTTACGCCTAAATTTTTGTTGTCTGATATATTATTCATGATTTTTTTTCAGAGTAATTTTTGCTCTCTGTTATATAATTCTTTAGTGTATTTAGAGATTCTAAAATCTCAGAACTTCTTTTCCTCACTTAAGAGGACTCTTAAAAAGATCTGTCATCCAATCTAGCTATGAATAACTTGTTAATATTTGGCAATGATTGCCTTTCAATGTTAGAATCCAGCAATTCCTCACCCAGGAGTTGAGATACTTCCAATAAGCCTGACCTGTGGGTATCTCTTAACAGTAACCACCAAGTTGCCATTACACTTTTCACAGTGTGTAGGGTGGTTTCATAGTCCATGTTTCTGGAGTTTTACAGCAGGACATTTTGTATTTTCAGGGGCCTTAGGACACCCTTCTGGGTCACTTAGGAAAGCTGTTCTCAATCACCACAGCACTAGGACCTTCCTTTCATAGGACTTTTACACGTCCCTTTATTTCTTAGAAATGCTCTCTTATTAGTAGGTCATTTGTACATCTTTGCTTATAATATCTGGGAAAGATTGCAGAGCCAATGAATTAAAAATATGATTCTAGGTCTCATGTGTGCCAATGAATGCCCTCATTAAAGCAGAATGAGTGGATGAGATCGGTTTCAAAGCTTTCCATCCCTCTGCCCCAGAGCTGCTGAGGCCAGGCTCTGAAAGGATGCACAGTAAAATTAAATATCTAAAAATTCATCTTTAATTAACAGAATTGGATTAAAGCTAGACACCACGGCATATCATACGAGAAATGGCTGAGCTGGCTTCCAAGTGCTCTAATTCAATTAGGACGCAGTGAGTGACACCCGGACGGGAAAGGTTAATTGGGGGCGCCAGAACGCAATCATTCCTTACCTAACCAGTCATTAAACTTCTTAACCTCTGAGGGCAGTCCCAGCTCGGTGAAATCGCCTGTGTGGAGAAGGATGTCCCCATAAGGCATCTGGATACCATCTGTTCTGGAGTGTGTGTCTGAGATGCAGACAAACCGCGTGTGGCCCGCTGGTTTTGGAGTGTCATATGGGATGGGGTCGACCCTGAAGTAGACATAACAGATCCCATAACAGTTAAACGTATTAGAACCCTCGTAATTGTCATCGTACATACATATTGATTGTTACCTGTGAACGCACCCAGACAAACGGAGGCAAAGGCGGAAAGGACCCTTGTAACAAGGGGCACTTCAGGGTACAATGGAGACAGCATCACCCACCTACAGCCCCAATGGGAAAATGGGAAAAGTCTCACTTACCTGGCATGAAAATTAAAAAGAATATCTTACATGCAGAGTCAGAAATAACCCGGGAAACTGATACAGTGATTAATGGTGAAGTTTAGGGATATTGAACCCCAACTGGGGAAGCAAAATTATGCTATTTTGTCTCTCATCGTGCGTCAATTGATCCCACTACTCATTAGGAAATGCATAACTAATTTATTCCTTCTTAAACACGCATAAGTCAAGCAATGAACCGATGTACGAAGAACAGGGCACAGGTGTTGCCAGCTGAGATGTGGAGAGATGTACTAGGCAGTGCTAACATTTGGTACCCTTTCCAGAACCATTAAACTCCTGTATCTTCTGGTTTTTGCTAAGAGACTCTCAAATCAAATCGTGGGGAGGAAAGATGATGACAAAATAACAGAGCTTTAAAAAAACACACTGGGTAGTAAAAAACCCTTGTCAGGCTCCATCTTTACCACAGTGAATTATCTGCAGTCCCAGTTACACCGTAGGCTACTTGGAAGGCCCAAATGCCTGGGGCAAAGATTCTATTCAGTACAAACAGTAAGCCTCTTAATGGGTGTCTATAGATACACATATGCATTAATATATGTATAGTTTTAGAGACCTAAGCACTGTGAAATTACACTAGGGCATAAGAATAAAAGGCAAAATGATCAACCCGAAGCAAAGAAAATGAAACAGAACATTCTCATTTAATTGAGTGTAGCAAAGTGTGCTAAATAAACTTGGTACAGAAATGCAAATCTGACTCTTCAAGCATACAGTTTTAATTATTTAAGGGGTTGGTAGCAGAGTTGAGGATGTTTTAACTGTATTAACTCTACCCTGACAGTTTCCTTTAATTTTTCTGTAAGAATGCACACTTATTGTGGATTATGGGTGAAGGGAAGCAGTTATAAATGCAAAGAAAAGGTCACAAGAAATGCAAACATGCAATGCAGAGATTACAGTGTGAAACATTAAATAAGGAACAATATTTCATATCATAGCCCCACTCTTGGCAGTTAACATGCAGCAGAAAACATACAGAAAGCTCAACATAAGCTTCCCTGTACATCTTGCCTCTACAGGCTTGGTTTAAATTTTCTTTTCCTTTTCACACTTTTTAAAAAAGAAACAATCAGTTTCAACAATGCAATTGTCGTGAGGAAAATAAAGACTTCAGTATACAACTTGGTTGGCCTTGCATTTCATTCACAGTTAATCTTTTTAATTTTATTTTATCTTTGAGAAGAAGGAAAGTGAGAAAGAAAAAAAAAGAGCTTGAAGAAGACAGAAAGGAGGAAGGAGAGAGGAAAGGACTGTGAACTGGTTAACACAGTGAATCTAACTGGAAACCCCAAAGGAAAGCTTACCTTCTGCAAAAAACTAATATATTTTCCCTGTAAAGGTTAGAAATTAATAATCTTGTTACCATGGAGAAAATTCACTAACCCACTGAGATCTCATGAGTAACCTGGAAACCCTCTTGATTATATCCAATGTTAATTTTTTTTTAGTATATGAAAAAGTTTGGTATCTTCTTTTCCAGTATTACTGCAACTCTTTTACAACCAGTCTGTGGTTCTGATCTTATCAGTAACTCCTGTCTTCTAAAAGTAGTTTACCCAAAGAATGAACAATTGTATCCTATTGCAACACCCTGTCACCCTCTGGAAGTGACAGGTAATATATTCTATTCCTAGACCTAAAGTTAAGATGCTCACTGGAATGGGACTATACACATTTATACTTTACACACTGGCATTTGAATGAAAATTTAAAATAAGTAACCACTGGACTTTAGACATATGAATAAATTCAATATTACATATATCTTTTTGTCCAGTTTTCATCCTAATAACAACTCCCATTTCTTCATCTCAAAAACTCCACTAAGCTACGGGCACAAGTACTGGATCGAAATTCTTTATGAGCCCATCCTAATTCACTAAAGGGACATCACAGTCATTATTTTGAATTTATTAAACAGAAAGTAGCACAGATATAAACCCTTCACTGTGAATAGGCCCCATTCAATGAATCTACCCAATTTAAAGAAGCAAATCATCACAAGGTACATAATTTGTTTCCCATCTTAGCTCCATATTGGATAATAACTTTCCAAGACTACTGGAAGGCCAGTCAATTTTTGAATGGTTGCATCGTCCTTCCCCATCCAACCACCTCCTCCAGAGAAACATTTAAATGTCCAACAGAATTAACATGAAATAAAGGCCAAGGAATAGGAAAACAAGAGACAGAAGATAGGGAGAAAATGTGTCTTCTCTCAGCTTTGAGCTGAAACAAAATAATGAGTCATAAATACCCAGGAATAATGGCAGAAGGCTCACCCATCACCACCAGCAGCTTGATGTCATCAAAGAGAAATAATTTGTAGGCATTTGAGAGAGATATGGAGAACTGATTTAAGGTGCTGGATTGGGGAATGGCGAGGTATAAAGATGCAAGTACAGAATTTAGATACATCCCCTGACCCAGAAACACTGGTGTCCTTTGTTACCCACAGGACTAAGTACAAGAAGATTAGACATCAGAGCTGTGCTGCAGGATGACATGACAAATATCACCTGGGGGTCATACAAAGAAAGATATTTCCACCCAAAGACATTCAGAGCTGGAAATAGGATGTGTCATAGAGCAGGTAAGTTGCAGTGGATATAATTAAAGTTGAGACAACCCCAGGGAAACTATCATTTCCAAACTGGGCATTTGGTAAACATTTTGAAGAGCCAAGAAAGACAAACATTTCCCCGTAAAAGCGCATGTAAGGAAGAGCTTGACTGCTATTGGAACATCTCTACCTGTTCACACTGTGTGAGACCCTCACGCTACATTTTTCTTCTTACTTAACAACTTCACTGCGTGCTGTTTATGCTGCAGACTTCTCAAATGACCTAACATTTCCCCCCAAGCCATCATGTCAAATATCCTAGCAAGTGAGTCTCTTACCAAAGCGATCTAACCCCTAGAGCCAGATTCAAATATCAGAATGAGATTTGCACGTACATCTGAGTACACCCAGGGGGATACAAGATGACATGGGAAGATGAGAAGAAAACACTGCATCATAAAATCCCAGAGCTGGACCAAACCTTAGGGGGCATTGGGTTCAGTGCTTTGAATAAAGCTGGAATCCTATGCCCCTCCCTACCTGACATACAATTTTCTTCCCAAGGTTTCCAGAGAAGGGGATCCCCCGTGTCCCCTCCCTCCCCCAGGGCAGCCTATTCTGGTTTTTGATCGCTCTCCTTGCTAGAAACTTTTGGACCCAGAGTCTGCACACCTCTGAGAAAGCTGAGCATGGTCCAAAGAGACTTGGCCTGGAGCCTGAAGACTGAGTAACGATTTTGGCTGAGTTATTCACTTTGGATAAGTTATTTCATTCTTTTGGTCTTCATTTCTTTCCCCTCATTTGTAGGACAGGAACAATAATGCCTAATCTGCTAAATTGCTAAATTGTCAAGCACTGGGTCTGGCACATAGCACGTGCTCAGAAAGTAGAGATGCGGAATGACATGAGGGTAAAGCACATTTAGCTACACAGCCAGACTGGCTCTGAACCCCACTCCACGCTTATTAACGGTGTGATACCATGCAAGGTGCTTAACTCCTCTGCTTTGGTTTCCTCATCCATAAAATGGGTATAAAAATAGTAGCTATCTCATATGACCGCTGTGAGGATGAAAAGGGATAAAGTACTCAAAGCACGAAGGACACTGCCTGACACACAGTAGATACTCAATAAACGTTTTGTTTTTTTTACTAATCAGTAGTACTTTTACTACTATTGTTAGTAGCACCCTCTAGTTTCTCTGACCTCCACCTGTTCTCTTGTTACAAGGAGATCATAACAGTTACCGCACAGGGTCTTTGGGAGAATTCAAGACCACGTACACACCACCGAGCACAGTACTGGGCACATAAATCACACTCAATAATACACTTATTTCTTCCCTGTCACTTCCTTCTTAATCCTAGTTCTGAAATAACAGAGACTAAGAATTCAGTCGCCTTTTCATTTGATAGTCCTTCAAATATTTGAGGACATGTATTCTAATCCCCTGAAAGTTTCTAGACTTGAGTTGAGGAGCTATAGTTTCTAAAGCTAAAGCTTTTCCTTGTGTGCTAGGATTTCACATGCCCTCAGAACGCTGGTGACTGTCTAGGCACAATCCGATTGGCCAGGACTTCCCTCCCACGCCACCCCCGTCTGTAGTGTCAGAATTCATGGGTCCCATGAATTTGTGGACCAGTGCATTGTTTATCAACGACAAGTGCTGACACAGGCGACGGAGAGCCGACGGTGCTGGACACACGGGTGGGCTTTCCTAGAGGCCTGAGCTATCATCTGAACCCATTTTCTGATTAAGTCTCCAGGTTTTGTGCCAAGCCTCAAATCCTGCTCTTGAAACTTGATTGTCAAATGTTTACATGTGTCACTGCAAATTCAAACAAATAAACCATTCTCGTTTATTCAGCCTTGGAGCATTTAGAGTGTTTAACCCATAAAAAATAATATGATAATATTATTGCTTCCACTATGGAGTCCTCTCCTGGCCATATGTGTTCTTTTTTTTTCCAATAACAAATTCATACAGCATTGCAAGATCCATTGCTAGATCTTTGGAAAAGCTGTTATCATGTGGTTTATTACAACACAGCTTTCTCTTTTTAGGCCATGTGTGCAGGAAAAACCTTGTGTACACAATTAGCCTAATAATTCCGTGTCAGGATAGACTATAACCCTTACGGAGCATTTTAAAGGGATCTGAATGTATTTACCACCTCCTTTTTACTTGAAAATCCTAACGTCGGGCTTATGCACGCCACTGACTTTATCACTATAAAGTTTTCCAGTGTGACATAAAAGCTTTCATGTTTACCCAAAAAATTTAGATGGCACGAAAGCTAAAATGGTTTGTGATGTTATATCATCCGCTACAGACATACTGTCTGACAAAGATATGTAAAACCCACATGCAAACCAAGGAGTAAATAAACACCAGGCTTCAATTAGTAGTTGAATCACAAATTTTTAGATGGGAAAGGATCTTAGAGATTATCTAATCCTATGTTTCATGTCTCTGGATATCCTCTTCATGGTTTCTGCCTTACTCATGTGTACAATTACTTCATTTTTGTTGAAGTTTTTTTTTTTTTTTTTTTTTTTAGCTTTGTCCTAAATAATAGCATCATGAAGTCACGAATTAGATATATGCTGGTTGCAATTTTCAACTACACATTAAAATAAATACATAACTATTAAAATTCTGTTTAAGGTTGGTCCCCTCTAAACTAGAACTCGGGTTTTCTAACTTCCACTTCACTTCCTTTCTCACCCACTTCACTTTGGAAGCTAAACATATGCCTGCACTTGGAGAATTAAAATGATAAAAGTTATAAAACACCAGCAAATCTATCACCTAAACTCCTGTAGCCATTAATACCTTGAGAGACTGCTCAGAATTATTGGAATTCACTGTCAAAAGTATCTGAGTTTCAGCGCTCCGTGAATGGACCCCTCACCGTCGAAGAGAGTCTCTTAAAACCTCAAAAAACCGCATGTTACAGTTCATTGGGGCAGTGAGCAATATAAAACTTGATTTTTTAGCTTACTGGTCAGGACAAAAAGTGTTCCTCATATTCAAAGATGTCAAGGAGCACCTGCAGGCTGGCTGAAAGTGTTTCCAAAGGCAGGTGACTTTAGAGAAACTGCATTTAGTTAACAGAAGAGCCTCATTAAAAAGAGCTCTGCTTGTGGAATCCACGGGGCGTCCTGCACTTTTCCCACACTGGTCATCGATTAGCTATGTGACTCGGGGCAAGTCACTCCCCCTCCTCTAGCCTGCTCCTCAAGTGTGAAGAGAGGGGCAGAAACAAATGATCCCCAAATGATTAGCTGCATGGTTTCTATGACACTATTCATTTGTACAAGGCTTTAGAAACAATTCTGTGTAGTCTCCTGCGTAGCTTAAAACATGTTCTTTCTCTGGCAATTTTATTTTCTGGTTTCCAGACAGTGCAAAGATAAATGCAATCCAGTTCTACCCAACTGCAATCAGAATTAGCGAGACTATATGAAAAGCTGTGGAACTGCAATTTGGGATTACGGATAGAGCTTCCAGGTATATCTAGTGTGAAAGAGAACAAAGAAGCCGAAATTCCAGCTACCACGATAAAACAAGAATGTAAACATACTTGATTTAACTAGTTGTTTCAGAAATGGGACTGTTCTCTTTTTTCCTAAAAGCAAGAGCTGGTGAAATTCTCCTAGCTTAGCCCTCATGCCCCAGAACAAAACAGTGCTGAAACCCACTAAGTAAGCATAACAGAACTAGATGTATAAATATAGTCACATTTGTACCAAGGGCACTGCTTCCTTTTAACTGCTGAACTGCTGTATCAACACTGTTCTATCACCAACTAATTGCAGCTAACAAAACCCACTGCACGGAGTGTGTCTCGTCTATTTTTTCCTGGTACAAAAGTCCAGTGCTGACAGTCAATGAATATTAAGTGGTAACGATTTAATCCTTAGAGCACTGCATGCAATATGAAATCATGGTCGTTGTACTAATTCCATTTGAGGTGTTTTGGTGTCCGTCAAGCTGGCTACCGTGCGAGCCACAGAAGCCTCTCAGGTGGTATATTGTTGGGTCATATCCATCCCGCTGGAGATGTACTGTCCGGGGTTCAAGGTTTTCCATTTTTTTAACCTAGCAATTCGGTCTGTTGGCTTACATATCTGAGTACTGGCCTTGCTTGTGAGAAAAGAAGCCACGTGACACTGTACTGCGTGTGCTATTCCACACCATCAGTCAGTCAACAACCTCACGGTGGGCCACGTCCCACAGTAGGTTCTGGGGGGACAAAGAAGCAACAAGGGTGGTTCCTTCAAGGATTCTGCAGTTCACTTGTCAATCATTAGTCAACAAATGCTTATTGGTGTGCCTAGTTTCTGCTCAGTCATTTGGTCATTTCACAAGCACCTACTAATAAGCACCTTCAATGGACCACAGATTGTGCTGGGCGCTAAGGAGACAGCTGTAACCAAGTCAGAGATGGTCCCTGTGATATGTAAACAAATGACTTATGAAAACAAGACGCTGTTACAATAAAGGAGGTGCTGTGGGGTAAAGGAGAAAATGCCTGGCATTGCTTTGAGGGCTTGGAAGAACAGGGGACATCAGAGTGGGCACAGAACACAAGGTAGTGTGTCCATTTCAAATGCCTGGGACAAAGGATCTCGGGCTCGGAGAGAAGGAGCATGAAGAGTGGCCGGAAGCTAGAGCTTGAACTGGGATTTAAACAAGCACTGGACTTGGGAAATCAGGCAGAAAAGAAGAGTTCTTTAGGCACCCAGCTACGGGGGGGGGGGGGGGGGGGAGCATAGGGAAGCACTCAGCACATTTAGGGACTTGTGAGTGAAGAGGCGTGGCTGGGGCAGAGTCCCTGTGACAGTGAGCAGTGGAAGGTTTGAAAAGCTGGTGGGATTGGGGCCAGACCACAGAAGGCCACACTGCAGGGCCTGAACCAGCCCTGGAGGCTGCAAAAACATCCTCCACCCTCACCCACTGAAAGGTACAGGGGGGCAGGGCACAAAGAAAGCTGGTTTTTAGGAAAACCACTGTGGCTCCATGAAAGGTGGGAGGGGGGTGGGGGTGGGATGGAAGGGCACCAAAGGGAAGGAACCTGGCTCGAAATTAACTCCACAAATCTAGGCATGTGATGATAAAGCCAAGCCCAGTGAAAATGAAAACAGCCAGGAGAGGGTGTAAAGAAAGGCAGTGGAAACCATGAGTATACCATACTAAGCCTTCTAGAGCTCCATTTTGTCCCCATTTTTATCACTGATTTGGTGCTACACACTGAATGTTTGTGCCTTGCCCCAAAATTAGTATGTTGAAGCCCAAATCCCTAGTGTGATAGTATTTAGAAGTGGAGCCTTTGAAAGGTAATGAGATCATGAGGGTGGAGCTCTTCTAAATGGGATTAGTGGCCTTATAGAAGAGGCACAAGAAAGATGATCTCTATCTCAGCCATATGAGGACAGAGCAGGAAGGTGGCCATCTAACAAGCCATGAATGGAGATCTCACCAGGAACCAAATTACCTGGCACCTTGGTCAAGATCCTCCCAGCCTCCGGAACTGTGAAAAATAAATGTTTGTTGCTTAAAGCAGCCAGTGTACAGTATGTGTCATAGCAGCCCGAACTGACCAAGACATCAGAAACCGACACAGAATTTTTTTGCCTGAAAAGAGCAACCATTTTCAACAGGACTGTGTGATACCTTTACAAGGACTGTTTTCATTTAATCCTGACAACAGGGAGGCCCTGTCTTCCTCCCATTTTACAAATGAGGAAACTGGGACTCAGAAAGATGAAGCACGTTGGCACAGGTGCAGGGCTAGCAGCTCTGTCTGCCATCCTCCAGCTGGGCCACCTCCTCTTACACAACTCACCCAGGCAGAAGAGCAGATTCTGTCCTCAAAGGAGGCACACAGTTTTTAAGTCAATAATTACAATTACAAATTCAATAACAAAATGTGGGTTTTTTAAACATTGTTCACATGAAAACATGTCTTCATCTGGTCTGGCTCAGACCAGTAGAAAGAACCTTAAGAACATCAAGAACACAAGCATTTAATATTTTAAATGTTTTTGGGGGCGAAGGGGACATTCAGGAGGAGATGTTCTGTCTGATTAAACAAGATTTTTTGGTATTAAAACTTTGTCAAAGGAGAACAAATACTACTGTTTTTCTCCACCTTTCCAACTCATCAAAGCCAAGTTTTCCAAGACTTAATGCCTTACAAGTTGTTGTTAATGGCATTCATTGTTTAGTTAATTGTGCTTATCAGAATGTAGGTAACTTCATATTTGCATGGCTCATGGGGCTTCTTTAAAGTGTGTGCCTATTTCAGTTGGGTTTTAATGGTCTGCTTTTTGTTTTTTTTTTCCAACTTTGGGTTGAGTTGATTGACTTACTTTCAAAAAATCAGTCATGCCTAAGGCAAAAAGACCATTTTTAGCTATCTACGGGACATCATGTAAGTACATTTCAAGATAAATGCTTATTTGTAAGGCCACTTAACGTGATGCCAACATCTAATGACCTTGCAGAATCAACCCAGTACAATAATTTTCAGACTCAATATGTTACTCTGGAGACTATTTCATGACAATAAAGAGAACCATTTCACTCAACATCTTTAGCCCTTGCTGAAATAGCTAGCCCACTATTCAACCATAAAAATCATATAGTTCCCACACAATAGAAGAACCTATGGAGAACTACTCTCTTCCCCCTCTGGGAATGAACACTTACTATTGAGGTCCAGTATTTTATGGTTTATTCTTACCCATAATTATTGCAGTTTTGGTGTATCCTAAGTAGAGACATGGTAGATGGCCCCTGATCGCTAGCTAGTAAGTGGTTGAAGAGAGAATCACATCTAAGTGTGACGACAATTCCAGTGGTTGATTTACTTTGAACAGTAACAAGGGGCATACCCTTTACCGAGCTAAACCTTCTGATTATCACAGGCCAAACTCTGCCCATGTTTCCTTATTGAGTGACACCGAAAAGGTCTACCAGTAGGTATGACTATACATTGGTTCTCTACCTCAAGCTTTTGAATTAGCCGCCTTAATCATTTAGTCCAGGGATCAGCAAACTAACTCAGAGGCAAAATGGGCCCAATGCATAATTTTAGAAAGAAAGCTTAGAAAGAAACACACAACCACATCCATTTAAATATTGCCGATGGCTGCTTTTGAGCTATAGCAGCAGAGTCTCAGTTGTAACAGGCTCCATCACAGAGCCTACAAAGCCAAAAATCTTTAGTATCTGGACCTTCACAGGAAAAAGTTTTTTCACTCCTGATATTGTCGCTCAGCATTTATTAAGCAATAATCTGTGTTACACACTTTACTGTTAATAATCATACCTAATTAGCCGCATCTACTATGTTCTGGGGGCTTTTGACATATTATCACATTTAATGCTCTCAAGGTACGTGTGTGCCTTTTTGTATTCTTCCCCAAATGTTGCTTAGAGTTACATAATGAGCTTGGGACTGTGGAACTGAGGCCTGTCTAAACCATAATTCTCTGCCTTTTGCTATTCAATAGTGTTTCTCAAAAGTTCAGGGAAAATGTTAAGACTTTAGAATTAGCCTCCTCTTAATAGGAGGCTGAAACCTCTGGGTGTTACCTGGTCCCATAGGGGCACAGACCTTATCCTTTGGGCTAGGATACAACTTTACACTTACATAAGTGAAGCAATGCAAATAATTCTTATCTATACATGCAAATGAATTCTGTCCAATGGGGGTTCAATTGACTCCCTGTTCAGTTTTGCACCCATTTGTAAATACATTTCAACATTCTTTTATTCCACATAAATTTAAGGTTTTCCTACAAACCTGTTAAAACAAATGTCTTGGTTCCCTCATTTATTGAGTTAAATACAATCTCTGAAACGTGTACACTTTATATCTGTATGAGTCGGGATTTTTAAGAATTAATCTTTTATAGAGGTTACCCAGGTGACATTTTTACCATTCTGAATCTCCCCTTTTTGCTCAGGAAGGCACTACACCAAACTGTAATCAGTGTGACCATAAATTATATATTCCTACATAGGTATGGGGGGAGGGAGAGTAAGAGAGAACAAAGTAATTAAGAGGTCACTTCAGGGCCTCGTTTATGTTACTTACAGCATGAACAACACCTGGCTTTGGACCAGGGCTCCGCGTCTGCCTAGTTCTGAGACCCTGGACAAGTTACTGAACTTCTCTAAGCCTCAGTTATCTCACGTGTAAACTGGAGATGATAATAGAAGTTGCTTCGTAAAGTTGACGCAAAGATTAAATAACTACTATGTATAGCTTTTTAAAAAAATAACTGGTGCACATCAAGTGCTCAATAAGGCATAGCCATCATTATTGAGATGCTTCTATGAGAATATTGATGAAAGAATTAGTTCTATTTCAGGATGGGAGATCTTCACAAAGTTAGTATACTTTATCTGGGCCTTGAAAGGATAGGAGGAGTTCACCAAGCAAATAGCTAAGATAATGCCATTTGACATAAAAGGAAGGGTATTTTTTTAAAGATTTTATTTATTTATTTGTTTTTAGAGAGAGAGGAAGGGAGGGAGAAAGAGAGAAAAACACTGACGTGTGAGAGAAACATCAATCAACTGCCTCTCTATGCTCCCAATGAGGGACCCGACCCGCAACCCAGGCATGTGACCTGCCGGGGAATCAAACCAGTGACCTTTTGCTTTGAGGAATGATGCTCCGGGACCCTCTGAGCCATGCCGGTCAGGGCAAGAACGTTTTGTTTTTGTTTTTGTTTTTGTTTTAGATAAAGAGAGGTATGAAGGTCAGGAAGATGAGTCAGAATGCCAAACTGACAAGAAGGTAGTTCCCTGGTGGACACTGCATTTATAAGGTGACCTGAATTTTCCTGAAGTTGTTGAAACTTGTACCTCTCTACGTCATACCCGTATAAGGATTTGCTAAAGACAAGTAGGAATGCATCATCCACATACCAGCTTTCATGAAATCCGGACACCAGATCATGACTATAGTTATGACTATTCACCCAGTTCAGGTAGCCATTAGGAATAAGTGGTTATTTAATCTAACCTTTATAAAAAACAATAAAAATATAAGCCTAGAATGGCTAAGCCCAAGGTACGGACCATGGTTTACAGAGGCCAAACTTTATTCAATGTACTTGGAAAGGTTACATAATGTCTCTCTCTGTCTCTCTCTCTCTCTCTCTCTCTCTCTCTCCTCCCCACCCCCATACACCCAAGAAAATAACACACAAATCCAATTATACTCTAGTTCTTATCCTGGCCAGATCCAATTTCTTTCAGTGCCTGGTTATATGTCATTTCTACATTCTTTTATTGGTCTCATGATAGCTCACATATAAAATTACCCTGCTCTATTTCCAATCAGTGACTTCCCTGGATACTTTGGATAAGGGGAATAAACTTCGGGTAATTCTCAGCTCTGTGTCAACATTTGCTAAACATTTACTAGAAAGCACCATGTCTGCATAATTCCGTCTGCTCCTTTTACCCCTGCATACACCTCATTCGAATGCTGAACTGTTAGAGGACCATTATCTGCAGTGTGCCTTCTGCAACGCTGCCTGCTGTAGTGCCCTATGGGTCTGCTAAGATTCAGGCACATTAGCTATCTCCTTCTGCTAGAGCAATGATGGATAAGCTGAAAAGGCAGTTAGACTGCTTCAGTTTTTTGGCAGGAAGATAACTTCCACAAAAAGGAAAACAAAACCTTACAGGTACTCCCTGTGCCCTACTACCAGATACCATCCCACCCACAGTCTCAGGAGGTTCTGCTGTGTGATTGCTTAAAGCTCTCTTCCTCCCGAAGAGGGGCACACGTGACCACTGCCATCCATAAAGGCTGAAGTGAGTGTACTTAGCTAAAGGGCATTGCAATAATTTTTCTCTTCCACGAGAGAAAGTTAGCCTTGGAAATTCTCTGGCTCACTGCCTGTTTTTAAATTATCTTTTAGGGAGGGGTGGCCAATGGGGCATATTAAGTTGGCACCAAACACCTCTCATTCCCGTATTGATTGTTTTTAAAAACAACAACACAATAACAATAATGATAATAAAAAGATGGTAACCCCATATCAAGCCTTCAGTTTTGTTCTTAACAGAGTGCTAAACACTGGATAGTTTAATAGGCAATGTCTCCAAATGTCCATTGTAGGAAAGAAGTCCTGGCTGACAGATTAAACTTGATGACGTCGGGGCTGGTGCTGTTCTGTACAGACAACATGATTCCCCTTGGAATCTAGGGTGAATGGTGGCTTGAGAAAGTCACTGAAAAGATTTATAACCCCTAATTACAAATCAGTTTCTGATTCCAAAGAAATTATTGTTTTTCCCACCCATGTTGTAACATGCACAGTACTAAAAAAAAATTGATGAGAATCATGAACCCATTTCAGTAAGTGCAGCAGAACTAGAATACAATTTCTCCTTCTTTGTCCAGACTCTTAAATGTTTGCTACTGCACCCACGGCAGGGCAGTATTCCCATTACAGCCCCACAGAGCGGATGTGAGAATAGCCAGGAATTTTGATGTGAGTCTGCCAAAGCAAAACTTCGCTGAGCGCTGTGGCGATGCAGCACACAGGTCGTTTTTCTAAGCACTTGGCCTAAGAGGAATGGACAAGCTCGCACACATCTATCTGCACTCGATGCTTCCACAGCTTGCCTCACTGAAGTAATGGGCTCTTCTGTTCCTCTGCTCACTCCTCTGTGAAACGGGAAACCTCAGCCAGGCCTGGCAGGGAGTTCCCTAAAAACCAAAGGCACAGGCCTCCCCTGAGAAAAGATGCACGAAGACCTCGCACCGGGTCTGGTTCTGGGCTGGCCCTTTCCTGATGAGAGGGCTCAAATCAGGTGAATTGGTACATAGCGCCAGTGGGTTTCTGGGTTAAATTTTTTTTTTTTTCCACAGGAGACTGAGTATAACTCACTCAACTTGTTCTCTGCAAACTGGATTCCTGTGGGAAAGTTCCCAGTTACAACTGAAACCCAAGTCAACTACTTTGCCTCTTCTGATCTGCCTACTGTTCCCTTCATTTTTAACTTGTACATTGGTACAACCCTTTTCAACTTTTCCAAAAAGCTGCTTCGTAAAGAATCGGGTTTCATTCTCACCTCTAGGTAAAAAGGACAGTGTTATTATTCCCATTGGAATCTAAGATCCAGGTGGGTTCAGTGACTTGCTCATGGTCAATGTCAGCAACAGAGCTGGATGCAGCCCCTTTGCCTCCCAATTCCCAGCAATAAAAATAATGGCTTCCATCAATGAATGCTATTTATGGTGCCTCAGGCAATGTGCCAAGCACATTTTGAACATTACCTCATCTATTCCTTGCACGAACCCTATAAGATCGTGTTATTGATCCCATTTCACAGATGAGATATACCGAGTTTATAAGGTTAATAATTTCCCCAAGGTCAGTGATGCCATAAATGATGAAGCCTCGTTTACAAGGGGAGTCTGTTGGAGTTCTGGCTTAGTCGTTATTATGCTGACTCCGGGTCCAATACATTTTTCTACACAAATCCAATGTTAAATTGAAGAAATGTAAATTTCCTCCAGATCTGAAGATTTCAAATATTAAGTATTACTTTTAAATACCTAAAAAGACTTAAGAAGTTCTAGTTTTTCCCATTTTGATATTGTCCCACAGAAAACACTTTAAAAACTATAGTGCTGTGGGACAACTGTAATAGAAAAGCAATAAAAACAAAGCAAAACAAAACTATAGTGCTATTTTTGACAGGTGTTCTTACTGGTCCAAATGTCATTTGCTTCCATCTCTTAGTTCATTTCAAAGAAAAACAGATGTTCGATATAAATTATTGCATGAAATTTACTAGAATCCCCAGAAAACTTTATGAACATAGTAAGTTCTCAAGACAAAAAGCATGAATTCAAATCCCAAATATTATGAACTAACAACCTATGGAGCGTTAGTTATTGAATCTCAGGCTTTAGTTTTCTCATGTTTACATTAGGGATAAAGATACTTACCTCTTAGAGATGTTGTGAGAAAGCAATGAGAAGGCACAGGGCACAGTGTAAAGGATCAACAACTGTCATAATTACTATTGTTTTGAAGTTATTTCTGTCTCTGCAAAAATTTCTCAGGATTGCCCTACTTTCACTAAGTGACAAAACCTGACTCCTCTTGTTAATAAAGTGTTCCAGCACTCTCTTATATACTGATAATAAAGCACCCTGTACCCTAACTGGGAGAGAACATACCATTTCATAATTTATAATTCAGCTCTGCCTCTCAAAATTATTATTCACCGGGTACTATTAAAACTGTCAAGTCTTCTAGGTCACCTAAGTACTCATGTTAAATAGGTGTTATTTTACACAAAGTAACGTGTTAATTCAGTCAAATAAGAGTCACCCAAGAAACCAGAATCTCAAAGGACAAACCAATTTCCCTGATCCACAAAGGTGTTTGCCCAAAATATGAGAAATTATTATTTCACTGTGAAAAAAGTTTCCTTCCCTCCTAATTATAAAATACATGCTTACTAAAGTTAGCAAAATTAAGAACATGTGCATAACAAGCAAAGAAAGATGAACCCCAGAAATAGATACTAGTAACATTTTGGTTTTTTCCCTTTTGTTTTCACTATGCATTTTTACTACATAATTGGGATCATTCGGCACTCAAAATGTTATATTCTTGGGGTTTTTTTACCCTCCACTTAAACCATTATAACGTCAGCATTTTCAACGTTACTGCAGACTCTTTATAAACGTTTTCACTGGGTACGGGATATTTCACAGGTTAGTGTTGTCATAATTTTCTTAACCGTTTCCTTTTGCTGAACTCCCCCAAAAGGCTTTTAAGCTGTCAAGCCCAGACAAGATTTCTAGACACACAGCCTTAACAATGGGGCCTGCCTGTGGTCATGAACTGGACCGTTCATGAACTAGCTACATAACTTCTCATCATTAAGTGAGAAACATCGTGAGTCCTACTCTCCAAATGCCAACAGACCAGGAGGAGTTCAGCAATGTGTGAACCCCAAATGCCAGTAGTTCTGGGCACAATTACAGCATCTCCTCTAAAATAAATAAAATATGGTTCTCCACTATCCTGGCCACCCACTGTGAGCAAGGAAAGAGCACAAACACCTCCCCCCTTGTAGCCTGTGCTCCAATGCAAACACAGGGCTTCTCTCTCTTCCCCTACGTGGTTTATTTCCCAAAATCACAGTTCCATCACCACCCACCCATTTGCCACTGACGGCATCATAAAGCCCACTTTCAAAAATCATATATCATGTTTGTTATATTTTCTTTTAGACAAAAAAAAAAAAAAGATCTTGGAAGTTTCATCACAAGAAAAAAAATTGTAACTATGTGGTGATGGATGTTAGCTAAACTTATGCAGGT
Organism: Furipterus horrens; assembly: GCF_987537825.1. Classification (NCBI taxonomy): domain Eukaryota; kingdom Metazoa; phylum Chordata; class Mammalia; order Chiroptera; family Furipteridae; genus Furipterus; species Furipterus horrens. The sequence goes on along the minus strand of NW_028327172.1, from coordinate 23,877,188 downwards.
AATCATTTTGCAATATATACATGTATCAGATCATTAGATTATTCACCCAAAAGGAATACAATAGTATATATCACTTATGTCTCAATTTAATAAGTACAAAAGTGAATAAAATATTTCCAAAGAGGAGGAAAGTTGGGGGGAGGCAGAGGGCAAAGGCTGTGCAGGAAAAAATTAATGTGGGTCTTGCTTATAGTCAGTCACAGACTGTAACACTGAAGTCAGAAAATACGATTATCAATGCTCGTTCGTCACCTCATCTCTAGATCCAAAATTCAGTGCCAGGCCTTCCAATTTAGAATAGTGGTGTGGTCTCAAGAAACAACTTGTGAAGTACATTTGCATTTCCCACAGTTAGAACAAACAAACACAGATTTTTGTTTCAAGCAGTAAAAGTTTCCACAGAGAAAATAACATTTGTGAAATTCTAGGCACAGTGGCTGGAATGTTAAACACCTTCATTGCTCCTGTTGAAAACAGGATTGAGAAACAGGCAAGAGATTACTACTTCAAGTTGAAAGTCATTAGGATGGCCGAGTGCAAAAAATGCTGGGCTTGAATTCTGACTCAGCCCTCATAAAGAAAGGATAAACAGCTGAACCAGAGGCTTCTTTTAGGACTAAATATGATATTTGCAACTCCAGGCATCATCTCTGGCACAGAGCAGGTATGTCTTGCATCATAAGGATTTTGGTATTATTAAGAAGAAAAGCCTATATCGCAAGAAGGAAGCTGTCAGTAGTCAGACTGCATTGATGATTCATGAGTACAAATAAGCATAAAGTCAAGAAAATAAGGACTACTGCTTCTTCCGTAACTGTATAAAACAAAGAACTAGGAAGGGAAAACAGCCGTCCTAGCCTTCTTGGCTTGTGTTGGGGCAATGTGCCCAACAGAGGGTCGTCCCGGCACTTTGTGAATTTCCCAACAATTGCAGAGCAGGCTTTCCTGTCCCATGTCAGTCCCCAACCCAGAGCCGCAGGAGCTTCAGGCCCACCACTGAGTTCAGTCCCACCACTCAGTTCAGTCCCAGGTCAGGCTTCCTAACTGACCATACTCTGATCATAAATAGCATTCAGAAGTCCTAATCCATGCTTCCAGCTGCTAGGACAGGCCATTCTGACATCTCCCTCTTTTCTTTGCCTTTTCACTTCAGTTCCAGTGAATGGGCTCCTGCCCACTTCCTGTTCTAAGCCTTTATAACTTACTATACAGTTTCAAGCACTGCGATCAATTGGCCTTTGCCTTGTTCTTTTAAGGCTAGGCTCCAATTTTTAAATTTCTTCTTCCCAACTCAAGAATATCAGCTAGCAGTATGCCACCTGTTGTTATATCCTCTTTGGGTTAGAACAGCCCCCCATTTTCTTGTGCTTACGTCTGTCACCACATGCTGGCCTCCCTGACATTGGTTCACTGATACACAGCTCCACAAAGCCTTTCAAGATCTTTTAAGACCTGCAGTTTCCAACAACTCCAAATGTAGACAGTCTCCAGGACCCCACAGAAAAGATGGGCTGGAGGATCCATCTCCTCCATCATTTCCTAGATGCCATTGTGTAGGACAACAGAATTATCATCACCTATTTAACGCACCCCAAAGGCCAAACCGGGCTCACTCAACTGTATTTTTAAGATTTGACTTTACTTCTTCCACCCCGTAGGAACCCACCTTAGTTCATGTCCTCTGAATTGGTCATTCATTCATGACTTGGGAGCTCTGTCACTCCAAACACCACCTCATTACTGTCACTCACTTGTTTTAGAGACATCAATTGATAAACTGATTCACAGATTTTTAGCACAGAAAGCAGTTTTGGAGATCTACTTTACATATTTCAGATAAGAAAATGAGGCTCAGATATTGAGAGACTTATTCAATATCAAAGGGTAAGTCAGTGGCAATTCTGAAACTAAAGGTTCTCGGACCCTAGTGTCTCAGGCCACTCACATATTCTTAGAAGAATATGTCTGAACTAGTGGAAGAGAGAAATCCTTTCACATTTCTCTGGAATCTCCATTTCTTCACTCCAGGTTCCACATCATGATTTCACACTTCCATATTGTGTTCTTTGAGGAAATCTTTCTCCCACAGGCCTCCAAATGTACCTTAAGGTAAAGAAAATCTTTTCTTTCTTAAATGTTTACACTCAGTTGTGGATGTTTAGCTGAATGGATTAAGAGCCTTGAGAGCTCTCTCTGAACTTCCATGACCTTTGAGGAGGATGTTTCCAGGTATAACTCTCTCCTGTATCATCGCCAAGCCCAGTGGCCTAGCAAAGGAAAGTCCAGGAACTAATAATACACGGCATTCTGAGTAACCTTGGCCTAAAATTTTAGAATGCTTGAAATGCAAGGATCCTTGGAGACCATCTGCTCTGACCACTATTAGTTCCATTTTACAGACAGGGGAACTGAGGCCTATACCATTTTATTTTCCAATTAATATGCTTTTCTCCCTGGATCCCCCAGCCTCCCCATCACACGTTCCTCCGTGTTCTAAATTGAGCAAGTCATCCCAGGTCACACGTCTCTCCAGAGCCTCAATCGTGCAGCTACTCTGAAAGCACCTCTGTGGGTCTGAATTGTATTTACTTCATGTGTCTTCATGACTTCAGTTCCACAGGGTTTTATCCTGAGCATTGTTTAGGAAAACAAAGACCAAATCTTTAATCTATGATTCAATCTGTCACTGTCTTCTTGACAGACTAGCATGACCCACAGTCTCAGGCAAACTCGGGTTTCACTAACCAGCTGTGAAACCCACATCACACTGGGCATCTCCTCTCGCCTTGGTTTTCTTATCTGAAAAATGGGAATAATACCACCTACTTCTGAAGGCTGTGGTGAGAGTTAAATAAAATAACATATTAAAGCAGTTAGCACTTAGCTGGGTATATAACAAGCACTCAGTAGATGGTAGCCATTTATTATTATTATTAATAATTATTACTATTATTAATCATCACTGTGGATATTGTCTTCTTGTCCTGGCTTGCCTCTTTTCACCTGCCCAGGTCTAACTAAGGCTGTATGCCCTGCCGTCTGAAAGACTGAAGATGACCAAAGGTAGAAAGAAAAGGGGTTCCCTAAAGGAACTGTTTAACCAAGGCTAAGATAATAAAATGAGGGAAAAGAACCCCATTAGAATGGAAAAATAATCAAAATAATAAGGGTTAGTTTTATACTCTAGGCAATTTTGTATCAAAGTTGAAACAGATCATTAGTAGGCATTACATTGAATCATTTTCCCCCATAATAAATTTATGAGATTATCAGTTCAATTAGTTAAACAATCCCAGACTCAGGCAGTTTGCTTACCTGGAACATAGCAGAAATTTAGTAAATATTTGAATTAGCGAATTAATAAAAAATGACTATGCCAAATAAGCAAATATATACCAAAATTCTGAAATGGCTGTGTTAGTTATTCTATTTTAAGGCTTCGTTTTTTTCAGGTTTTTTTAGCTTAACTTTTAAAAACTTATATTGAACTTATTGAGGTAACACTGATTAATAAAATTATATAGCTTTCAACCATATAATTCTATAATGTAATTCTGTATATTGTGTTCACCATCCAACGTCAAGTCTCCTTCCATCACCATTTATTCCCCCTTTACCCTCTTCTACCTCTGCCCTGCCCTCTGATACTAAGTTTTAAGAGTTCCATCTTAACTAGAGGTATCAAGTCAAACTTTTTTTGTTGGAGACATGTATAATTACACATTATCAAACTATCAGATTTCAAATATATGTTTTTTTAAATTTATGTATATTGTCATTTATTTGTGACTGCTGACAGCCCCAAATTATTAGCTTCCACAATAGTATAATAAACAGAGCTACTTCACATTCATTTGGAAATGTTCTCCCTTAGTTACTGGGAGATTTACCTGATATACATAACCAATTAATCTATTATGATTGTTAGTTTCCTTTAAAAAATGGCTACTTGTTACGTAACCAATTAGGAAACATCTCTCAGTCATCTTGGTCACCTAAAAAACAGAATGTGCAATTACTTCGGTCTCTAAGCTGATAGACCTTATTTCCCGTTATACAAGATCATTTGGATCAACTGTTGTATCAACTTTCCAATAGTCAGTCCAATACCTTTGTGGAGAAGTAGAAAGCTGATGTACTACTTTGTACTCATATATAAGAATTCTTAATGGCAATGACCAGGAGGAAGGTCCAACCAAGAAGACACAGCCTGGTGAGTCTTAAAGAGGCCTGTAGCCAGGGTAAGAAAGTCAAAGGTGAGAACTCACTAATGAATCTTGTTCCTTGGGCATGTTGAAAGGGCCTCCCCAGGGAAATATGAAGGAGTATGAGTGAAAATGGTTACTGTAGCTAGAAAATACCCAGAACTCTTTCCTTATGTACCCCTAAACTGGCTCCAAAGTCAACTCCTACAGAAATAGTTTTAGGACAATTCTCAGCAGTGCAGATACTGCAAGAATAGGAGAGAACAACACCAAACAGAGCACATACATTATTTATTCTGATGAATTTATTTAAAAGAAACAAAAAAGTCTGGGTCAGTAGTTTACACACTTTAAGCCCAATAGTCTTTCTCGGGCTGAACATTCTCTTTCCTCCAAAGCTAGAGTTAAGCTATTCCCAGGTAAGAGCTGCCTTTCTTATAGGTGCATTGTCAACTGTTTTCCCCCTTCTTCCTCTTTCTTTTGTGTCCTTCCCTCTTCCCCCACTCCCTCCTTCCTTGTATTCTTTCTTCTTCTTTTTTTCCTAGCTAGGAACACACTAAAATGTGAAGAGAATGAGACTGAAAGCATAAAAATGCTTTACAGTCATAACCAATTCTTTTCAAATAGTGAGCAAACCTGGTCCTTCTCATTTGGACAATTACAGCCAAAAGAAGGATCTAGTTTCAAAGTGCAGCTGTTCATTTGAAGTGGGATAGGCATGGTTAATTTTTCCAATGAGAAAATGGTGATGAATGGAATAGAAAATAAAGATATCTTTAAAGCTAGACTAAAAAAATATTTTAACTCAGGAAGGTCATCAATTTGGAAATATTATCCAGAGAATTTTCGAATCACAGAGAGGAGCTTTCAGAACATCTTAAGTGACTACAAATGAAAAGTATGCTTTGGAGAGCAGTTTAAATACAATTCACAGTAGTCACATATGCAACTCGAAACCCTGCAACATCCAGCTGCAGAGGACTTCTAGGGAGGCCACTGGGATCCCAAAGCTTACTTTGTAAACCACAGAGCAATAGTAACAAAGGTCTCCATGATTTTTATTAATAAAAGTTTATTGCAGACTGCAATAATATTTAAATTCTTATGACTTTAGAATATGATTTTGCAGACAAAAACAAATGATCTTTAAAACTACATCCCATACAGATCACAGGAGTATGTTCCTTTTGTGAATATTCATTTAGTCAAACACAGTTAAATTGTACACTTCTCTGTATGTATGTCATGCTTCAATTAAAAGTTTACTAATTTAAAAGAGTTATACACAATCTTCTCCTTCCATATTAAATGTTTCTCCCAAATACATTTTTAAGAAAAGAAATAACATAAAATTGCACATCTCCTTCAAAGTCTTATTGAAAAAACAAACAAACAAACAACTCAGCTATCAAGCAATGTTAAGTTTTTCTTTTGGGTTTTGTATCCTTACATCTTCTCTTTTCATAGGAAAAAAGTCTACCTTCTCATATTTTAATTTCCCATTCACTACATTTAATCCTTCCTATTTATGTCTACTAATATCTTTGCAATAACCAAAGATCATTATTGGTTATGAAGCTCCTTTGTTTTGTCGGTGTATCACTATAACTGGCATGCTTTCTCTTTTTGAAAAGCAGTCTTCACTTTTACCAAAGGGCATAATCAGCACTATAGCTGCCTGCTGCCTTGTGGGATTTTATCAATAATGTAGTTAATAAACAGAGGCTTTGTGGATAACCACACTGTTATAGGTTATCTAAGAACTCATACCTTTCCTTCGACTTCCATCTTAAAAAATTCATGAATTAAGAAAACCTCAGTAGAGGGGGGAGGTGATCTGTGAAATAGGGCATTCTCATTTGTCACTGAAATTACTGACTTTCGAAGTCTGCGATCACTATTGCTGTGTTAAATTATTTATTTTCAAGGAAATAAGAGGGGAATCTCAACATGACTTTTAAGGCATCTGCCTTAAGGATAGCTTTTAAAGAGCCAATTAAGGTAAGCATTTTTATACTGATCACTAAAAATAATGGTAACTAACTGAAGTTTTTGGTTTTGTTTTATGTAAACCATTTTCTGTAACCAACTGCCTGAAAAAATGTCAGATTGCTTTATACTTCCAACCAACAGTGACTGGCATTTACTCTTAGTAAGCAGAAGTTGTCACAAACGACAGAAAGTGATTAGCAATCACTTGCTACACAATATGAGATAGTCTTAAAACTCCCATTTACCCCCTACTGAACCAATATCTTAGCTCATTCTAGAGAATGGAACGAGGCTTTCTCCAGCAACTAACGGAAGTGAAAATATGAGCCCATGCTCTGTAGAATGCAACAAATTTGGTCACAAAGGAAAATGAAAGCAAGCCCCCTAATACTAACTCAAGACACTTCAGTTGGAGAAAAACAGTCTGCATCCCATAACATTTTATGATAGCAAATGAGATGCAGGCAATGTAATTTCACTTATGTGATTCACTTACAAGCAATGCAAATGCAATTTTGCTGATTACTTTTAAAACAAAAGAATGAATCTGCTTATTTAGAGAGCAGACCCATAGTCATGCAAACATCATGCCACCCCCCACCTGGTGTGGATAACAATCTGGCTGAAGACATTTTCATCACTACAGAAAGAAAAATGATGTTAACGTGAACTTCTCATGAACCTCGGGTGGACCCAGTATGCTTAATAATGTGGCTTCTTGGTGCCCTCCATAGAAAACAAAGTCAACTGTGTGAGTAATGTTAGCTGAGGTGTTCAACCCACAGATAAATAATATACAATGTTTTATTTGTTTTTTCAGTGGTCATAAGAAGTGTTCGGTATGCACATGCCTCTCTTTTAAACCTTCCTTTATCCGTGGGCATGTGTGCATGTGTACACACACTTTCTGTGTATAGACAATAGAGATGCATGATTTCCACAGTGAAATGTAGATTGCTACAACCAATATAATCATTAGCTGGACTCTTCACAATGCATATTTTATGAACTCTGCCTAGTAAGTTAGCATCTCGAGCACTCCAGAACTACTAATTTTAATCATCACCAAAAGTAGGGTGATGATTTTTTAAAATATGTTTTATTGACTATACTGTTACAGTTGTCCCAATTTCTTTTCCTTCTGCTCCCCTCTACCCAGTGACCCCCCCCTTCCTCCAGTTGTCCCCCCCTTTTAGTCCATGTCCATTGGTTATGCATATAGTTCTTCTCAACCTCTTCCTGTCTACTCCATTCCCTCCTCTTATGCTTCTTAATTCCTGTACCATCTCCCTCCCTTTCTCCCTCCCCCCTCCCTGCTGACCTCCCCCCAATATGTTCCCCATACCTATAGTTCTTTTTCCACTCTCATTGCCTGTTTAGTTTGCCTTGGTTTCAGTTCCCTAGCTCCTGTTGTTGGTTGTTGTGATGCAGTTTTCATTTTAATGTTCATAGTTCTGATCCTCTTTCTCCTAAACAAGTCCCTTTAACATCTCATATAACAGTGGTTTGGATCTAATGAACTCCTTTAGTTTTACTTTGTCCTGGAAGCACTTTCTCTGCCCTTCTATTCTGAATGACAGTTTCGCTGGATAGAGTATTCGTGGTTGTAGGTTTTTGATTTTCATTACTTTGACTATTTCTTGCCAGTCTCTTCTTGCCTGCAGGGTCTCCTTTGAGAAATCAGCTGATAGTCTAATTGGGACCCCTAAAGTAGGGTTTTATTAGATAATTTTTCTATTATGCAGTTCAATCGTTAGAACTCGATGTGTAAGTTGCTGCTCAGTGCTATCTCTGAACTTCCCAGAAAAGAAGATCTGGAAAAATCCTACTACTTTCTGTGATGCTCAGCTTTTAAATATCCAACAGTAACTTGTAGCTCATGACCAGCAACTGGACCAAAGCCCAGCTGCCAGCTATTGCACCAACATCCAAGCCTTACTAATAGCTAGATCCGCAGCACCCTAGGCCAAGGGTCATGGCCAAAGCCCACTTGGGCCCACCTGCAGTTTTAACAATAAAGTCTAATGTGATACTTCACACCTTCACAGCACGTTCAAGGAGGGAAATTGCACGTGGCTGTGAAATGGTCCTTGTGGCATGACTTGTGGCCCTACGGTTTCTCAATCTTAACAAAGAAGACATGCTTCAATGGTCTACCAAGCGATACCAACATGAATGATGGATAACAGAAGCAATTTTCTGTGCAATGACACCACTTCTTTTTAGTCAGAAGCATCATTTCCAAATAGTAACCTCTAAGAACTTCTCAAAAATGGAGATGCGTTTGAAGTTACCCTTGATCTTTGATAGTCAACTATAACCAATCAGGTCTCAAAACTGGGTAAAATTTGTGTTGAAGGATCCAACTCACCATCTTCATGTCTCCAAATGGAAAAGACGTAGGAGCACAGTGCAGGTTTGCTCATTTCCACACAGTGCAAGCATTGGGCCAGAAACCATTTCACTTGTTTGGAATGCGCACCATTAACCAGGCCCGCGGCATGTGGCTGCACACTCCTCAACTCCCACATCCCAGCAAAAATGCAACTGCTGCCCAAGTCTGCAACATCGCTGAGCTGAAAACGGCAGTGCTTTCTGGAGCCCAGGGGTCCAGAAGCTACTGCCAGACTTGAGGGGAACCAAGGGGCACAAGAGTGGTAAGAACAGTAGGAAATACTACGACATGAAAGCAAAGTGTGATCCTCCAGGGCAGGAAATAGCTGCTCCTATAAAATTTATGCTGCTTTCCATCGCAGGGTGTCTGCTACAAACAGCCTACCTCTGTGTGTGTTTGGGACCAGAAGTGGACCTGAAGACACACTGACTACCCTGGGGAATGTCTACTGAGAAAAATCAGGAAGTAAAATTGGAAAGCAATTTAATAGAATTAAGTCATATACCTGAAAAAAAGTCTTATTTCAGATATATACTTAGATGAAATTCTCCCTCGTTTCTTTCTCCTATTCTGTTAGGTGATATTCTGTCACAAGCTGTAAGTTCCTTTAGCATTTTTGTCCAGTAAAGGTCAAAAAGAGACACACTGACACTGTATGGCAAACCAGCTGTCCTGTGTGACCTTCATCAGGTGACTGAACCTCTCTGCATGGCCAATTGGCCATATGCAAAACTGTCTACATGTGCTTCCCTCACAGTGAACACCTTGATGATCTATTAATAATAATGCACACATGATTACTTTATCAAATATTATTTAATTCAGGCTCATCTGGCGGTCTCCCTAAATAGGCAACACGTCCCTAGCAGATGAGGACTGGATGGTTTACAGTTCTATGTTATTCTGACTGTTAAACCCAAGAAGACATACATTTATTTATTTCTTCATCAATAACTATTTATTTATTGTAGCAGACACTGTGCTATGTCCTGGGGATAAAACAACAAACCAAATAGCCATGATCCATGCCTCCCATGCTACTTCGAGTGAACGCTTATCAATTTATTTGAGACATTTTCAATGACAATGACACTCAACTTGCCCCAGAGTTTCCACTCATCTCGTGCATTTCCTCCATGTCCTGTAGATGGTTTCCAAGACTCCCAACAAGTCAAACAACTCTTTCCATTATCCAAATATTTCAGAGGTTCCTGTTTCCCCATAAAGGTATGGGGGAGCTGCAGAATCACAAATGTGGCCTCAATCCCTTAATGACAAAATACGAGAGCTGCCAAAAAACCATCCCTCAGATATTTACGAGTGAGTGACAGGAGGGGGCAGGGCATGTGCCACAAACCGCAAGGAGGAAGAGTGAAGCAAGTGATGTTGGCAATATCTAGTGCTTTGGTGAGCATAACTGCTGGCTGGTTTGGCTCAGTGGATCGAGCGTCGGCCTGCGAGCTAAGTGTCGCTGGTTCGATCTTCCAGTCAGGGCACATCAGAGAAGGAAAACTCTGACTCCAAAAAACCTCCGCTGCCTTGCGGCATACCTCTTCAGGGGAAAAGATAAGGGAGTAAACCCCGACAGAAAATCCGGAGCCGGAGTCCCTAAGGCGGTTTGACGTTGTAGTCAACACCGGCAACTCCTGCGGCGCACCTGAAGCCAAGCTGTATTGACTCCGTCTTTCCCTTGGACCCTTCAGCTGCGAAGAGAGGGGGGGTCTGCTGCATGGGCAACAGCAGACCCTCCATATCACCCTGCCCAGGCTCTGTAGCTTCAGCTTCACTGGAGAGGACACTCCAGCGTCATCGCAAGATGTCGATTCAACACGGGAGGAGACAGATACCGTGTCACTCCCGAGTCAGACTGCACAGCCATTCTCGGTGGTGCAGATAGACTCTTAAGAAGCTACACCATCGTCTCTTGAGACGGACGGCTGCCGACGGTGAGCATAATACTAGCAGGGATGACTCTGAAGAGGATGGGGAGATTTTAATTTCAGGGATAATTTGCTGTGAGGACAAAATGACAGAGGAAATACATATAAGAGACTGCTTATTGACTTGTTGAAGATGTATATTATTACTGAGCCCATGGACACTGGAGAAGATTCAAGATCAACCAGTGCCAACCCTGCCCTGACAGAGCTTCCAATCCAAGACGGGAAATACTAACATCCTGGTTATCTTCCATTATTGGCAAATGTAAATTTCAAAGCAGAGGTAATTGGTGCTAGAACCATGGTGAATTTAAGTCATGTGACCCTGAGTAAGGCTGCTCCTTTCGTCTATCTCCCATATGAAGGAAGCACTGTTCTGGGATGCCGCTCTGAGAAATAGCTGGGAAAGGAGATGCTGCACACTTTCTTCTGCTCTGGCCAGAGGAACACTGCCTCTCTCTTGCTATTTTTCAGCCTTCCCCAGGTGTCATGGTTATTCCCTGGGTTATGGGGACCAGAAAGATACACACTTACTAAGTATTTTATGTCCTATATGGCTTTTGCCAATTCACCATTAAGTAATCGTTACTGACTTTGGCCGCGCTCAGCCTCCTGCACGTGTGCACTGGAGCACACATACACCTATGATCCCAGGCTCCGGATGGCTGCGCCATACCCTGGCCTCCCAGCTATACTGGAAGGTGCTCTACCTCTGATAATAATGATAAGACCAATATGAGCAAACACTCTGATAGGACTTACTTTGTCCCAGGAAATGTTCTAGATATTCTGCACAACTCAACTGATTTAACTCTCACAACAGCTACATGAGGCAGGTACTAACTTTTTCTCTCATTACCAATGAGAACACAGAGAGATTAAGTAACTTGCCCAAAGCTAGTAAGAGGCAGACCAAGACTCAAACCTTGGCAACTGATTCTAGAGTCCATGTTCTTAAACACTACACTCTTATCTCCTCACACAGTAAAGCTCAGACACACATTCCAGACCCTTAGGCATTTATTCCAAAGCTATTTATTAAAGCCTTGTACGATAAACTCAACTACATTTTCTTAATTTACTACACATTCATACTTATTTCTAAGACTCTAACCAAGAGACCAAAAAAAGGGAGAGAATGGGGAAAAATGCACCCAATTCTGTGTGCATCAAATGCACTCATGGCCTCCTAACCCGACTCCATATGTGAGCAAACAAGATACATAAATCTGAGTAGATTGGGTTGTTCATATAAACAATTCAGAGCCTTATCATGCCTCTCTGAACTGACTCCAATTCATCAAAACTGTAGGAGCAGGTTATATATGGCACCCTCCATTAACTGAAACACACCAATAAATTTGCAAAATGTAGGACTCAGCACCAAATACACACACACACATATATATATATATATATATGAATACAGACACAGGTAATGGAGAAATCCCCACAGCTCCTGTAGAACTCCGTGCAGCCTGTGCCTGCTCTGTGCAGTCTGGAATCATGCATAATGCAACACCGCAACTGCTAACAGCAGGCGCGCACCAGATAATTTACACTTGTTTTTATGGACACGAGGAACTGATCTTTGAAGCTGTCCCTAATGAGATTCCGCTTGGCCCTAACAGCATCCTGAGAGAGTGTTCCGGTTTTCTACTTGGCATCCGGTGCATATTTATAATGCAGAATACAAGCTCATTTAACTTGCACATGTGGATTTTGGTGTCTTCTCTATTTTACAGAAAGGTTTTCGTATGCTAAGGAGCACTGACTCTTCAATTACGAAACCATACTTTACCTAAACAATGTCACTGCCAGTCGCTATGGGTACCTATCAAACAGGCAGGTCTATCAAAGGGCTTCTACCCACAGGGCAGAAAGCGCCCCCAATTCTAGTCCATAGTCAAGTCCAGAAACTCAATTACATCCTCAGCCAAACGCCATCTCCAGAAAGCCTAATTAGACAACACCCTCCTTCCTAGGCATAGTCACAAGAACGGTTAAGGAGAGAACCCTGAAATCAGCCACCTCAACCGAAAACTTCTTGCCCCAAAGTGCTTGCAATGCAAACCTCTCTTACTTATTATCTCCCCACTTTTAAGTTCTGCTTCATGTAAAATTCTCTCTTAAGCTTGGCACTTCACAGAGGCTTTTTTATCACTTGTTTTTTTAAGTTTATAGTTGAGTCACCCATAATTAGAACTCCATTACATATGTACTTTAAATTTCATTTGTTTTACCTTTCAATCAAAAATTTTAAAAGGTTTTCAATCACTAACTATATCACACAATGTTGTTATGATTGTGTTATCCATACTTAACACAAATCACAGATTTCTGTCAAAATAGTTACTTATAAGAGCTTGAAGAGTTTACTATTTCAAAAGAAAAAACAAGTTGTTAACAGAAATCCAAGTACAGAATAAAATTGCGTGATTCCCATGATAACAGATAAACCGTTTTCATGGTCTTCATTTCCGGTAAACTCCATATATTAGGGCTGGCTGTCAGTCAGACTCCCGGTAATTGGGCTGAAATATATCCTATTTAATGTCACACTGCTAACCAATGATTGTTGACTCCAAATGGGATCAATAAATGACCATTTTACAAGGAATTTAAACAATATATTTCCTAATGTCTCAGTTTTTAAGTTAAAGAATAATACAGGAAACTCAAATATTTATGATCCAGTTGATGTTTTCCTATGTTAGAAATGAGAGTTTACTACCATCAATGTAAAAGTCAACTGAAGACAGAATTGATTATAGAGTTAGTTAGGAGTATCAGAAATACTCACTCTGAGCTTCATCCAGCTCCATTCTGAAAAAAACATGGGGGACTTATAAGTTACCCTTTTTAAAGTCAAGTCTAAATACATGCTCTCAAAATGAATGAATGATTACAAGGGAGCACACAAGGAGAGAATACCGAATCCTTGCACACTCAACTTCCAGTCATTCATTCAACAGGTACCTGAAGGGTGTGTAGTGTGCCTCATGCTGTAACAGGTGTTGTAGACAGAGACAGGCAGAAAAAAAGCAAAAAGTAAAAGAGAGAGTTTCTGCCTTCATAGAGTTTTGAGCCCAATCACAACATTTAGCAAATACATTTATGATTAGTGTGAAAGGGGAAGTATTACTTGCAGGTACTCTGGTTCATCTAATCCAGAGACCGGGTCAGGGGTCCCCTAACCATGTGACAAAGGTGGAAGGGAGGAGACAGTTATTTAGGGAGGAGGGCTGTGGACGTCATTCTGAGCCTCAGCGTTTAGGACCAACCTGCTCTCTCCCTGCATGTCTCAGTACCTCTCCACTCAGAAATATTAAAAATACAAAATGCAGGGACATGCCTAGAAAGTTGGATTTACAACGTATCTTCCCTTCACTGTCAGCACCGAATCCAGGCGGGACAGAAGACCTTGGGAAAAATCGGCAGACAGATCACCAAAGCTGGCACTAACTGTTGCCAAATGTCTGGCTGGCACCAATGTACGGGTTCAATTGGCCATAAAAAACCTCACTGTAGTCTTGCTCCTCTCAAAGGAAATCATTTTGCAATCCACAATAAGGCTTACCCAGAGGCCAGTCTTAGGGGGAGGCCTCGAATTTGGAGCTTAACTCAATTGCACAGTTTAGGGCAAGAGTTTCAGGTTTCAGATGGGCAGTCAGGTAATCTGATCCCATCCGAGTTTTAATGGCTTCTAAGAAATCCAAAGTGTTAAATCCTTTTCCCAGCCTCCCCCAGAGCGGTCTAAGGGTGCTTTCTGCCAGCCTCCGGTTGCTTCCCCCCAGACTCCCACTCTCATACTCAAACTGTAACTAAGCCTGAGACACTCATTTCATACTCATTTCTTAATCTGAAAGTCGGATCAAAATCTGTGTTCTGAAATGTTGCACACGCACCTACCATACTCCCTTTAAAAGCACACTGAGAGAGAGAGAGAGAGAGAGAGAGAGAGAGAGGAAATAAGAATGATGCAAGCGGAATATGTAGAAATGGTATTTTATTTCAGGGGCAATGCTATTATGAGTTCTTATGGGCCTGGGAAGAACATTTTCTGGTTCTGTGGAAACCAAAAGCAGCAAAACCAGACCAAATCCACAACTCTGGTAACCGGCACATCTCTGAGAGTTCCCCGGCCCCAGCCAGAAGGCAGGGAGCTGAGCTAAGTGTTTATTAAGTCTGCCCTGGCTATCAGCAGGTTAACGTAGACTAAACCCTTTCCTCCCAGTGTGGGACTTGCTTGAAAGACAGCACAACACTGAAAACTTCAAAAGCGGGAGGAAAAAAACAGAAACAAAAACTTCACAGCAATAAAACTGACACACACACCGCCACACTTACTGGCAATTATTATTAATTATTGTACTTGATAATAACTACCATGCACAATACTGAGACAGTGTGTTCAGCTCCTTCCTAAGCACTAAGCATCATCTCACATAACCTTCACCATTACCTATTAAAGCATATAGAGTATTCTAATCCCCACAGTAGAGATGAGACACTCCTAGCAGAGAACATAAATGAACACATGCAAGGGCCACGGGGATGGAGACAGACTGGATTCTGGATATCCTTTTTTTATTTTGAAACTTTCCAAATGATTTCTTTTTTTATATTTTTCAATGGGCCTACATTTCTGCTTAGCAACAACCACTCCACTCCTCGAACTCTCCCCTCCAAAATGCACACACTCATTCTTCCTCTCTCTCCTGTTCTTCTGTTTAGAGCTTTATTAAGGTACCAAGTCCAGCCGTGGCCCTTGCAGCCCATGGTACAGCACCTCGCAAAACAGCACTGTTTGTTTATAAGGTGACACAACCTCCCCTGCAGAGCGCAGGGCACGATTAAAATCTACTAATGGTCAGAAAGCTCATTTTCATTCTACACTTGACAAAATAAACACCTCGTAAAGGCAGGTAAGCAGAAGCTACTTTTCATTCTGGACTGCTTTGTCTTAATAACCTTTGAAAAGGAGGAACCCACTGCAGGGAACTTCCAGGCTCTCGCACACACAATACACAATTACGGTACAAGGAGATGGCAAAATCCTAATGTAAAGCTAAATTTTTTTTTTTTTCCTTGACAAGGTGTACCTCCCCTACACAGACCGATGGTGCACTGCAAAGGTTCTTTCAGTGCCAACTCTGGCTGCAGTAGTGGGATCTAACCAAGCCTGTCTTTAAAACCAGGACATTTGACTTCCCCGAAACCAATTCCTGAAAGCGCTGATTTTTCTCCCTCTTTTGTCCACAGCGAATGAAGCTCCACTTGCATGTTGGAGGAAATATTACAAAACATGTCCTTTTTTCTCCAAGTGCAGAATTTATGGTAACAGATAATTAACAACAAATGACAAACAATCTGAGTAGTAAAGGCCCCAGTTTGGTTGCCAAGATGATGGTATCAAATTCCAAGATAAACAGTGGAGCGTGCCGGCTGCCATTAGCGTGGTGGAGGGGTCGAGAGGGAGCCATGCAAAACAGACTAGCCACCCGCCACCCGGCACAGTGTGGAGCAACAACCTCCCATGGGGTTATGAATTCCCTCCCGAATCCTCCAGTGGGCAAGGGGGTAGGATGAGGCTTACTCCACTGTACTGAACAGGAAACCCAGGCCTTTGTATTTCACATGGAGAAAACATCAGATTCTTCTTTGAACTGCATTACGGAAGAATCAGGAATCACTATCCTTGAGTTAACACCGCCTTCCAGCTCTGCTCCTTCTTTCCAGAGATTTGCCCCTCCTCATTCCTCTTTTCTCTAAGTTTGAGACAAAATAGATTTCAATGACACCAGCTGTGCCCAAAATGTGAGGTGAAGAACACAGATGGCGAAACCTTGGGAAATCGCAATTTCAGATATTTTTACATTTCTCCAAAGCAAGTTCATGGTTCACTATTTGTCAAAAAATTTTTTTTAAATATTGAAACACAAACCTAAAGTCTTGAATTACCTAACAAATTGTTCCTTCTCAGAGAAACAGGTCAATGTATCAAAAATTGCTATTTCAGTCCTTTCAAATGCTGGATTGGTTGGTATGTAGAATTAGCATGCATGCCCCAGAAAGTTAAGGTGCAATTTGTCTTATCTTCCTGTTGACTCATGTTTAGGGACCCTGACACCCACCTGGTGTTAATGTCAAGCCCAAGACCAGGGACATCATAACTGCAAGAAAGAGTTACGAGCTAATGATAGATCTGTTAGGCCCTCCCTGCCTGTCCCTCTCTCTCTCCTTCACACATATTCTCAGTTTTTACTTCTCCATAAAACAAACATCTCCTCATTATACGCCCTGCTTACCCAAGCAGCACCAGTGTGCAAAAGTTGGTAATTAAAAAAAAAAAAAAAAAAAAAAGGAATGCATTAAATATAAGGCAGAACCAAGAGCAATGGGTAAGATATTTGTGATTTAAAAAATATGTATCTAATACAGTCTAATAGGGTCTGTGGTTATCTTTGAAGTCTTCGGGAAAAGCAAAATGAAAAAAAGACAGAATAATTTTCCAAAACTCAGGACCAAAATAGAGCTGGTAAAATGTCTATGTCATAGCAAAAGCCTCAATCTTTCAGGAAATTAGAGAAACATGCTGAGGTTGCTTAGCTGGTGGGAGACTTAATGTCTTTTCTTGATTTCATTTTTAAGTCCTTGTGCAAAACATATTTTTAACTAAGTGTACAACATGCAAATGCTTTGAAACTAGGTCTGTGGCCCAAATACCTAAAACCAAATACCACGAGGGTGCCACTTTCCTTAGCCAGTAAGCATAGATGCTCAAAGAACCCACTGCAAGATGGGGAGAGATACTTTTCCAACCCAAGAATTATCTAATCTTTGAGCTGGAAGGTTTCAGAGACTGTCTGCATGAAGAAATAAATGGCTCTGAATCAAGTCCATGTGATGGTGTAGGACCCCACGATCTTTTAAGAAAGCCACTACCTACAGAGGAACTTTAATAATGGCTTAATTTGCACTTGGAATTTTAAAGTTCAATAATAGCAAGTACTAAAAATTTACCTCTGTTTGCTTTATTAAATGGTGCTAGTTTTTCTTTTTCTTTTTTTAAACTAGTGTCTAGAGCTTTGCTACTTTATATAAAACTGCTGAAATATTTAAACCAACTAGAGGAGCTTATAGTATTCTTGAGTGTGGTAAAGAAGAAAAAAATTTAAAAAGCTTGTAAATATGTATTTTCCTTATTTGCATACATTTTACCCTTCTACAGGGGCAGAAATTGAAAAAACAGAATCTTCAAAGCAAAATATGCAGACCAAATACTGCAAGGGCCAATAAATCCAATAGAGCTTCCTCTTTGCAGAGTCAGTGTTTCTACATGGACAAAGCCTAAAAGTGTACTTTTTACATTTAAAAAAAAAAAAAAAAAAAGGCAGACTAGTGGTGGTCTGCAAAAGTGTGGTAGTTTTATCAATACTAATATTGAAATAAATAGCCCAATCATTCCACGGCAGCTACTGAGACATCTGATTTTCAGTATGCCATGAAAATCTAAAAGGGAAAAAGACATGGGAAGGAGAGAGTTAAGGAAATACTGCAAAGGAATAAAAACAAGCTGACAGATAGATCTTCAGAGACTCAGTGAGCTTTCCTCCTTTCTAAAAACAGTGCAGAACTACCTAGGGTTTGTTATACAAGACGTGGTAGACTGAGTGGCACTAGCTTTGTTTTTAGATCTTAAAAAATCTACATCTTCATAAGCTCTAAAGTCTCAGAATTAGAATTAAATATGTCTCAAATATGGACTATTACATTACTTCCTGCTTAGCTTGCCTTGCCATTATGCATATTTTTATCAAAACATTTCCATGAAAAAAGTTTTGTTTTTTTTCTTTTTTTTAAGAAACCTGTATTTAGAAGAGACAGAGATTCAATCCTTAAGGAGAGGGGATATGATGGTTTTCCAGTTTTATACATCCATCCATTGACTGTGGCCACACTTTCCCTAGGAATCTTTCTTCACCTCTATAAATGTAGGCAAGTATTTCAGAATTTGAAATCCAGGAATACCGTATTACAGGGGAGCTGCTTTATTTACCAACATTTCTTATCCTCCCAGAGAGTTAAATAACCAACCAAACAAACAGACAAAAAATACTATCCAGTTGTGCAACATACAACTAGGGTTCTAAGAACAAATCCATATGGACAAAAAATATGTGTAATTTAGGGCTGGATTTTTAATGCTGGAATGCAAACAAAGAAATCTACAAAACAGGAAAAAAGTCAGCTTTCCAATGAAGTCGAACTGTCACGGACCACAAGACCAGTACCCTCAGGGAGTGTAGAGGAAAAAGAACTTATTTTAAAAATGAAATGAGAGAGGAAAAGAAAAATACCCTGTGTTTATATATCAGTGCAAACTAAAAGGGCCATTCAGCATCTCCACGATGAATTTCAGATTTAAAACATTAAGAAAAATTATGGCCATGCTAATGTGCAGGCCAGTGATAAATTTATAATGAGAAGGAGAATGAAAAAGTGGCTTACCAGGAGAAAAACGTTTAGAATTTTTTTTTTTTTGGCAAACAGCTAATGCAGGCCAGCTCTGTAGGAAAGGATGAATTTCTACCTTGTTTATCAAGTGGAGTTTTACGGAGCCCCAGACATACATACATTCATGCATTCATTCATTCATATTACTTTTCCTCTGTTTGAGAGTTAGGGGTCACATCTCTTCTCCCCCCACCATATCCCCACAATGCCTCCTCACTACATTTTTTTTTCATACAGAATATCACTAATGATGGGGTATTTGTGCTTGTCATTTTCAAATAGACTAAAGAAAAGATAAGAAATAGGAGAGATCCTAAACAGCCAGAGTGGAAGGGATGATGCTAAAGGGCATGGAGTCCAACAGCTGGGAAGGAACCTGAAATTCAGAGAAGCCCAACTTGCTAAGGATCATGGACCTAATTAATGACCAAGCCGGGACTAGAAGCCAGGCACCCTGGAACACTTGTCAGGTAGTGTCCTACAGCAAGCCATTTATTTACTGACACTGCAGACTCTGCCGGCTTCCAAAAATAAATTCGAAGCTACTTCTTAAAAAATTCCCCTTCGGGTACAGGACTAAGAAGTGGGCAGCATCCTCAGCACTCCTCTCATCCTCCCACACAGGGGCAAGTTGAATTATACTGAACCAAAGAGCAGCCTTTGGTCTAGTCCTTGATTGTAACCTAACAGAGAAGGAGGTGTCACCTAAGGAAGCAAGGCCCAGAGGGAGCCTTTATTGCATAGCTTGAAGACAAAGCAAAGGACTTGTAGACAAATTCCATTCTTATCATTCTTTTAAAAAGTGTTTTCACCATAAAGCTATTACATAATTGTTAATTATATAAAATAAAAAACAAAAAGGCTTTACCCAACACTCTCTCCCCAAATGCATTTCCTAAATAATAACCAGTAATGCTGGTATGGTATTTATCTTTCCACACACTTATATATATATTATTTTCAAACTAAATGACACCATTCTATATCACTCTTCTGTAATTTTGTTTTTGCACCTAAGGATACCTAACACAGTCCTGAAATGAACATTTACTTCCTACCATATAAGAATGAAACCACAGATCAGAAAAATAAACAAAATCCTACAAGAATTTTGGCATGGAATGATCACTCGGATACCCTAAACGCTTCAGAAAATTTCTGATTAGCAATGCCCAACCAAAAACTGACATGCTATCCAATGCAACAAAGCAGCAAGAACCTAAGTTGGACTTGTCAGATTTTATACCACCAAGCAGTTGAGAAAGGAAAATATTATAATAACTTATACTTATCTCATGCTCACTAAATAGAGGAAGAGACTATAAATATTATCTTAGCATCTGTTTATCGAGTGCTGTCTTTCAGGCATTATCTGTCACATGCATCATCTCATGTAATGCTCACAACCATTGTCAAGAGTCATTTAACCCATTTTACAGATGAGAAGACTGAGGTTTGGTAATATGCCTACCCTCACCCAGCCAAGCCTGTAACTCCTGGAGTCAGCATTTGTAGAGATCTCTGATTTCAGACCACATTCTCAGCTACCATTCCTCATTCTCCAGCCCAAGCTGTGCCCTTTGCGTTCAACCCTGGTTAATTATGGTTAATTCTTGATGTTTCTATTTTAACCACAGTCAGGTGGGGAGCCTATGACATTGCTGGGGGTACTAGGATCTGAGACCAGACCAAGGAGAGGAAGGTCACTGTGATTCCCCAGAGAACAACCAGGCAACACTCAGCTCACTGGATTCCTTCTCCCCTTGGACTGTCACTCGCATGTAGTAACCAGATAGGTGAGATGCTCCTATGCTGTGATCTTGACAGACACGAAAAAATAAGAACACCTGTCAACCCTAACAACCAAAAACCCCACCCAGAAAAGTTTGCTGGCCAAAACTTCCCAGTGAGTTATTTTCTTCCTGATTCATTTATTTATACTCTAATGATTTTCAAGATGAATTGAGACAACTTGGAATAAAAAAAAACGCACAATCAATAAAATAATCATTAATGATAATATCTAACATTTACTGACTATAGACCATGACCAGGTACTAAGCACTCCTCTAAGAAATTTATAAGTAATGCTGTTTTTAACCTTCAAAGCAACCTTTTGAGATAGGCAGTACCTTTTAGTGCCTGCATTTTACAAATGGAAAAACAAAACAAAACAGAAAAGTGAATACATTTCTCCATGTTTGGTTACACAGCTAGTAAGGGGTGCAACTAGGTTTAAAATCCAACAATCGGAATCCCCTGGAGATGTTCACCACCCCGCTACAGTGTCTCCCTAAAACAAGCGTAAAAGAACCAGAGCTAAGTAAGATCCCAGGATCACTGGTAAGGTAGTGTATGACTGCCTAACCAGTATGCTGTACATCTGAAACTAATATGAAATGTTATTAGATGTAAGCTATAATTGAAAAATAAATATTTTTTAAAAAAGAAGACCTCAGGGGTGTTGACAAAGACACAGGTAAACAAAATAATTAAATGTGAAAATAAAGTCTGCTTTGAGCTTCTTAACAACCAATCCTTAAAGAAAAGGGCGAGGAATTAACCTCAGCAAAGTGACCAACCCCAACCATCCTGGTTAGCATGGGACTACGGGGTCTCCCAGAACATGAGCCTTTCAGTGCAAAAACTGAGATGGCTGGATACTCTACTAAAAAGGTCTTATAATATTTTATTAGGCCTCAGATAATTGAAAACATACAAAATCATTATGGTATTTTCAAACCTACACTGGCTCCTTTAGCACCTCCCCCACCATCATTAAATACAAAATAATTTTCTCAACAGTCTTCTTCAGAAAGATCAAAGGGTTGTGGAAAAATGAAGTCCTGTTAATTGTTGGTTTTCAATCATCACATCTATTAGTGTGTTCAAGAGTCTGGGCAAGAGGCACACAAATTCTGGGTTAAATTCTGCCCTGCCAACTCCAACTGTGTTTTAATTCTCTTTTCCAAGGTCATATAGAACTGCTTTCTTTGGGAAAAAAAAAAAAAACAACAACCTTCCCTATTTCAGAGGAAGAGATCCAGGCCCGTGGTTTTTAGAAAGGTTGGTCGCAGCCTCATCAGAACTCACAGGTAACAGCAAACCGAGACCAAGCAGTAAACTTCTTAAAGCCAGCTCAACGAACAGCTCTGAAATCAGGGGTGAGCTTCATGAAGATAGAGACCAGGTCCTGTGTGTCTATGTCCCCCCCATAGCAACACCCTGCAAATAAATATTGTCTTAGTTGCAATCTTTATCTTAGTATCTGAGAGCTAAAAGATCCATAACAGCCATTTGGTGCACATATTTACAGATGAGCAGACTGAGGCTTCGACAAGGAAAATAAATTGCCCAAGGTGGGTCACGAAACTGAGGTGAGACAAACTGAATTAAATGGGAAGTGGGCTATTCCTTAATGAAGACGAGAAAACCCCAACTAGGATGTGTGAAAAGAACACAAAGGATCATTTAAGGCAGCGAGGTTATAACTCCAGTCCAGGTGACCTGTCACAGGTCTTCACAGACCTCAGTTATAAGTGAAAATGGAAAACAAATGTTCTGAGAATCCCATGCAAAATAAATGAGCAACTATTCAAGTGGAAAAGACACAATATCTGCGGTGACAGGAGCAAGCTCTGCATGACATGTTGAAAATTTCAGAAAAACAGAAGAAATTTTAGACTAAATATTTTATTGGGTATTTTCCAGTCAATTTTAGTTTCTAGTTTCTATTTAAACTAAGAGCAACCTTTCACACACACACACACAGACATATATATGTGTGTGTGTGTGTGTGTGTATATATATATATATATATATATATATATATATATATATATATATCAGAAATATAACATTCTCTCATTTCACCAAGATGTTTGGATGCCTCATATGGACCAGTCACAGGGCCAGGGCATCAAGCACAAAAAAGCAAGGGCAAGGAAAAGGTGAGCCAAGGTCTTGAGGACATGGATACACCTTCATTCAAACACTCATGATGTTAAAACAGCTCCAAAAAATTCCAATGAAAATCTCCAAATCTCAAACACAATTTTTCATCTCAATGCATGATCAAATGAATGGATGACTCAATCAACCAATCGATCAATCAGTACTTCTGAACACCTGTTCCCTACTCAATCCCTGGAGAGCGAGCACAATAATAATGGAGATGGTAGAGTCTGAAGTAAATGCCAAGTGGCGTCGCATGTAGGGGCAGGGGAGGCACAGGCATTTGGCCTGAGAGAGACAGAAGAGGTTTCATAGACATAGAGGAGCCTGAACTGGCTCTGAGGCATCTGATGAGCAGAGCACAGAAGTGAGTGTCTGCCGTGAGAAAGACTGAAAGCAGTGTCACCAAGGTGGAAAGGCTCAAGGCGCTCTGGAGACAGGGAGCCAATTTGTGAGGCTGGAGCAAAGGGTCCAGGTAGGATGCCCTCAGGGGACAATGAAGGCGAGAAGGCAAGCTGGCCCCAGACCATGGAAGGATCTCCTACTCCAAGGGAGGAAGGCAGTCTCGCGAAAGGGCTACACAGCTCTGAGGCCGGCACTGCAACCCCTATTTTCAAGCCTTCAACTCTTCATGGCTAGATCTAAGCAGATGGGTTCTGAAGTTACGTGGTTTTTTAAAATATCTCTGTGCATTCACAGTTCAGGAATGGAATCTTATGGCTAGAAACAAGTGAAGACTAAGCTGAGATTCCTTATCAGTCATTTTCCAAGAACTCTGGGGCAAAACATGTTTTTCTTTGCCTGACAGAAAACAGAATCCACCAGGTTCCTTGCAATTCGTTAAATCAAAATGTCACCCCAGTGAAACAGAGCAAAAAGTATCCTAAGTCCACTTGCACAAATTCTTTCACATATTTGAAGAAAAAGTTATTAGAAGGATAAAAGAAATACTTGAAATGAATACATATTATTGTTCAAAAAGACCCTTTCAACAGAAAAATCTTATTCACCTTAAAACTTTTCCTTAAAGTCATATTAGAATAATCCTTCATAATCATGAATATACTCTGATTTAAAATAAGTATAAAATTCTTAGAAATAGTTTAGCACAAACCACTTGCAAGGATCTCTTTCTCTTTCTCTCTTTGTTTTTTAAATTGAGTGGCTGTACTGGATATACTTGCAAAGTAACATCCTACTTTTACACTAACACCCAGGCAGTCCAGAGAAAGAGCTTTCTGTTTGGTTAGCGCTTCTAAATTTGAGGAGTGTGTGTGTGCGTGTGCGCGCGCGTATGTGTGTTGGGGGAGGGTGGCTGAGGGTGTGTGTGTGTGTGTGTGTGTGTGCGTGTGTGTTGGGGGAGGGTAGCCCTACTATTTTTTTAAATGCTCAAACATACCAATTACATAAAAAATAAATAAAAAAAAAAAGGAGCTTGTGACTTGGACATGCCCTGAGTTCAATTTTGCCAGGAATGGCAAAAACAGTTCACAGAGTCCTAACCTCCTTTCTCTCTTGACTATACAATAGTTTTCAAAGAGGTTTAGTCCTACTATGAAAGACTCATGTTAGACATTGGAAGGGTCTCATAGAGAATTAGCAGCAGGCCTTGAATAAACAAGGGAGATGCTGACCTTTTGCCCCGTCTGCTGAAAGCCCAGCGCATCCTATGGCAGAGGGACAGAAAAAAAGGCTGCTGTGCACCCAGGTGCTGCAAAATCCTTGCCTCTTGATTTCTCCCACACTTTGTTCGTGAAACAGTTGAAACCACACATGATTGATATAGCATGAGGGAGTGAGAGAAGAGTACAATTCTGGAACCAAGGGCTCCACTGTCTCTTAGTCCTTTGTTCCCCACATCGTCTGAGTTGGGCATGTGCAGCACACTCTCCGCTAGCAACAGGCAAGACAACGGATTTAGCGGTGGCTGAACAACTAGTCCCATTAGGCCTATTTGCCAGTTAAATGTAAAAGGGTAGTGAGGTGAGGTGAAGGGAAAAAAAGTAGAAACTTCCAAAAAATATTTCCTCATGGAGACAGTAATACAATGCAAAGTAAACTGTGGTAGGGGCCAGGAGCCTCTCCCAAAACTCATTGGATGACATTAGGCAAATACCTTAACCTCTCTGATGTTTTCCATAAAACGTGGGCAACCTACCACCACCCATTACAGACCCTGAAAATCTAATGTCAAATTGTGATTGAAAGTACTCTGAACATTTGAAGAAGTAGGGGATTCCTCCAAGTTGTATTTGGAACCACAGATACGCATCCATTTTGTGAATCATGTACCTTTTATTCTCCTTGGCAGAAGTCATTAGTGACTTTCTTATTTTATGTCTATTTTCCTGACTGCTTGTTTTTAAAGTTCACAAGTGATACTTACATATGTACATGTGGTGGCTGGAATCTGCTCTGGTTGATGTTGTAATGCGTGAATGCCTGGGTGGGGTTGGAGCTGTACTCATCCACCGTTATGGTAACTTTGCCTTGAGAAGGAATCCCATGTGCCATCCTTCCTCCCTATAGGCATGAGCAATTCACAGCTTTCCGGAGCAAAGGATGGAAGCAGGCATGGTGCGTTTCAGCCAACCTCTGATCCCAAGGATCTACTCATCAATACTGCTGTGCGTTTCTGGAAAAAAGAAAATTACAAAATGAGAACAAAGAAAAAGAGGATATTCTAAGATATGTCAAATGTGATACATGGACATGAAATTGGTTCAGGAAAAAAAAAAAAAAACCCTCAATATGTGTTGCTGCCTCGTGGATACAACCTTTCCCAACTCTACCCTGCAAGCACTGCGGAGTGGACATTACACTCCACATGACACCACTGGCTGC
This sequence comes from Furipterus horrens, assembly GCF_987537825.1. NCBI lineage: Eukaryota > Metazoa > Chordata > Mammalia > Chiroptera > Furipteridae > Furipterus > Furipterus horrens. The sequence continues at coordinate 23,851,338 of NW_028327172.1, read as the reverse complement.
TAGCAAATCATTTCGATGGCATTCAACTAAGATTTCCTCTTTAATTATAATTATGGCACTTAACGTGAATTACAGAAGGGCTATATCCACAGTTGCCATGGTGTCTAACTATAAATGGTTTGTGCTCAAAGTGGGAGACTTCCAAACCTTCCCTGCTAATTGGAATATTTGGTCTGAACAAAGTTGGTGTCATATGATAATTTGAAATCTCCATGTTTAACACAGCCATGAACTGCAATGACAAGTGTAAGTTTAAAATGCTGTGCTCAGTACCTGTATTACACATATCATATATGCACACATCAGACATAATTTTTTCTTTCACAAGCAGCTTCCAAAATGCGTAGGTACTCAATGTCTGGTATACGTATGCATTCCACTTTGGCAAAGAACTTTAGGGCAAGGCAAATCCTTCATGCTAAATGTAATAAAATTTCTCAAAATACTGCAGTCACCTGGGGCAAAGGCAAACACATGCAGGCTTGGACCACCACTTTGGATGCATTCATTCCTGCCCCTCTACAGCCAGGAGGGAGCAGTTAAGGAGGGCAGCTGTTAAATCTCCCGCCTATCTCATTCTTTCTTGCTGATGCAGAATTCTTAATAGTTGGTGCCTAACTCTTTTTTAAGTTTCCATTAGTTTTGAGTCTTCTTTTAAATGCCAATATATGATTTGCTGCACTGGGTTCAGGAATAAGGGTGTTTACTTTTACAGCAGGTGTACAAAGACTGAGGAAAGCACACCCCTGTGTGCAGGCAGTTGCAACTGATGAGGGCAGTCAAGAAGCAGCAGAGAACAGTATAGTCCTCATGTAGCCCTTGGGTAACCCACGCTCTTCCTTTAAGTGCTCCACATCAAAATACGATTGCCCTGCGCACCATTAAGCTCTGGAGTCTTAGCTATCGCAAATAAAAATATTTAGAATAATAGGATGAGATTTGATTTTGGCATGAAACACCTTAAATATCAAGCAAAAGGCAGATGGCCTGCTATAGGCCATTTATTTTATTATTTTACAACCCGGGGCTTGTGGAGTCCTCCATATGCTAACCGGGCTAAGACATTCTACAGCATTCTACTTGCATCACGGCCTTGTTCATCTTAGCACAGCGAGCTCAACGACACCCACCTTGCCTGCGTTCCTAACGTACAAAGGCACTGCCAAGGCATGAATCCCTGGTGCGCTGGCATTTTAAACAGCGTCACTTTGGGTTTTCTTTCTTCTTCCTGACTTCATGGGAGCTATGAGTCCTTTAAGCACCAGTTGATAGACAACCAGGCCAGTAGGATTAATGAAATTAAAATCTTTCCCTGCTCCTCTGATGTAAGCTATCTCTAAGAACTGCTTACAAATCATAATGTAGCAGTTTTCATACCAAGTTTGCAGCTGTTTCCTTAATTTCCCCCACAATTATATTTTACTGTTATTTTGTATAACAGTAAAACACAACACCTGCTTCAAATTGCAGTCCTGTTCTAAGCACTGTCATTCTCTTTGGAGACACAAAGTACTGAGACACTGCTGAAGCGCAAAACTGCATAATTGCGCCATGCAGAAAAGTAAATACAAATGAAAACATCTTCCTGTTACAGAAATGATTGTCATTAAAAAGAATGTTAGCCATCAAAGCACAGAGGGAAAAGAACGCACATTTTCAGACTGCTCGAACTTAAAGTGTTTGCACAAATTAGAGAGTGATGTAAAAATTACATGGCAATTCTGATGTTCCTGCCATCAATGACTATTGTGTGAAACACAGAATATTAAGAAGCGGAGGAAATAAAATTCATGTCTAGACCATTGTGACCTCTCAGGAACAATCTCAGCACCCAGTGCTAGAAATAGTGTAAATATTTCTGGAGCAAACTCACAAATTAAACTAAAAATGGCCTAGAAATAAAATATACATACCCATTATGTAAATATCTATGCAATGCCTTATAGGAGTTAGTGTTAGACCCTTTGGAAGCCTAGAAAAGATGGAACTTAGGTGATCAACTCACACTCCCAAATGGTCCATTCTATCCTAAGTCAGTGAAGGATTATTGCCTTTCTAGCAAGTGAACACCTGTGCCTCTTTGTACCTTTGCCCCAGCAAGACAAATAGAACATCTTTCCATCAGCAAGGACAGGCCCTCCTAACTCTGAAGAGCTAAATGGGTAGCTGGCGCCTCATCTGAATTCATCTTAACCATGTTCTCTTTCAAATGTTTTATCAGAACAGTGCACCTGCAGCATCTGTCTTCTTTAATCCGGACTCCTTTGAAGAAAATGTCAGACTGAGGCAGAGGACCTCCAAACTTTCACCGGAACGTTTCAGACAAGCCCAGAAAAGGCTCATTTTTAAAAATGCTATGTTTAGTTTCACTCACTCACAAAGTGAACACATCCTAAGAATATTAAACACCAACACAGGGGAAAGACCTTTTTTTGATAAACTTGCAGAAATGGGACAGTGGCATCCGCCCAAACAAGACAGAATGATACATGCCTAGAACTATCAAGAAGCTTAATCACTACCTTCCTTCTCATCTTTAGGCAGTAAAATCCTCCAAATGATCAGGTTTTGGAGCATCTCATCCTCATCACACTTACATTATTTTTTACATATAATATTTAAAGAGACCAGTATTTTTTTTTAATTTTTATTTTATACTTAAACATATTTGCTCCACAAAACAAAGGAACCCAGTACTAAATGCCAGGAATCCTAAAGAAAAATAAAAAAGGAAGTGACATTGCCGAACACTCATGCTGGTGCTCGTTTGATTTTCTATTAAAAAAAAATCATGTGAGCACATTTTGCATTTCCTAGACAGCGACCATTTCTCCTGTCCCTGAAGCAGTAAAACTTGCAATGTTTTTTTTCTCCCCAGTAATCAAGTTGGAAAACATTTTAAAGTCTGCTGGCAATGAAAGGATTAAGGGCTGAGGAATTAAATAACTGTCTCCACCTCCTAGACACCAGAAGTCCATTTTACCAAAAGTTTCAAAGCAACAACTCATGACCTCTCTCCCTGAGCACCGCACGGCATAGCCTATGAGAGAGGACCCCTTGATCCCCTCGTTGAAACGAGGATGCTTATTTTATTCACTTGCCCTAAGAGCATCGCACGACCGCCCAGCTAGGCGTTGGAACTCGCCTCCTGCCAACTCCGCCAAATTTCTCTCTCCTCCCTCTGGTGAACAGATTGAGTGATCACTCCACTCACGCCCGTGCTCTTCCATGCCCACCTCCAGTTACTCATCCCTGTATCCCAGAGCGATGCTCACATGCCTTCCTGGCGGCTACTCCGCCCGGGTTTTGGGAGGAATGCACCAAGTTCCATGTGCCTCTGTCCACGGAGCGCCCTCCCTTCCGCCGCACTTACACCTGAACTTGTCTCCAGCACTGCGGACACCCGGCTGGCACATTCTTTGGAAGAGGAAGGGCAGGAGCGTTCTCCCGCGCCTCTGGCTACGTGTAGAGTCTATATATGGTGGGGCGGGGGGCGCGGGATTCTCTACTTTGGATTGGTGTGTTTGTTTTAAATCGGGGGATGGGGGGCTTCACCAACTACACACACACATACACACGCGCGCGCGCTTACACCCCTCCCCGCCCCCCACACACGCACACACACATACACACGCCCGCCGTGATCTCCAGGCTCACGGCCGGCTCGTCGGGCTACAGCTCCCCCTTCCTTCCTGGAGCACCAGCTCGCCTTACTCGCTTAGTCCCGGTTGCCACTGCCGTCGCCTCTGCTGCTGTCGCCGCTTGTTGGCACTGCTGGTGTTGGCGCTCGCGGCCCTGGGCTCCGCCGGGCTCCTGTCTTTCTTTCTATCCCTCTCCCCCATCCCCAGATTGATTGATGACCACCAGCGGCCAATGGCTCTGACCCCGCGCCATCGCCGCTGAGGCATCAGAACCCCACGCCCCCGACGTCAGTCTCCCGGGCGCGTTGGCATCCCCGGAGCCTCAGAGCCTCAGAGCGGAGCCCGCGCCCGGAGCGCCGCCGCGCCGCCTCCCTGCTCTCCGCCCGGGTGCTGCCCGGCTGCCTCCCTGGAGCGACGGAGAAAGGGAGGGAGAAAGCCAGCAAGCGTCGGAAGGGGGTGTGGAGGCCATGGATCCCACTGCCCCTCCTTGGAAATCTTTTCTTTCACGTAAAGTTTTGTTTGTTTTTTTCATCCTGCCCTGTTTGTGTTTGTTTGCAGCATCTCAAATCAATTACACCTTTTTCATGACCCGAATTTGCACTTAATTTTGGGGTGTGTTGGGGGGAAGGTAAATATGGTATAAATCTACCCCACTGGGACACCTTTAATTTCTTTTTTTGCTGGCGAATTCTAACCCCCTCCCCGATTCCCAGAAAAATGCCCCCTTCACCCCCTTAGGCCGCAAGACCCCGGAATTAAAAGGCTTTACAAAGATAATCCTTTTACATGTAAATAGCCAAAACAACTCCTGCCTCTCTCCAGAAGAAATCGGGCAGCAACGGTTACTTTTTCTCGCCGCTCATCCGCAGCCGCTCAGCCAGGGTCCCCAGCTCGCTCCGCCAGCAGCGATCATAAAGACCGGAGGCGGCAGGGTACAGAGAGGGGCGCGGAGACAGGGTGAGAAAAAGCCCCGCGCCAGGACTGCGCGCGAGCTGGCGGCCCCGGGGGCAGCGGTGGAGCGCAGCCCGAGCTCAAAGCTGCGCGGCGCCTTCCCGGCCCCCGCACCTCGCTCGGGCTGCCGCGGGCGCCCGGGGCTCGGGCCAACACAATGCACCCGGGCCTAGGCCGGGGCAGCTCGAACACATAACCCTGGGACTTTCTAGTAAACAGCTCGCGGTGCCCTCGTCCCCACCCCCATCCCAGCCGCCAGGCTTTCGCAGCTGCCCCTCACCAGCACCCTCTCCTCCCCTCCTAAGAAGTCCCCGCGGAGGAGAGGGCGGGGACGTGGGGACCCTAAGGGGTCGGGGGCCGAGGACTGGGGGGTGGGGGGAGAGCAGAGTGGCAAGATGAGGAGTGGGAGAGAGACAGCTCCTAGAAAAGAATTCGCTTTCGTCCGGGGGTAGAAAATAAGCCGTACTCGGGTTCCGAATTGCCCGGGAAGCGTCCGCTCATGCGAATGTCAGGGGCACCGGGGCAGCCGCGGTCCGCAGCCTCCGAGCCCCCCGCACGCGCCTCTGACAAGGCACCTCTCACCCGGGCTCCGCTTTGTGTGTGCATTTTTTTCCCTTCCTCTCGCGCTCGGCACCGGGCGCCCGGCTGCCTCCTCCCCCTCCCCCGCCCTCCGCCTCCCTTCCCGGGGTGGATTACCTTTCCTGGGCTGTGCTCCGGGTCCCGGGGATACCTTCAGCACCCAGCGAGCAGGCGATCCATCGCAGAGCGGCCAGAGCCGGCGAGAGGAGCGCTGGGGGCGCACGGGGACGACGAGGGGCGAGGGCGGGCCAGAACCTTCGACCTCCGAGGTCCCGCCGCGGGCTGGGGCCGGGGGCCGAGGGGCGCGGCGTGAGAAGGAGGTTGGGGGGTGGGGGGGTGGGGAGAAAGGACGAGAGCAGCCTCGATCTGGGGAGAGAGCTAGCGAGGGGGCGAGGAGAGAGAGAGCGAGGGCGCGGCGAGCCGGAGGGAGCGGTGCAGTGACAGGGACTGCCACTGGGGTCAAAGGAGCACAGCTCCAGGAAGCAGGGCGGCCGAGGCGCCGCTCCGTGCGCGCTCCCCGGCGGGACCCCGCGCCCCCGCGTGCCCCTCCTTCAACCCCAGTCCACTGGAACCCCCGCGGGCTCCCCAAGGCCCCGGGGTTGCTGGAGGAGGAGGGAACTGAGGGCGAGGCTGTCAGCCTGCTGGTGCTCCGGGTCAAGCAGGCAGCAGGAAGCTGAGCTGCAAGTTCATCATCATGAGTGTGATCAGCGTAAAAATGATAGGAAATCGGGGAGGGGGTGCTTAGGAATCCCAGGACAAATAAAAGGAGTTTTCCCTCCAAACAGGCGTCTTTTGCACAGAGAACACCCCGGCCTCCCACCCACCGACCTGCCAGGCGCTGTCTGGAGTCCTGGCACAGCTCCAGGGCGCAGAGCTCTCTGCTGGGGCTAGGCGAGAGGCTCCGGCGCTGCGCTCAGACCAAAGAAGGCTACCCTGGGTCCCCTCTCATTTGCTGAGCTTCGGCTTTCCTGGGGGAGAGCTATGCTCCTTTTTCTCAAGCCTTTCACCTCGCCAGATACATACACATACACACACACACACCCCTTTCTCTCTGCTATGTTGTTCCTGAGAAAGAAAAGGCCAACCCAACTGATAATGTTTTTCACCTCCATGACTGAAGGCAGATTCTGGATAGGGAGTTGAGAAGGCAGACTGTAGTTTTCATTTTTGTCTTCGGCGTACATTTTCCCCAAAAGATAAGCTCTTCAAAAACGTTTTAAAATTCAAAGTGTGTCCCCTTTTTTCTGCTACTTTGGAAAATGGGGGGAAAAGATTTTCAGAATTGCATGCAAGCAACGTAAGGAAAGGGAAAGCCACTGAAATGCTAGAAGACAGGAGCTAAGAAAGAGAAGGCTCTCAGGAAAACTTGGTTGGCAAGGCTGTCTGTGAAAGATGAGGTGGCCCTGTGATGTTATGCCATTGTCAGAGCTGAAGGATTTGGACGGCAACCAGATCTAATTCCTTTCCAGGAGTCAGACTCAGAGATCTAGCCATTCTCCAAAGGGAAATCCAATGGTGTGTGTATGAGAGAGGTGTGCAAAGTATGCTATGTGACAACTGACTAGACATGCTGGCTGAAATCATATCCCCTAAAAATAAAAAGGAGCCATTTCGACCTGGTCTGTGGCCTCCATGCTGAGACTAATTGGTTTCCAGGGTCTAGGGGGGAAGGGAGAGAGGCTGGTAGGAGCCCCTATAAAAAAAGATCAAACGGAATTCACTTGAAAATATTTCCCTTTTGCAATAGGCTTTCCTAGCACTTGAATTTTAAGTAACCTATCTCTTATGCCTGGGCTGAAATGAATGGGGAAATGGTCTTGCTAATGTATTTATTTTGTTGTACAATATACCCAGAGTGTCGGTACTTGTCAAATGTGCTAGGATCAAGGGACAGTGACTACTCTTGCCCAGAACAAATCACAGTAAGTGGCACTGACATTGAAGAATGCCAAAGATGAAGTGCGGTACCTTTTTATTTTGTTTTTATTTTCCAGTACGGTAGCAAGCACTAACTAGAATCATGTTTTTGAAGAAATGCTTAGATTTGTTTCCCTTATTATGTGTTAGCATTATCCTGTTCTTATCTAATTTTTTTGAATTTTTAGACTGATTTGGGATGATTTAATCAGTTGGAAAAAAGAATGTAGTGCCAATCAAATAACTTGTGTGGTTTTCTAACCTTTTCTGTCTAAAAAAAAAAAAACTAAAAAAAACTAAACTAAACTAACTGGTAGTCAATCAAAAGAGACAAAATAGTTTGCACATGATTCTAAATCTATGTGCACACAGACAAAATAATAATGCCTTTTACTTTAGTGACACATTTTATAAGATATTTAATTCTATTAAAAAATCAGTTGAGCAATCCTTTACAAAGATGGTGAAAATTTGTATATTGTTTTGCTGATGGGGGAAAATTTGAGGCTAAAAAGCTTAAAATTATAACTTGTGCTATAGGAAGAAGTCAGCTTCTACTGTGTCCCTGCTGATCAATTATCCACTGAGAGAGGTAGTGACCAAGCTGTATTAGAGTTCTGAAATTTTATTTCCATTAGGCTACCAAAAGAAAGAAGCTGGAAAAATGTAAGTGAATTTAAATAGTAAATCAGGGACAGACACAATTCACTTTTCAAATAATTCTCATTACATAGATATGAACATATTGCATTTTGTTAAATCATATTCTCCACCAATACATAGCTACGTACACTAAAAGCTTGTTTTAAAATGATTGGATGTGAACCATGTCTGTCCCCTGACATCAGCTTTGAAACATTGAGCCTCATTATACCAAATTTTAAATGCTAAAGGCTGGCACTTTTTTTTTTTAAAGATAAGTGAGCCTATAAGCTCCATTTTTTGGTTATTGTTGGTAAATGCAGTTTTTATTGTTTATAATGGAAAAGAAAAGAAGGATAAAAATCAAATGCCAAGTTTATGATTGCCTCTATGCAAATACTACAATTTTTTTTCTTTAATGGAATGTAAATCTGGACCCTTTCCCCAGTGATTTCATTGAAGGAACTGGCAAATATGCTTCCTGATAGCCTGCTGCAATCTCTTTTAACATATCTTTATGGAATGTATTTCGGGAAGTAAATGAGGGAGAAGAGCATGGGAGAGCTTTAGGTGGAAGGTTGGAAAGTGAACGCTGCTTCCCGTGAAAGCTCAGTACTTTATTTGGAGTTGGCTTTCATTCTCCCTGTGTCAGGTTTTTCAATAATTCAGGGATACTTGTGTATACCTTAAAACTTGGTTCAATAGTGTGGCTCTTCAGAAAAAGAAATTTGTTAAACTATTGCCATTTCACTGAACAATTTCATTGAAACTGTGCACGCTAATCTAACTCCAAGAACGAATAGCAACTTTATCCCTTTTCTTTTTCTTTAAATTGCTTGCATTTTTATCATTTTCCTGCAAAGGTTAAGATAAATAGGGGCCTGTCAGGAGAACTATTATTATGATGCAGTTTGAAAATAGTCTGGGCCAACAAACACCTTTACTTTATTCTAAATGTCTACAGTTTTTACATTTTTAAAATTTGTTTCAGATGTTTTCATTATCACCTTCTGATGTTTAAGAGCAATAGCCTACACGCCTTTGTATCCTTCATTCTTATGTGCTTGGCAAATAGAATTTTGGAAATATTTGTTAAACTACTGTACGGGCTACTAAACAAGAAAGTGAGGAAGAATGCTGGGTGAACGAGGCAACTTCCACAACGAAGGAAAATCCATGCAAGGGAGGCAAAAATGCAAGCGGTGTCATGAGACCAGTGTTGGAGGAGAAGAGCCAAGGAGTTTCACGGGGTTCACATAGCACGTTTAAAGGAGTTGGCTCATATTAGAGACGTGATATAACGCATAAGACTGTTTCAGAAGTTGATTTTCTCGTTAAAAAAGTGAAGATCGTTATGTATTGCATCTGTTTAAAGGCAGCCTTCTTTCTAAAGGCATGAGGGTGCCAAAAAGAATCCTGAGTAAAATTTATATTTTAAAACGTACAGGAAAAAAAATGTACCAAGATATAGTCTCAAGAGAAACTTATGTGATTAACCTGATTTTTTGATAGATCCTCTTTTGAAGTCCTCAAAATAAATATATAAATGTTTTTTACCTTTGTATTTGAAAGTTCCTATTGGTTAACCAGTCATGTTTCTGGCTATGGCAGATCCAGGAAGCACCAGAAATTTCATTTCATAGAGTAAATTATATAAGCACTATCTTAGAAAGGCAAAATTTGATCCAGCTTTGCCAGCAGTTTAAATAATAAACATGGAGGGACTGAAAATCTGAAAGTTTTACAAAACACTCATCAATTCTTACCATACTAACTAACCAACATCTAGTAGGTATCAACAAATCAAACAAGTATTGTTAATGCAATAATAATTTTAATAATTCATTAAAAAATCTGAACAAGATGGTAAGCATGTGTTTATTTTTCATCCTAGGAAGACTGTGTTCATTGAAGTAAAAGCCAAAGTAATCTCTTTTGAAAGATGGGCAGTGTGGAAAACCCATAATCACCTGATTAAAGAAAATATATGTGGGAGTTTTCAAGTTCAATAATTCAATTTGACAAGATATATCAATATTTTGAGTAAGCAATATATAATGTAATGTTTTTGTCAGCAAAAATAAATAAATGAATGAATACATGTCTTTTAAAAAATTAAGTTTGAGAGACCAGTGAAATCTAAAGTCCATTTCTCTATATATTATCACTGCAATGGTCTTGTTATTCGGCAAATATTTTTTAAGCTTCGCTCTGTGCCAGGCACAGTACTTATAACCATGTTGATGCTCTAATGATGCAAATAGCAGAGTTTCCCCTCACGTTATGCAGTTTGTAATCTCATGAGCCTGGAAGACTGACTTTAGATAATCACACAGATAAATAAAAAGTGTATCTATGAAACGGCGAGGCATCTGGTACACACACACACACACCAGGGACACTTTTTCTCCTCTGAGGTTGTGTGAAGACTTCCCCGGTGGAGGAAAGGAATGCAAGGATGTCATAGGAAAGAGAAGAGTGTGGGGAGGTGCTGAGTGAGGAATTGCATGGTGCATGGGACAGGGGTCTGTCTAGATCTGGATGTGGGGGGGGGGGGCAGAACGGAAGGGCCAAGTTAGAGACGTTTGAAGGTCAGAGCTAAGGTCCTGTTCAAGATGTTTGACTTTATCCTGAGGGCAATTGGAAGCTGTTTAAGGATCTTAAGTAGAAAGGCTAACATGATTAGATTTGTGTTTGGAAAAGGTCACCCGTCTCCCCATGTGGAAAATGGATTTGAGGGGGCTAGAGCGGACACTGGGAGGCCATTCGGGAGCTGTTGTAGTCCTTGGGTTGGGGGTTATGGGAGCCTTCACCAGGACAGTGTGGAAAAGATGAAACGTGAAGAGACATGATTAGGTTTGAGACTTGAATATTTTTTACATAATAAAAAGGATTTTAAAAAATCAGAATCTTGAAATACTGGCTAAAAGTAACCAGGCAGAGATGCTGGAAGCCATACTTTTCTGATGATTTCCTATCTTAAACCCCTCATTCCACTCACAGGGAAATGTCCCCAAGCTACCTTCATTCTATCCCATACACACCTTTTAGAGCCCCATCTTGTCATGAAAAACTGAAGCATTCAATACAATACTGGCATAAAATGTCACTAACCTAACTTTTTTCAAATATACAGATCCTAAAACTTTATCCCAATTCTTTTGGCCCACATATGGAGTTGTTCTTATTTCACATGAAATATAAATCCAGTAAGTAAATGTATTTCTGTTTTCCTTCAAAGGTTTTAGATGCTACAACAATTTCATGTCTATCCTCATCAGAACTCGTTCACTTGTATTTAATATTCCAAATAATAGGGATTCTCAACAAGTGATTTTTTTAAAGTGAAATCTTCAATGAAACAGATAAGCTCTCAGAGAAAATATATAGAACTGACTAAAAGTAAGAATATTTTTTTGCTTCAGGATTTTCTCATGTGGACCCAATCAGTCTCCACAAATGCACGCTAAGAAAGAGATTCTAGTTGTTGGGTTCCTTATTAGTATAAGCTAAATCACTATAGCCATGCTTAACAATTCAGCCAAAAAAAGATGCAGTGGAAATATGGACACTTTATGACTTCTGTAACGGCAATTATGTTTTCTAACTTTGCCCCTTTCTTGGCATTTTTACATTTTGAAGTCTCCATCAGTTTCTTCTTCTGTTCTCCCAGTTCCCCAGAGTGACCATCTATAAACAAAGAAAAATCTTCACACAAGAGAACAGTTGAATAGCCAAGCTTTAGGGCACATGGTTTTACTAGATGCTAAAATAAAAGGGAAGTTTACTGGAGGGTAGTTAAAAAAAAATCACAGCACTATATAAAAATTCCTATTTCACACTTAGCACAAAAGGAACTTAAAAAGATTCTTTTTTCTTTTCAACTTTTCCCCTTTTCTTATTCATTGTTTTGTGAAAATTGGAAAATACTGATAAGCAAAAAAAAAAAAAATTTAAGTAGATGGAATTTCATCATTCAGAAATATCCACTGTTAACATTATAACATTATAACATTATAACATAATGTTTTATGTTATACAGTTTTTCTAGTCAAATGTATTTCACAAAAATGCAATAAGATTTGAAATGCAGTTAAGGGTTTAGTGTAGTAACTGAGAGAAAAGTAGGGCTGGAATTTCATCTCTTCCTCTTACGACCTGTGTGACTTGGGGTAGGTTGTCTAAACCTTAAATACATCTACTTCATAGATTTGTTACAAGGGTTAAATGAATTAATATTTTTTAAAGAGCTTAAAATAATGCCTGATATATATCAAACAATTATACAGTATTGTAATTCACTTCTAAATCTTTAATACAAAATTAATACACACTCGTTGTAAATAAATTAAATGCAGATATACATTAAGAAGTAAAAGTTCTCTTTCTCCCTCATACCGCACAACATATATACCCTATTCTTTCAAGTGAATAGAAGACTATGAGCATCTTCCCATGTCATTAAACATCTTCCTATGGCCCAAGAGACAACAATGTTCATGAAAAGAAGTGCTATGGATATTATAAGTTCAGAATACCCAACAGTCCCTATTCCATTTTAAGATACTGTACACATAGTATAATCATAGAAATAACTTTAAAAGATACCCCCTTAAGAATTCAATAGTCCTAAAACATATTAAGAAAATGCTTCTGATATTCATATTTATGGAAATGACTGAATTGCTCTTTGCAAAACCAAAAGATTTGTATTGAGTTTATTGTCAGTTTATTAGTTCCTCTTTTTTGAGGCATGAGCAATATTCTAAAAAGCAAATTAAAGACTTTACATTTTGTTAGCCGCCGTCAGTTTTTTTGGTAATTTATGCTGCTTAAATTCATAAGCAAACAAATAAGCTGAGACAGAATATGTAATGGGCCCTAAGCCATAGCATTCGTTTGACAATACACGTAGAAGGTTCAAGAAGTGATGCTAATAACATGAGAGAGTTGTAGAATTTAAGGAAAGGATGATTTAAGAAATTTTTGGAACTTGGCTCTTCTTTGGCAAATTGTATGGCTGCTGCTTTGCCACCAGCCAGATAATAAGTATATGGAAATGTATATGGCCAGTGTTTATTTTATAATAAGATTTGCATGTCAAAATTAAATAGTCTGTGGTAATCTTCACCCTTCACCATGTACACAGGTTAATCGAGTTAAACAAATATATGTGTGTGTGGGTGTCAAGAGGTTGGGCCTGGTAGATTCTAAGATTTTCATTTTAGAAAAGGCTGCGCTAAGAGGAAAATGTGTTCTACAGCAGTAGTATCTGGTATCTGAATTTTCTGTTGGCAAACGGGTCCTTGCATATCTTTGAGGCATATGGAAATTGATGATGAAAAGTGCCTAGTGTAACTAGAAATATAATTTGATAAAAACTGAAGCAGTGAACTGTGAGAAACTGTTAAACCAGTGTCATCAAACAGTGCTTCAAAAATAATGAACCAGAACTACTAACCCTTTATGAGTCATATTGGGTCAAAATGAGAAAAGCACATGGTATGTACAAAAAGTTTAAGTATATGAGGTAATGCTCTTTTTAATTGCTATTATTACAAAGACCACTCCAGAAGTCTCCACCCAGGCTCCTTTCCATTTATCTCTAAGTAGACAATGACATCACGTCTCCTCTAAATTACTCAGACTCAGGGGATGGAATTGGCCCATTCAATAGGCTATGCCATGTTTGGCCTTGGCACGGTACTTAAAGCCTCTCTCCACATTCTCCTCAAACTAAAAAGAACATTTGATAGTGGCCAAATGATTAAAAAAATTTTTTTCCTCTAGACTTTAAGCACTCAGAAAATATGAAGAACAAAAATAGAAATGCACCATAGGTATAATCATAAAACGTCATAGAAGGAGAAAACTTAAAAAGTGAAAAACGCTCCAGTCATCTGAAGGCTAGCAGTTTGTGAAGTCATTAGAAGTCATTCCATACAGGCTGAGTTTGAGGAAAAGTCAGAGGTTGCTTTGTTCTTGACTCTGAGTGAAATCAAAACCTACCCAGACTCTATACAAAGGCAACTGGGGTTCGCCTTTTTTCTTGCTTGGTAGATGCCACTAAACACACTCGAATGACTTATATTCAGAGAAGTCTGTGATTCTGTTCATATTAATCCATGTCTTGGGCTGGCAAAATGCCTAAGCCCAATCAAAGAGGGGGGCAGGAGCCTGCCTTTTCAAACAGGCTAGAAAATTTGTACCAAAAGATCACAGGGCAACAGAGACAGCTGGAAAAATTGGAGCTGGGGCTCTGATTTTCGTGCCAGTGGTACACCTAATGCAAAGGGAATGCAGAGGATAGATTGAGAGATATGTATGTTGTTTAGTTCTTCAGTATTGTATGTACACAGAGGTAAAAATGTAACAATTTATAAGTAATGTTATACTATACCATAACACAAAATCCCTTGCTGTTGCAAAGAACTAGTATATCAGAATTCAGCAACAAGTTTCTGATAAAATAAGATGAACACATACAAAAAAAAAAAAAAAGAGCTTAGCAGTAACTTCAAACTTAGTTAATAAAAGGGTGAGGTCTTTCACTAATGTCCCTTAATAATTCTTTGGAAAAATAGTTCTAGCCAGTGTTTTTACATACATAAAATTTTCTGCAAAATGGCTTAAAATGCTTGGTACACAATGGCTTCCAAATTAAAGATTTTAGGACATTTGTGCTTCTAGAGGAATGTGTATGATTTCTCATGAGTTTTAGTAGTGATTTTATTTATAACAGAGATAGAATTTTTCTGCATCATCTCTACTTGAAGGAACGTTTTCACTCAAGGGACTATTCAATATAATTTTGGTCAAATGAAGGATGTCACCCACCACTAAAATGCTGTGTGGAAAATGAAGACCATTGGAAGTTTTATTGAGATGTGTTGAAAGTCTCTGAGGTCCATGGTGATTCAGGTTATGTTTTCAGACTCCGACACTCTGTGGCCTTTGACAGGCATGAAGACAAGCGAGACCAAAACAGTTCTTACAATAGGGCCGGTGGTCACAAAGAACAACCCTTGGAGATGTCTGTCACTCAAGAGAGCAGCTTCTGGAAGAGAACCAAAAGGGGAAATGTAGTGTGTGTGTTTGTGTGTTTGTGTGTATTTGTGTGTAGGTGTGTGTGTGTGAGAGAGAGAGAGAGAAAAAGAGAGGGAGAAAGAGATATAGGTAATATTTGAACACTGAAGGTAAAAATTAAATCCTGAGAAATATCAGGGATGGGGCTCACAAGCGTATATTTTTCTGTTCTCGCTTATCTCAAACAACTTTATTAATGAAAGAGATTAAAAGAATAATCAATTAGACAGTTGTGTTTAAAAAATCTTCTAGAACCTTCTGGCATCTTAGGGAAATTAGCTAGTAAGTTCCAGAAAGGGGAATGGAATATTCCTAGAAACAACAAACATATTCTCTTACTTCATTATTTATTTTAACATTTTCATCTTTAATAGAGTAACATCATAGTCTACATACTAATTATATAATTCGCTACTTTTCTAACATGCTTTTTTGACATTCATGCACTCTTACATAAGAATTCTGTTCTTTTTAGAGTGTTTTGATGACTGACTCATAATAGACTGATATTCATTGAACATACATTTTTATTTAAAATGTGTACACATGCCCTGCAACTTTTTAAAAAACAGGATTAAAGTACTCTAAACACAAATATACATAAACTCCTGCACATTTAATATGTAAATTCTTTAAGCAGGCCTGGTTAAGATAAAATCGTAAGCTAATGTGTAGCTAGGCTTCCAGCCTACCATTCCCTGGCCACTCCCCCCACCCTCGGTTTTCCAAATAAACATCAGGCCCTAAGGGCTCTTTGAACTCACTAGAATGTTTGGAGCCAGCAATCACTGGGTCATGTAGCTTATCTTTTCCTGGTATTTCTAGGTGATTTAATAGTTCAGGCTGGCCAAAGGAATGAAAACTTCTGGGTCTGTTTCTGAATGCATTGCACTCCCCATTGCCATCTGTGATAAACCAAACAACTTTTCTCTGCCTCAGCTATTTTCTTAAAATCATGTCAGCTTTGCAGCAATGGAGTGAAGCTTGATAAAATAGTTGGAGTCGTTCACCAGTGAAGCGAAGTCTTTTTCTGAGTCATGCAGGTGGGTCTAGCAATTAAGTAATGAATAAGCACCAACCTCTTGATGGTGATATTAATTTAATATCCAACATTAAAGTGGTATTTAATTGCCAAGGGATTAATAAAACAGATCTTTATTAGATTGGAATTCTTCAGTTATAAATAACAGAATCTGACCCTGGCTAAAATCAGCAGCAGGGAGTTTATGGAAAAGTAACAGGATTACATCAATTGGAACGTTTGGGGTGGGGGATTAAATTTTCTGAAAATGACTGCCCCAATATATATTCTATCATAAATGTTCTTCTGACCATGTGATGTTGACTGTACTCTGCTGAGAGTTGAGAGGGTCTGTGTTTTTTCCCCTTGCATGTGGGTGGACTTTTACAGTATTTCAACCAAGAGTGCAGCAGAAGTGACCTCACATGACTCTAGAGGCTAGGTCATTAAAAGAGATAGAGCTTCTGCATGGATCTTTCTGGAAGGGTGGATCTTTGGATCCCTGAGCTGCCATGTGAGAAGTCTGGCCACCACCTTAAAGCCACCGTGCTGGATAGACTATAGGAAGATTTTGAGAGATGCCCAAGAAGCCCCATCTGTTCTGGTCTCCAGCTGTTCCAGTCTTCCCTGACCAGGCGACAGACACATGAGCAAGCCCTCCAGCCCTGCCTTTTAGCCACCCAAGCAAAAATGAGTAGAGGTGAAAGAAGGCGACCCTGCTGAGGCCTGCAGTATTCAGCAAAATAGGTGTTGTTATCATTGTTTCTTTAAACCACTACATTTGAATAGATTGTAACAAGCTTAGTAACTGCAACACATGGGAGGAAGCAGGAATTGAGGAGCAAAGAGCTGGGAACTAAGAACCAGAGAAATGTCCTTGTAGCATTAGCAGTGTGGTTGTGGTACTGCCATCAGGATAACTCAACTCCAAATGTCTCTTTAGTCTTGTGTCACTTGCTTAAGGGTCAAAAACCTGGAGAGTACATCCACGGACCAAAATGAGACTGTAAATGCACCTCCCGCCTATATCTGAGTGATGCAAGGCTGATTTGATAGAAAAAGCCCCCAGTTGCTGATGAGACTCCCCAGTAGGGAGGCAGGCACCTGGATCTGTCATCCCCATCAAGACTATACCATGAGGGAAAAGAAATTGGAGTGTTTTTCAGGACAGCAAATAGAGGACATAAATCAGATAACAATGGTTCCACTCAGACCACATTTCACTCTACTTCAATAAATTATTTTGTTTACTTACAGTATCCTTGAATGCAAATTAATTGCAAATGAAATGTATGTCTTGTCTGCTAATTATGTCTTGGAATGAAGTTATTGAAATAGTCTTCAAGATAAAGTAATTTACTAGGTATTAGAAGATATTAGGCTCCTTTCCTTCCTCCCTTCCTTCCTCCCTTTCTTCCTTTTTAAAATGGTCTTTAATAATTTAGTATTTAGCACTCAGTCTAAAAAATATTCACAGACATAAGAGAGATTACAAAAATACTTAGAGCTGCCTTAAACCTATTTTGGAACAAGCTGGAAGAATTAACAAATAATGAATTAATAAAACACTAAAAAATTTTCAGGGCCATTGTTTCTCAAACCATAGTTCTTTTACACTTGTATTTAATCTGTATCAAATGTGGTGGCCCAACACACTCATGCGCATGCGTGAACACATCCACAAAATTGACCCGATCATTTTCAATCAACTATACTGCTCAATTTCTTGAAAATAGTAAGACTCACTGATTGTTTGATTGGATCAGAGGTTTATTTGACTGACTTGAAAGGTCATTGATCCAGTGGCCCCATGGATAGAAAATGTAAAAGATTATTTTTTCCTACTATCATTGTTCATTCAAGTTTTAATTTGTTTTAGTTATTTAATAGGAGACATTGTTCTCTTTTAAACTGTGGTGCACACAATGGAAAAAAATGATTCATCATTATTGAGATTTCTCTGTAATTTTAAACAGGAGAAATAAAGACAGTCTTTAAATCAAGATGCCTTCTTTTCAGTAGAAAAGACATCTTTAGAAGACTCATGATTTTTCCAAAGATTTATATGAGATTATTTATACTTAGACCACCACATATACTAAGACAATACATCACTGCTAAGATAGCTTATTATCATTTTCTTGAACATGCATAAAATAGACTTCAGAATACAACAAAGTATGAGGAATTCAAGCCAATCTTGGGAGTCTTACATAGTTTCAGACTTTATTAATAAAATTATTTTATGGATAGTAGATAGATGAAGGATAGATAGATATAGAATCAGATATAGATACAGATATAGATATAGATAAAATATCTCAGAAACTGAGAATTTCAAAATTCTGTTTTGCAGTTTAAGTGATTGTTTTTCTCCTTCTTTTCACTTCTGCTTCTTTTTAGCTTGATTTGGCCAGTGGTCTGGTAAAATCAGGAAAGTGGCTTGAATGTGGAAAAGCATTTAAAGTGAAAGGCCGTTATCACTATAGTCTGCTACTGTTGTTTTTAACTATTTTGCGAAAGCAAAATTTCTCAACCTAGCATTATTGACATTCAGGCTGGAAAAGTGTTTTTGCAGGAGCTGGCCTGCACATTGTTGGATATTTAGCACCATCTCTGGCTTCTTATCCAATAGATACTAGAAGCAACTCAGTATTTTTTTTTAATTGTGATAAAATACACGTAACATAAAATTACCATTTAAATGATTTTTAAGTATACAGTTCATTAAGCACATTCTCATTGTTGTGCAACTATCACCAGCAACCATCTCCAGAAATTACTCATTTTCCCAAACTAAAACTTCCCATCTACTAAACAATACCTTGCCTTTCACACCCTCAACCTCTGGTCACCTCCATTCCACTTTCTATCTCTGTGAATTTGACTACTCTAGATACCTTATGTAAATGGAATCACATAATACATGTTTTTTGTGTGACTAGTTTATTTCACTTAGTGCAATGTATTCAAAGTTTATCCATGTTGTATCATGTCAAAATTTCCTTCCTTTTTAAGGCTGAATAATATTCAATATAGTATTCCATTGTATGGATATACCACATTTTGTTTATCCACTCATCTGTCAATGGACACCTGGCTTGCTTTCACCTTGTGGCTATTGTGAATAATGCTGTTGTGTATACAGGTATACAAAAATTTGTTTGAATTTCTGCTTTTAATTCTTTTGAGTATATAGACAGAAGTGGAATAGCTGGGTCAAATGTCTCTAGACATTGCTAAATGTCCCTTGCTGGCAAAGTTAGCCCAGATTAAGAACCACTTGCCTAGAGAAACTGCCTTCTTTGAACAATGGTATTTCCACAGAGCTGAATCATGGACTTTTAGGTTTAGAAGGAACACTGGACACCATTTTGTTGAGTGAATCACGTCTACCTTGTATTTGGCAACTAGCAGTACTTGTGAACTCGGCCACCTCTAGGGCTACCTCAAACTCTCCCTATCAGTAATTCTCTCCTTAATCTCTTTTAATCCACGGGCTTCTTCCCATCATGCTACAAACATGTTCATGTCTCTGTTTCCTATACATTCTACCTTTTAGTCACCAGCAAAATCTTAGCAGTCTATAAAACTTCAACTCCAATTTATTTGTTAATAAATTAACATGTGAAAATGCTTTTAATACAATGACCAAATTACTAGATTCAATCACTTCTTTTATCTTTCTTCTTGACATAATCATAACAATATCCAGTTTAATCTTACTCAACTCTCCAGCATGTCATTTATTC
Source organism: Furipterus horrens (assembly GCF_987537825.1). Taxonomy (NCBI): domain Eukaryota; kingdom Metazoa; phylum Chordata; class Mammalia; order Chiroptera; family Furipteridae; genus Furipterus; species Furipterus horrens. The sequence goes on along the minus strand of NW_028327172.1, from coordinate 23,831,749 downwards.
AACAAGTATTTATTGTACCTACCATATATCACTATCTAGTAAATATTTTATTGACTTTTGCCTCAAGTTCCTGGAAAGTAATCCTTAAACCCTTGGTATTTCCCAACTGCTAGGTATATTTTTCATGATGGATCCCTCAGATCATGCTTGAGAGCTTATGCTAACAAGAAGACTCATTGTGGGTCCCTAGATAGTTTATGATAATGCAGTGATTTGGGATGGTAGCTGGTCATACCAGAAAGACCAACCATGTGATTAGATTTTGGGCCTTTGAATCTATGATATATACCTGACATCTGGGGAAGAAAGTGGGACTGGAGATTAAGTCACATAGGCAACAGTTTAACCAATCCTACCTGAATAATAAAATCCTGATTAACAACTGTGGACCCTGAAGTTCAAGTCAAATTCCTTGGTCGTCCAATTCTCTGTGTGTTGGCACATGTCAGTGTGCTAAGAGGGTAATGTGCATCCTGGGGAAAAGGAAACTACACATTTCAGACACTCTATGTGCCTCTCTTTTTGATGGGTTCTGATTTGCATCCTTTTGCTGTAATGGAACTATAATCATTAAGTAGAGTGCCTTCCTAAATTCTGTGAGTTGTTCTAATGAATTAGCAAACCTGAGGGGGTAAAGAGAATTTTTGAATTGGAGCCAGTAGTTAGAAATGAGTATGGCCTGGGCACTCCGGAATTTGTGGCTGGTGTCTGAAGTGAGGTAAGTCTTGTGGAGGACTGTGACCTTAATCTGAGAAGTATGGCTGAACTCTAGGTAGCTTGTGTCAGAAGACATTACAATCACTCTGAGACACTCCGCAATGCCATGTTGAACAAAACGTTGTTTCCTAGCTTCATGAAACTCAGAGTAGAGAATGATAGAAATTAAAATATAACCAGAAAACCAAGCTTAGACACTCCTCTGGCTACAGATGAGTTAAATTTCCAAAGATTCTTTATAAGTCTATTCATTTCTATGTCCAAAATGATCCCATGCAAGTGATGAACATATGCACATCAATTAATGTTAGGTTTCACTTTATTTCCATCATAGTCTTACACCACTAATTAGTAGTTTTTATCAGTCTCACTGCTTGTACATTCATTAGACATAATGAGATTAATAATGCTCATAAAACACCTCAAAACTAAGCACAAACATAGCAAGCACTAGAGAACTAAGGAAATGAAAATAAAATGACTAAGATAAAAATGTCTGTACATGACTACTTCTGTCTTCAGTCATTGGTGAACAAAATTGGCTTGGCTTTGTTCCAGGGCAAAGCTTTGTTTATACAAATGTCTATGAATTTAAGTTGAACTTCACAAAGAGGGGATATACACACATACATATATATGGATCAATAAGTGGATCATTTAGGTGGAAGCTTAGGGAAAGCTTCTCAACGACCTGAAGGTTGAATAAAAAGTCAGACAGAGTGGGGAGAGTACAGCTGGTGGTTGGAAAGAGCTGGGCACATTGAAGGCAAAGGACAGTCTACGTAAGGAGCGTGTCTGAGAGTGAGGAAGCTATTAGGTGAAGGAATCTTCCTCAGCAAGGTGTCGCCAAGACTCAAATATCAAAGGGTGGTGATGGATCATGAATGCTTTGGTAAATTATATGGCTAACACAGGAAAATATTCCAAACTAGAAAATATACCCCACTGGGGAATATAGGTGTGTGTGTGTGTGTGTGTGTGTGCATGCACATGTTTGTGATTTCTTGCTTGTGTACGAGTGACTTAGAGCTTTAATAATTTGGGGTTAATCATAGGGAGACATCTAACATGAATTAAATTAGGATATTCCATGAGTTATTTTAGTTAATATTAACAGCAACACTATTAGCTATTATTATTATTAATCAATTTTAAACAAGAGAAGGGAGTAAGGTTGGTTAGCTTGGGTTTTGAACTCAAGTAGCATGACTCCAGAGTACTCTCAGATATTTTTGTTCTTAAAAAGATGCCCATGTCAGAGAGTACCACAGGAGGAGCTGCAGTCTCTCCTCTACCATAGAGGGGACCACTTGTGAAAATGAAAAGGCTATGTATGGCTGGATGGCCACACGTCCAGCCTCCAGTCAGCAGTGGCTGTGAATTGTTCCCACACCCAGCTCTGAGCCAGGCATCCAGCCTTGGGACTAGTGGGGTAGGTGAGAACATAAAAGACCTCTGATCATTAGGAATCTATATTAGGGCAATACGTTTCTTTAGAAGACTTGACTTTTTTAAGTCGAGTGAGGGGATTTGGCTGTGGAGTGATCTTGGGATATGAATGCAAAGGGGCCTAAATTTCAACTCATGGCTGGTCAATTCTGGAGTACTCTGGTTCTATAGAGTTACGCAGCGCATCCTTGTTCTTCACTTCCATAGTGGTATTAGCACTGCAGCTACCATCCCGAGCCTTCCATGTGCAAAGTGAAGCCCCTCCTTTAACCTGACTTCACTTCTTCCACATTTGCATGAATCTAACATTAAAACTCTCCAAATTGAGCCTCATCAAACATATTTAACTATATTTCCCCAAATTCTCCATAGTATTCTTGTGGTGCTAGTCTTGCTGATAGCACATTACCCGTCAAACTCCTTGTGCTTTCCCACTTAAGTGCATATTTGGCCAAAATATTCTTATCCATTTTATTTCACTTGAAAGCCCATTTGTACATCCTTTTATGAAGCTACTCCTTGAAAGTCACTTCCTTTCTAGATTGCCCACTGTCTGCATGAAACAGTTTTTGCACATGATTGTATATGTATTTCTTTATTACATGCTGCTTTGTGTTTTCTCTAAATGCTTGGTGCAGAGTTCCTAAAGGCACAACACAAACTCCTGGAAGGTATAGAGATGATTTTAGGTGGTTCTACAGATGTAGCAATGAATAGCATCATATAAAATTGTGAGAAATGGATTTCTTCTTTGTAAAAGTATTTGTTTCATACTAGTCTATACTTAACACCTATGAAACACAAAAACCTCCCTATATTTAAATGAAAATGCCTCCATATCAGGATAGAATATAATAAAATATTTTGCTTTCACTATATTTATTTTTATAAATATAAGGCAAGTAATAGATAAATCATTCACTATGGTATATAATTTTAATAGATTAAAATAAAAATGTGAGTGAATTTTAAAAATTAAATAAATACAAGTAGGATCTGTGTGCAGGTGTATCAAAAAATCATAAAGGGATGCACAAATGTCAGAGATTTGGAAAATTCTGGTTTCATGAGCTATCAGTATTAAGTCACCATGACGCATATATTTATTGGGTTGGCCAAAAAACCCATTATGTTTTTCCTGTTATAATGGCTCCAGTAGCACATAGTTGTCTTTAACCTCATTCCAAACAATTCTGTTAGATTGACTTTTGACAGCTGTCATATCAGCATGCATTAAAAAAAACTTATCAAAATTGGTCAATTTTTGTGCAGCCATTTTAATATTGAAGATGAAAGAAAACATGCAATATTTTTAGCATATTAAGCTTTATTATTTCCAGAAAGGTATAAATACAACTGAAATACAAACTTTGTGCAATGTATGGAGATGGTGCTGTGACTGATCGAATGTCTCAAAAATGGTTTGTAAAGTTTCTTGATATTATTGACATTTTGACCAAATAATTCTTTGCTGTGGGGGCTGTCTTATGAGTTGGAGAATATTTAGCAGCACCCCTGGCCTCTACTCACTATAAACCAATAGTGAGAGATAACCAACCTACTTAAAATATCCAAATCAATAGTTATTGGTGAAAATGAAAAATGTAGCCTCTATTTTATGGAAAAAATGTAACGGAATTTTTGGCGAACCCAATAATTCACCAAGGTAATGACATTTTTAAGTAAAAATAGTGGACAATGGACAAAACATTGATGTGAATATTGGGAAATCTTGGTTCTAGCTTTGGCCTGAAGGCTTAAGAGGACACATTCAGGAGTCACGTCATCTAGACTTGAGTCCTGGTCTTACCATGTGTTAGCTGTACTAACTTAAGATGATTACATAGATTTTAAGGCAGCAAACAACACCTGATAGAACTTTCTGTAATGATGTCTTATGTTCTATGATTTGAGGTGAAAATGCAGTAGCCACTACTAAGCTCTTGAAATCTGGTCTGTGCAACTGAGGAACTGAACAATAAATTTTATTTAAATTTATTTAAATAGCAACATGTGGCTAGTGGCTGCTTATTGGACTGTTGCAGCCCCAAGACCTAGTTTTCTCATTTATAAAATAAAGATTATGATAATATTTGCCTCAGAGGATAGTTTGAGAATTAAATAACACATACACGTAAAGTACTTAGAACTTGGCACAAAAAATCATAATTAATAATATTAACACTATATTTAACTAGCTTTATAGGTAATTTGTTTCACAACTCTGCTTGCTTTTGTATTTTAATTTTATGGTGTCTGAGATCACCTAGGTACTCGGTTTAAGTCTGTCAAGAGACCCAATTGTAGGATGCAAAGTAAAGGCTCAGTAACTAGGAGTAAAGGAGAACTTTGGTTGGGGTGGATTTAAAAAAATTTTTTTTAAGAGTTTCATATTTCTTATAAATGTCTGAGACAATAAAAGAAAACTCAGGCTGACCCACAGAAACATTGAGTAAATTAAAAATATTACTTTATGTCAAAAGCATTCTAAGTTGGATCTAGAAGCAAGTGTGACAGTTCGTTGAATTGTGTCTGTCATGTGTTCAAGTTTCTGATATTTTGGTCTTCCTTTATCCAATAGGCTTCTTCCCTTAAGGACAATGGAAGAGTTGCCACTTATTAAGAACCTAAGGGGAGCTTAGCACCTGCCTCATTATTGCTTATTCCACAGCCCTCTTACAATGGAGGTGCCCTTATCCCTACTGTAGAGGTCAGAAAACTGAGCCTTGGAGAGAGCGAATGAGTTGCTCAAGGTCGAAAACCTAAAGCTCACCCTATCTGATTATAAGTTTGCTGTCTTTCCAAAATAGCACATTATATCTCTGCAGGCACATCTAATGAAGTTACAATAGCTGTTCAATCATTTGATTTGAATAGCTTATTTGTTTGAATTCATCTGAATCATATAGTTCTCTTTTTTCTTTCTTTTTTTTTTTAATCCTCACTGAATTTTTTCATTGTTTTTAGAAAGAAAGAAGAGGGAAGAAAGGGAGACATCAATGCGAGAGAGAAGCACTGATTGAGAGAAGCATTGATTGGTTGCCTTCTGTACACACCCAGACTGGGGATCCATCACATGTGCTGGGACCAGGACAGAATCCACAATCTAGGTATTGATATAGGCCCCGACAGGGAATAGAACTCACAACTTTTCAGGTTACAGGACAATGCTCCAACCAACTGAGCCACACTGACCAGGGCTGAATCCATATAATTCTTTAGAGGTCTTTTTCAAAGCTATTGCCAAGGATTATGATTTTGTGTGTATGTTCTGGCAGATTCTGCTGTGAAGGCTAGAAAAGAAATTACTAAAGTATAGCTACAGTTTTTATAGTTTACATCTGTTGGCAGTTAATCAGAATCAGGAGCTAAGTGTTTTATCTGGAATACTACATTTAATCCTCTTAGCCCAATCCTGTACATGTTATTCTTACACCCCTTTTATTGACAAGTAAACTGGAGCACAGAGGGCAAACAACTTATTTAAGGTGACTCAAGTGTAACTAGGATTTGGTCCCAGGTGTGGGACACCAGCATCCAGGGTGTCAGCTGCCATCAACCCATGTTCCCTGCTGGTGTGAAGTCTGAGAACTGGTGGACTCAAGGATTTTTCTAGAAGCCTCCTTATCATGACTTGAGTCTGTGTGTTGCCTCCCGTGTACTACTTTTCTTCTTTTTGTCTCTCCTCCTGTTGACTTTTTCTTTGTCTAAACCCCAATTCCCTTTCTCCTCTTCTTGCTTTTACTATTGGAATACTTACATAACATTAGGAAGTATGTAGGTTTTTATGCCAAAACAAAAAACAAAAAACTTTATTGACCGAATAGTGAACTTTCGAAGCACCTGGGAAAGAAAACTGTTATGTGAATTCAATAAACAAAGTATCCCAGATCTCAGTTTCTCCTTCATTTCTGCCAGTACAGTTTTGAAGTGGTAATAGAAAAAACAGTTATGTTGTACTAAAGCTCCAATATTGTATATTCTGTTAAGAGAGTTTGGTTAAAAAAATACATGTCACTTTCTGTTTCTAGAAAAACTGTAGTTCTGAGAACTTCAATATTAAAGATATTAATGAGAAATATCCAAGGGTAACACTAATCATTTGAGGAAAAAAAATACATTTTCTATGTCAAGGAAAAAATATTCCTGTGTTGTAAGTGGGCCAAATTATGAGAATTATTTGCCGACTTTTTTAATAGCACTTAGCAGAGCAGTTAGGATAATCTATGCTCTATTGCATCATGAGGTACGTTCAGGATTTGTCATTTAAGTATGATACATGTTAAATTGAAAATATCCACTTGTTAAAAAGAAAGAGTAAGAGAATTCTATGAGTGATTTTTCACGTGTTAGAGGTTATCGGAAGCTGTAATTCAAGAAAAAATGAAATGGAAAGATGTAGGTTGTCCAATAGACTCACACTACTTAGTGAAATTCCAGCCTTCTCAGTGGGGTTTCTGTTTGACTGGCAAAGAACTTGACACATTTTGATAGTGACAATCAAGGAAATCCACTGTAAAGTGTTCAAATAATATGTAGAATTTACAAAATTTATAAAATATGAACAGAACATGCAACGTCAGCCAGCTGACCGTAGTCAATAGTGTTTTTCATTCCATTGTTACCTGACTAGTGATGAAACAAAATAGTAAGTTGGTTGCTACATCCTGAACTCTACCATTTGTAAGTTCATATGAGAATTAATATTTATTCTAGCAACTGATTTGGGCACATGTTCTAAGACTCTATAAACTGTAAGTCTTCACGTCTCTGTAAGCAATCAGATTTCATCAGGAAGGAAATAATATGTAATAGATAATATGAATCATGTTTTTAGCTGATATCAACATTATAAGAAATATGTTGGTTTTAATAGGGAGAACCATGTGAACTTGTCAATATTTAATTTAACTGTTTTTATCTCCAAAATGTCAATTTTATATGGTTCAACCTAATATTTTTAAAGAGCAGCAGTATTATTTCTGGATTCTAACAATAACTGGAGTTGCCCTGGAATTTATTTCAGAGAATCTATAAGGATTTGAACATGTTTACTTCCTGATTGTATTTTAAAGTGGTGAACTGAAAAAATAGAGTTTAAAGTGTTCTCTGACATTCTTAAATATATCAGATTTGTTTGACACAGCAGCCACTTTCAGAATTATTGTAGACCCAAACAAATAAATCATAGATAGATAATGCAAAATATCTATTGATTTGTTTGAGTACTTTCTGTGTCAGTCTGAATAACAATTAAATGGCAAAGAGAAGCATAGGTAGTTTTTTTCCCTAAGAAACTACAGCCATATCAAGGGTTCCTTGTTTATGTAATAATAATGAAGGAAATTAAAATAAGAATAAAGGAAATACTTAAGACCTTGGTCCCTTGATTTAGACACATGGGGTTCACTTTATCATTTAAACTGTAGAGAGACTTCTCCAAGAGTGAAAATTAAGGGACTCATTCAAATTATCACTACTAAAATCCAAATGTCATCTAGTTCCCTTAAAAGAACAATTAGCAAACTAGCAAATTATTTCCCCCTATGTTTTATTTTCAAATGCAGTCATACCTCAGTACTCATTGGCTTCAGAACTTGTCAAACCCTGTACTCAGCAAATTTTGATGAGAAGAAAACGTTTCAGCACTCGTTTCTTGCTCAGGACTCATGGCACTTGCTAGAACTTGTGAGTCACAATGCCATCCCGCAAGAGAAAAACTCAGTACTCCTTGGTTTCTATACTTGTCACAAGCTCCAAAACAAATTAACGATGAGTACCGAGGTACCACTATATTTCAAATCTACAGAAAGGTTTCCAAACAACACAAAGACAATGTATATATTCACCTACATTCACCAGTTATTCAACTGTTACTGTTCTGTCCTCCCTCCCCCATTCCTCGTTCCTGCAATTGTTCTATCTATTATGACAGCCAGAAAGAAGCAAAGATATATATTAAGGTGATTGTCAAGGATCTCTGCATGCTCTTCATGTGTGAATTTCTCCCTTTCTTCCATTTAACCAACGTGTCAAAGATTCATAGATAGATCCTGTCTTTGCAAAGTACCAAGTTACCTCAGGAATTCACTCCTAATCCAGCCCTCTCCATACCACAGAGTTCGAAAGTTCATTCCTTCAGGAAAGAGGAAGCAGTGATGGTAATGTTAGCATTTAATCTGCAGGGCATGTAGGTGACAGCAATATTCACTTGGTACCCTCAGCAACAAAACAAAGCTCTGACAAGTCAATTTAAAGGGGGAAGGGTTTATATTATCTTCTGTCTATCAAGGCAAGAGACCTTCACAGCAAAATCCTTTGAGGCATTTATGTGTACTTCTCACCTGATCTTGTGCCTCTTCTGGAATAATCTGCTAATTGATCTCCCTGCCACCAGTTTCTCCCTCCACTCTCTAACTTGTCCTGCAGACAGGTGCCAGTTCAACCTTCTGGAAACTCTACTTTGATCATGTCAGTCCCCTGGCCAGAAAATCATCAATGATGTTCTTTGTCTAACAGCTTAGATTTCAAACTTCTTAGTCTAAGACTGATATTTGGCTGGTCTGGCCTGGTATGCTTATATCAGTTGTTAAAATATTAAAATTCTTCTAAACTGGTTGGTAAAGAGAAATACTCTAGTGACTGTAAGTCACTTACTGATCTAGCCCAGAAGCAGCTATGGCCGAGGGTAGCGGGGTTTGGGGATGGTGCTGGCGTGAAGCAGGCGGTTGATGGTGATTGCTGAGGGGCAAAGGTAATGGCAGTGGTAGCCTGGGCAGCTCCTGCCAGCTCCAAATCAAGATATCATCCTTGTTTTGGGTCTTGCCTTCAGACCACAAATCCAGTCCATTAAAAAAGAAAAAAAAGATTTAAATAATCTGCCTGTATCTCACCATCAGCACCACCACAATCTGTTGGCCCAGCTCTCCATCAGCTCAGCTTCCATATCAGTACATCCTCCTCCTCTGACCAGCCAGTGTGATCTTAATGTTTAAGTCAAACTTACAGGCCCTGCTTAACACTCCTGGTGGTGTCCTTGCACATGGTAGATGAATCTCCAACTTCCAGACCAGAGTCGATGAGGCCTTAGGGGTCCTGCCTCCTCTGAGCTCATCTTCTTCCACTCTGGCTCTACTCACCCTGGCCTAATTTGTAACCCTCAAATATGCCAAAGTTGTAACCCTCAACTATGCCAAAACTTGTAGCCATCTCAGAACCATTAGTGTTTGGGACAATATGTTTAACCTCTATTTCCAAAAAGAATATACAATTACAAATTTTAAAAGGTAGTTAGGATTTTCCCCCAGGGCATTAGAAGAGGCGGGGCCCTGCAGTTTAAGAATCATAAGCTCCATGTACACCCATGTCTAACTGGAGTGAAGAAGAAAGAAGATGGCCAGCTTTAAGGCTCTTAGATGTTAAACACCTGTGCTCACTACACTATCAAATATGAAACCGGAGGTTTTACTAGCTGATAATGTGCCACAATTATGAAGTTAAAAAGAACATAATAAATACAGAAGGTTCTATGTCCGGTAACTTGATAATATATAGAATTAGCAATATCTCAAATAATTCCTAAAATTTTCTGGGACATTATTACAAGTAAACTAATACTCATTCATCGCTACTTCAAGAAAGAACTCCTCAGAGTAGGTAGGTTGATTCCAAAGGGTAACATGCCGTTTCCGAGTTTACTAGATGAAATGTGAAAAATATTACAGGTGTCACTATAGCTAGTAGTTGAGTTCTGTGACGTGAAACCTAAGTTTGGATCACTGCCACAACCAAGACACCAGAAAATCTTTTCCTGTTGTATCTCAAGAGAAAAAAGTAATGTTTCAAATTATAAGAGGGACAGAATTATGTCCTTGGCTAAAAACAAAACAAAACAAATATATTTCAATCAGAGAATAGCAAGAAAAATAATAAAGCATAAGGGCAAAAGTAAAATATGAACAAATATTCAAAAGTGTAATGGCCACTGCTTTGTGCACTGCCAGAGTTCTAGCATACTTAACAACATTGACACTTCCAAACAAACACTTGTGTTTCAGAAATTTGCTTCTAGGGCAATTATATGTAATCAGACATAGCTTTCCTAACTTAAGCAAGTTATAAAAGATGTTTGAGGTTTACATTTAGGCTAGAAAAAACTATTTAATAGTTACAACTGGAAAACATAAACATACTATACTATATAATCACTATTGATAACATTGTTTTTGAGAAAACACATTCTATTTTCATCCTTAAAAATCTAGAAACATGTTTTCCTTATTTGAGAAAGTGGCTTTAGTAGTCTTCTAGGGTTAGGGAGAGATGCAGAACAGGTCTCAAAGTAGGGGAACAGAAGGAAGTAGACAGAAAATCGCAGAGGATAGGACTCAGGTAGGGGCAGTAAAAGTTCCAAACGTGGATGTGAATAGAATTTATTGAGTGGTATTTCTAGAAAAGCTCTTTAGAGGGGACTAACTCTGTGGACAGGAATACAGTAATCCCTCACTTATCACAGGTACTGCGTTCTAGACAACCCCCGCAATAGGTGAAAATCCACGATGTAGGAACCTTACATTTATTTTAGTAGTTGTATATATTTTAAAACTTTATAAACCCTTCCCACACACTTATAATCCATTCCCAGTCCCTTATTAACCTTTCCCACTCCCTTATTAAGTTTTTCCACACTTTTATAAACACTATTTATGTTCTTAAACATACTCTACCCTCTTAAACCTACATAACTTTAACAACGTACATATACGGTACCGCAAAATCCCGCAATATAGCAAAAAATCCGCGATAAAGAATTAAATATAATATTTTTTTAAATCCCGCGATATAGTGAGGCCGCGATAAGTTACCCGCGGTACAGAGAGGCACTACTGTACTCTATTTGCTCTTCTCTGTTTTTCCTGCCCAGAGTGCAGACATGATGGCTGGAGCTGCAGCGCCCATCTTGTAGTCATGAACTGACTATAACCATAAAAGAAGAAAGAGAGTGATCCTGGTAAATTTGGGAAAATCGTGGCTATGTTACTAACCTGGGTCTGCCTGCCTTCAAACTTTAACTTTGCTTACATAAGATGAGATAAACATGGGTCTTGTTCAAGTGGCTCATATTTTAGGACTTTGCTTCTAGTAATTAAAACACTATTTGTAAGTGATACAAGGGATATAAAGAAAATGTATCGGGACTCTTCTCTTTGCCAGTCACGGTTCTGAAGATAATAAATGAAAGACATTACTCTTCTTTTGAAAGTGCTTAGTTTATAGCAAGGGAAGAGATGACTATAAAAATGTGTGATGAGTGCTAGTGTGTCAGGAGAGCACGTAGGAGGGACACACAGTCTCACTTGGGCATCCTTTTAGTTCAATAAAAAAAATTTTTGTATTATTTGGTGATGATGCTGATTTAGCTTAAAAATTTTAGTATTATCCAGCTGTATAATACTGGAAGGATTAGATTCTTAAATCTCATCGATCCTTCCCCGGCTTTCTCCATCCCAGTGAATGGCATCTCTCCCCAAATTAAGACTCTCATCTTGTCTTTGGTGATGTGTCTAGCTGTGAAATATTTTCATTTATCCTCTTAGGAATAGTTGGGCTTTTTGAATCTGTGGATTGACATCTTTCATCAGATTTTAAAATTTTCTAGTTATTTTCTCTTCAAATATTGCTTCTGCTTATTATCTCTTTCCTATTCTCCTGACAGCAGTTAAGAAGATGTTAAACCTATCCCTGTCTACTCTATGTCACCTGCGTCCTCTTCTGCAGTTTCTATCCTTTTGTCTTCCTGCTTCATTATTGCTATTTTTTTCTAATTCAGTCATTATCCCTTCAACTATGTCAACTGTTCATTGAATTCTTAATTTTGATGTTGTAGTTTTTAATTATTGAACTTCTAGTTAGTTTGTTCTCAAGTCTGTTTTGTCGCTTTTTACATTTTTAACTCCCTATTTGAAATTATTAAGGCTGAATTTTATAGTTGATTTATAGTTTGTGATTGAAAATACCAGGATTGAGAGTGTTGGTTGGTCTGCTTCTATTGGCTTTTACATTTGCTAGTTTTGTATTCTCTTGTATTTAATCTGACCTGATTTTATGTTGGACTTGAAACGGTATTTGTAAAAAATAAAATAAAATAAAAATAAAATTTGTGAAGGACATTTTCTTTCTCCAGAGAGGGTATTCTTTTGACTTGGACACTTGTGAGTTAGCAATTAAAGATCCCTCTAATCTAATTTCCATGCCTGAAATTTTTCTGGGTCTCCCAGATGACTGGTAGCTGGTGCCATCTGTGCAAGGGCTGATTTGCTTCCAATTCACCTAACTCTAATAATGCAGCCCTTCAGGGTCCCAGGCCAGGGTGGAAATGGCTCAGCAGAGTTCCCACCCTTGCCAAATTTTAGACTCTGACTTTTATTCCCTAAGCTTTTTAAGGGTGTTAAAATTTTTTCAGTTTCTGGACTTCCCCTCTTGGATGGGAAAATACAGTACAAAAATAACCTCAAATATTGGGCTCGTATCTCTGGTCTTCCATCCTTTTTTGGTCTTAGTCTATTAATTTCTCACTTTTTTGTTAGCTGTTTGGTTATCTCTAAGAGATTAAAACAAAACATGTATCCCACCTGTATTAGTAGTCTTCACTAATGATTTAAATGGTCTAATCTGCCATTACCAATAATAGAAGTCTAGTTCCATCAGTTTCTCTCTAAATTATATCTAGGGTCTGTTGCATTATCTCCATTTCACTACCAACATCCCAAATATCATTATTTCTTATCTAGTTCACTGAAATAGTCACTGATTTTCCTGAGTCCTTGGTTGGCTCATTAAATCAAAGGTTTCTGAACTCAACATTATAAACATTTTGGGCAGAATAATACTTTGTTGTAGATTGGGGCAGGGGAGGGAGATGCTGTCCTCTGCATTATACGGAGTGTTTAGCAGCATCCCTGGACACTACCCACTGATGCTAACAGCAAACCCCAACACTTCCTCCCAGTTACATAAACAAAAATGTCTGTAGACACTACCAAATGCTCCTCAAGGACAAACTCACCCTCCATTGGGAACCACTGCTTTAATCCATACATTACACAGAGACAGAAGTAAACTTAAATAAATATATAAGTTGTTAGCACCCCTCATCATTAAAAGCTCCTTTGAATAACTCTAAAAAAATTACTCAAACTTCTTGTGAAGGCTTTCAAGGCCTTACATGCAAGGGTTTCTGCTTATGTTCCTACTCACCTTGCATGTCAATTTTCTTTTTTTTTTAAATTTATTTGTTTTTAATTGTTGTTCTATTACAGTTGTCCCATTTCCCCCCTATTACTGTCCCCTTCCCTGCCCCCCCTCTTCTTTCACAGTCAATCCCCGCCCTGTTATCCATGTCCATGGGTCATTTATACTAGCTCCCTGATTAGCCCCCTTCCTTTCTTCCCCATCTTCTCCCCCTCCTCCATCCCCTCTGGTCACTGTCAGTCTGTCCCTTGTTTCCATGCCTCTGGTTCTATTTTGCTCATTTGTTTGTTTGTTCATTAGGTTCCTGTATTAGGTGAAATCCAGACTTTGTATTTTAGTCACATTGATTTTTTCCTCCTCAAAATTTTTACACCTATAAGTCATTTGCATACATTTCCTTTTCCTGGAATGCTTTTACTCTTGCCTCTCATCCTGTACAACCCAGCTTAATTGCCATTTCCTCAAATAGACATTATGTTGAATGAATGAATGATTGAATGAATGAATGAAACAATTTTAATTCTCAGTTGGATACTATCTCTGGTGAAACACCTTACTCAAGACCCTCCTAATGAGACAAGCCAAAACAAACAAAACGTAAAACCTAGCAACTACTCTTACCTCCTCTACCAAGGTAACTTATGATATTCTCCTGATTTTCTGAGTCTCAAAAAAAAGAAGTCCAGAAAACACAACTGGCCAGTGCTCAGGACCTTTTCTGCTCATCCCCTCCATCCCCCCAATAATATTCCTCAGCTAGTTTCATGATTCTATACTTTATGACCAAACTAATGGTTTCTGAGGGGATTAAAAACAAACCAAGTTCCTTATTTTTTATTTCCTCTATCCTTTATTCATATTCCTACAAATTGCCATTTTTAAGCACACATTGAAATTATACAGATCATGTTTCTCAAAGGGAATGACATCAAATATGTTTTACTTCTTTTTTTATAAAAAACATTAATTCAATTTAAAATTTCTTTCTGTTGTGTTTAGATCTGGAACAATGTTAAGTGACAGAATTTCTATTTCACTCATTTTCTCAAGTTTCAGTATAATGATGCTCCTGCCCTAAGGTACAGGTTAGCTTAATCCTTAAAAAGCTCAGTTGAAAGAATTTTGGAGCACTCTATTCTAATAACCAGACATTTACATTAGCTAACTTCCTGATGGAAGATAAACAGTCTGCAGTTGCTGAATATGGAAGTTAGGAAATAATACTCATTCAGAATATTTTTCTCTATTCCTCTTGCAACTAAGATTGTAACAAATAGAGTGTTAACTTCAGTAAAAGAGAGTTTGAATTGACAAGACTTGTCCTAGAAAATATTTTGAAACAGTATTTTCATATGTATAGTTTATCATCATTATTTATACCAGACTATGAGAAACAGATGTAAGATGTCTGTAGTTTTCTCTAGGGGGAAATAAGTAATACTAATGAAATACAGATTATGCTTAAACAGATAATCAAGAAATTAAAATTTATGATACTGAACAACTCTTGGCATGGAAATGATCTACTTGAAGCTTCTGAAGACAATATGCACATAAGAAGTATAGATATGCTGAAAAGAAAAAAAGAATACTTGAACTGTACACTCCTGAAATATTAAGATTGCAGCCTTAGGAAAACCCTGAAGTACAAATGAGTCTGAATGAATGAAGTACACACACACACACACACACACACACACATACACACACACATAGCATTAATCAGGGTGTAACTAGAGGAACATTTGGGAAATTACAAATCACTGATGAAAGACTATGTCATATTCTAAGAAGGAGAGGGCACATGACAATCGTTTATATTTTCAGGATAAGAAACAAAAATAAAAACTCACAGAAAAATGGGAGCCTGATACAGTATAACGGGAAAATGCTGGACTGAGAAACAGAAGTTCTAGTTTCAAATATTTGCTCTGGCTCTGTGACCTTGGATGAGTCATTTACATTTTTTTTTCTTCCAAATGAATAAAGTTTATTTTTAGAGAAATTTTAGGTTCATGCCAAAACTGAACAGAATACCCAGAGAGTTCCCATATACCCAATGCTCCGACAGATGCACAATCTCCCTGACAGTCAGCATCCCACACCAGAATGGTACATTTGTTACAGTCAACGAACCTTCGACACATCATCATCTCCTACCGTCCCTTGTTTACGTTGAGGTACACTCTTGATGTACATTCTATGGGTTTTGACTAATGTGAAATGATATGTACTCACCATTGTAGTAGAGGGTCTAGTACAGAATGGTTCCACTGCCCTAAAATTCCTCTGCACTCTCTGTCCATCCCTCCTTCCCTCCTAACTTCCAGCAACCACTAGTCTTTCATTGTCTCCATGGCTTTGGTTTTTCCAGAAAGTCTTATAGTTGGAATCATACAATATATAGCTTTTTCAGATTGGCTTCTTTCTGTCTTTTTATGGCTTGGTAGTTCTTTTTTTTTTTTAAGTGCTGAATAATGTTCCATTATCTAAAATGTTATTTATCCATGCACTTACTGAAGTTTGTTTTCATGTTTTGGCTATTTGGAATAAAACTGCTATAAACATCTATATATAGGTTTTTGTGTGGACATAAGTTCTTAGCTCTTTTAAGGAAATGCCAAGGAGCATAGTTACTTGATCAAAGGATTATTAATAATTGATTCAATATCTTGAATAGATATAGGATTATTCAGTTTATCTATTTCTTCTTGTGTGAGTTTTTATAAACAGTGCCTTTCAAAGAATTGGTCCATTTCATCTAGATTATCAAATTTGTAAGCATTGAGTTTTTTATTATTTTTTAAATGTCCATGGAATCTGTATTAACCTTCCTTCTTTCATTCCTGATTTTAGTAATTTATGTCTTTCTTCTTAGTTAGCTTACCTAAAGGCTTACAAATTTTATTGCTCTTTTCTATGAACCTGCCTTTGGTTTCATTGATTTTCTATATTGATTCCATTTTTAAATTGATTTATGTTCTAATTTTTATTATTTTTGTTCTACTTACTTTGAATTAATTCATTTTTCTTCTTCTATTTTTCTATAGTGAAAACTTAGATTATTGATTTTAGATCTTTTTCCTTTCTAATATTGAGATTTAATGTTATAAATTTCCCTTTAAGCACTACATCACACATAAATTTTAAAAATTATATTTTTTATTTCATTTAGTTAAAATATTTTAAAATTTCGCTTGACTCTTTTTTAATTTGACCCATGTGAGATTAGAAGTATGTTGTTTAAACTCCAAATATTTTGGAGCAGGTATTGTACAATTTATCTCCTTTTAAATTTGTTAAGATGTGTTTCGCAGTGTGATCTTTCTTGGTGAATGGTTCATGAGAGCTTGAAAAGAATATCTATTATGCTGTTTTAGATGAAGTAGTCTAGAGATGTCCATAAATCATTATATCCTGCATATTGATGGTGCTGGTAAGTTTACTATGTTCTTACTGATTTTCTTTCTATTGGATCTGTCCATTTCTGATAGAGGTGTGTTGAAGTCTCCAACTATAATAGTGACTTCATCTTTTTTTCTTTGCAGTTCTATTAATTTTTGTCTAATGTATTTTGATGCTCTTTAGGCACACATACATTAAGGATTGCTATGTCTTCATGAACTATTGACTTCTTTACCAATATGTAATGCCCTCTTTATCTTTGATAACTTCCCTCACTCTTAAGTTTGCTCTGTCTGAAATTAATGTACCGTATTTTTTGCACTATAAGATGCACCCAATCCTAAGATGCATCTAGGTTTAGAGGAGGAAGTCAAGGAAAAAAATTCTGAACCAAATGGTGTGCTAAAATATGTAATAAAATATAACAGAACAATATTTCAACTATGTAAAGTGAACAGCAGTCAGCAGCAGTATTAAGAACCATCATCACAGTTATTAACTAATGAGGAGAGACTTTAAGGTTCAAGTACTCTTCTAGTTTTCTGGGAACCCCAAGAACTCATCATTGCTAGTGACAGAATTTATGGGGGCCTTTAATAACAGGCATTGAGGGAGTTAAGAGGTATCACTAGTTGTAACAGTCACTGAGAGTATCACTATCCTAGTTAAAGATTCTGGCCGACTACTCCCAGTGCCTGTTACGGCTAGTGAGACCCTTTAACCCCCTCAGTGCCTGTGTTACTACTAGAATAGTGACTCCATCATAACTTCCTTTATATACTACAAACTTCCGCATTTATGACAGCTCACCCAGTTACTGCTGGTCTCCTCACACAGACGTCTGGTGTGCACTGGAAACAGTATGGAGGTAGATGAGCCAACTGTAGCATTTAACGGAGCCAGTAGCCAGCCAAGAACGTGTTACTTCAGTTCCACCCATCTGCCTCTCATAATTGACAGAGCTTAAGACACAGTGATTGGTGATTGGAGGCGGTTCTACTGAAACAGACCCCACCCAGTGTCAAAGACAATTGGCAATTGGCACTATGCCTCATATTAGCCTCAGCTGATTTGACAGGTCAGCAGTTGTAGCCGGGAGTGTCAGGCAGCTCTCTGCACTCTCCCATGTCCTGGGTGATGGGCAGAGGCAGATTGCAACTGACCAGATGCCCTGAGATTCAGCAGTAAAGTGGGACATTTAAGTATCCCCAGGTGTTTTGGGTGGGCCCACCACTTCCAATTCTAACAGCTGTCGCCACCGCTGACAGGTCAGGTGATATACATTACGGTCTGCGTCAGCGATGCAATATTGGCTCCATAAGACACACAGACATTTCCCCCCACTTTTGGGGAAAAATAAAGTATGTCTTGTGGAGCAAAAAATACTGTAGCTACTTCTGCTTTCCTTTAATTAGTGTTGGCATGGTATATCTTTCTCCATCTAATTACTTATAATCTATTTGTGATTTTATATTAAAATGAGTTTATGTAGAGAACATATAGTTGAGTGTTGCTTTTTTATCTACTTTGACAACCTCTGTCTTTTAAGTGGTGAATTTAGACAATTGCCACTTAATATGATTATTGATATGATTGGATTAATAGCTACTCTTT
Source organism: Furipterus horrens (assembly GCF_987537825.1). NCBI lineage: Eukaryota > Metazoa > Chordata > Mammalia > Chiroptera > Furipteridae > Furipterus > Furipterus horrens. Next base: position 23,813,314 of record NW_028327172.1, on the reverse strand, counting down.
TCTATTTGCTGCCATTATTCTTTGTTCCTATTTTGATCTTCCTCTATTTATTCTACCTTTTTCGGCTTTAGCTGAACATTTAATATGATTCCATTTTCTTTTTTTTCTTGGGATATCAATTGTATTTCCTTTTTTACTTTTTTTTAGAGGTTGCAGAAGTGTTTGCAATATGTGTTTACAACTAATCCAAGTCCAGTTTCAAATTGCTTCATGTATAGTGTAAGTACAGTATTCTTTCACTTTCCGCGGGTATTACCTTCTAACCCCTCCCCCCACCACGATAGGTGAAAATCCGCGAAGTAGGAACCTTATATTTATTTTAGTATTTATATACATGTTAAGGCTTTATAAACCCTTCCCACACACTTATAAACTGTTCCCAGTCCCTTATTAACCTTTCCCACTCCCTTATTAACCTTTTCCACACTCTTATAAATACTACTTACGCTCTTAAACATACGTAACTTTAACAACATACGTATACAGTACCGCAAAATCCCGTGATATAGCAAAAAAATCTGCGATAAATAATTAAATATAATATTTTTTAAAATCCCACAATACAGTGAGGCCACAATAAGTGAACCATGATATAGAGAGGGACTACTGTACTTTATAATAAGAAAATATAACATTTCTTCTTCCTATCCCTTATATCATTGCTATTACTCATTACACATATACGTAAGTACTGTATACATAAGCATATATACATATATAAACATATATTAAATGAATACATTTTTGCTACTATTTTGAATAAATGGGTATCTGATTGATTAATTAAGAATAAGAAAAAGTTTTGTCTTACCTTCACTTATTAATTGTCCAGTAGTCTCCCTTTATTTAAATAAATCCAAGTTTCTGATCTGTATCATTTTCATTTTCTTTGAAGAACTTCTTTTAACATTTTTTTCAAGGCAGGTCTACTGGCAACAAGTTTCCTCAATTTTTGTTTGTTTGAGAAAGTCTTTATTTCTCCTTTACTTTTGAAGGATAGTTTTGCAGGGTATAGAATTCCATGTGAGTAGTTTTAAATCTCTTAACACTTTAAATATTCTACTCACTCTCTTCTTGTTCTCTTGTTTTCTTAGAGGTCAGTTGTAAATGTTTCCTTTGCTCTTCTATAGGTAAGGTATTTTTTCCCTCTATCTTATTTCAAAATTTAGTTTTACTTTTGATTTTCTAAAGTTTTCATGTGATATGCCTAATGTAGTTTTTAACATTTATCCTGAATGATGTTCTGTGAGCTTTCTGGATCATTGGTTTGGTGCCTGACATTAATTTGGGGAAAGTTTCAGTCTTTATTGCTTAAATATCACTTCTTTTGCTTGCTATCTTTCTTCTCCTGATATTCCAGTTATATGTATTATTACACCTGTTACACATTTTGTAGTTGTGTGACAGCTCTTAAATAGCATGTTGTTTATCTTTCAGTCTTTTTCCTTTTTTTTTTCACTTTTGATAGTTTCTAACATCATATCCCCAAGCTCAGAAAGTCCTCAGCTGTGCTCAGCCTACTAATGAGCCTGTAAAAGGCATTCTTTATTTCTGTAACAGAATTTTTGACATCTAACATTATCTTTTGATTCTTTCTTAGAATTTCCATCTCTGTTTATATAATTCATCTGTCCTTGTATATTGTCTACATTCTCCATTAAAGCCATTACCATATTAATCATAGTTTAAAAAATAATTTCTGGTCTGATACCTCCAATGTTCTTACCATTTTTTTTTGTTGTTGTTGTTCTTACCAATTTTTTACTTTAGTTTTGATGCTTGTTTGGACTCCTAAACCTGTGGAGATTTTGTCTTTTGGTTTGTTTGTTTGTTTGTTTTTGTCTTTTACTGTGCCTTATACATTATAGTTGTAAGGCAGACATGATGTACTGGATAACATGAGCTGCAGTAAACAGGCCTTTAGTAATGCAGTAAGGTGGACTGTGGGGACGAAGCCTCTACAGCCCTGTGAGTAGGTCTCAGATTTTGATAAGCCTGTGGCCCTAGACTGAGAACTTCATTAGTGCTTCTAAGTCCGTAAGTCCCTCCCCCCAACATATACACACACAGGTGGGATAGGGTGGCTGGAGGGGGCCAGTCTCCATATGTCCCTTCTCCTATGTGCAAGGCTAGAAGGGGTTGGGTGTTTTCCTTCTTCCCCCAGGATCTGATATAACCCAGCAGTTTACGCTCTGGTAAAACAGTTTCTTCTGAGGACAGGCATTGTTTAGAAGGAAAGAATTCCCTGACATAGTTCAAAATGGTCCCATGTTCTGCCCCTTGCTACAAACATGGGATTTTTCTCTGCTATTAACTGTGAAGACCTGTTAGAGATCCTGTAAGTCAAACTCACAAAAACAGGAGGGCCTCCCTGTAACTGGGTCCTTCTGGAGTTTTCTCTCTCAGTCTGTGCAAGCCAAACCTCCAGCAATTTGTCAATTATAGTTCAGATTTCCCACCCTGATATTGGTTCTGTGTAGGTTTCTGCTTCTAAGTTTCTTCTCTAATAAATTATCATTCTCTGTATTTGCCTATCTGTATCACCATTTTTGGTTCTCTGACAGATCTAAGAAAGGTTGTTTATCCACTTATTTTTTGATTATTAGGAGAGAGACATTTAATCTGCTTCCATGCCAGACCAGAAACTAGAAAGTCCTTTACTCCTTAGAGGCTCAGTTTCATTGTATGTAAATGCACCCTCAATAATACTTTTTCTGAAGTAAAAGGACCATTCAGAAAAATGTCATGTTAAAAAGACACTTTTTAATTCAAAATTAAATTTATTTTTATCACATTTCATGGAAAATGAATACATTTCTAATTTAAACCGAATACACTAAAAAACAGTAAATATTGAGGTATTTTTCTGGTCATTCATGCTGAAATTAGATCTTAGCTCCTCTAGAGAAACTAGGTGGAACTCTTCTTGAGGCCAATAGTAGCTCATCAGAGCACTATGTTTACATGTATGCTAAAATCTTATGTGGTTCTACCACCCATTCTAGGATATTTAGATTACCTTGAGATAAAACATTGGTGCTATTTTAAAGGATGGGAAAATTATATGTTTAATTCTATAGTAAGTCACAATAAGAGATTCTTAGAAAACAGAAATGAAATGATAGTTCACTTTTCGGACCCATAACTTAGTCTCTGAAAGATATCCCTTTGTCCATGAACAAAAACAAACAAAAAACAACCGAAAGAAATACCTGAATATAAGTTTTTAAGATACCATAGAAACTGCAGAGCTCATTAGTTGCTCACGAGAAAACTGAGAATACTTCAAACCTTCACAGAAACCTCTGCATGTATGAGTGACAGGGATGGAGGCATGAATGGCTGTTGGCCTTTTAAAGGAGGGGGTTCATAGGATTGAGATTAATTCTAAATGTTGAGATTAATTCTAAATGTTGAGTGGAGCAAACGGACAAGGAAGAAAGGTATCTCATTGGGATAGAAGAACTGAAAGGATTTCCTGATTATGGGTCAAGGGAACGAAAGAGATATGACAGCATTTGGATTTATATTGGCAGCTGTGGAAAAGTTTGCACTTCATGCATTGTTTAAATGAACACAGGTTTGCAGAGGTGAAATGCTGACCCACTAATACCTCTCTTAGCTTTGGAAGACAAGGAAGTATATGCGTAATTACTATGCAGGGAAAACAGATGAAGGTGGTGTGGGCATTCAAGTGGTGGTAGTGGTGGTGGTGGGGGTTGGATCTCTGATCATTCAAGAAGAAATCCTTTATTTTCCTCAGCAGAGTGTCTGTTCTCTTCTCAAAGGAACTGCCTGGTTTTCTGCTCACTATTTTCCTAGTTATTTGGGAAAAGGAACTAAGTACCCCCATAGATTGCATTATATTCTTCACAATTTCAAGTCCTCAAGGAAAACCTGTCAGCAAACCCAAAGAGAATAAGGGTTCCTCTTCTATGTCCCATAGCTCTTATCAAAAAGTGGGTCTCCACTTTTTGGCTTATGAGCATATGTGTTTGTTTGTTTTTTTGAGAATATTTGAAGGCACTAACTCATATCTAATCAACATCACTGTGCTTTTGGGTAGTATTTCAGCCTTGTGTTCCTATGTGAGAGCTGTTTAACTCACTGATTGATAAAGCTAGGAGGCAAACTTCTCAAGCTTTTCAGTAAATCAGCAACTTTTCAACAGTTGTGGCTTAATATTTAATATTTTATTTTTCACGATTTTTATCCTGCAGTATACCACACTGCCTAAGCTGTTCAACTCCTCATTTAATCTCATTGTGTGTATCCCACTTTGTATTAAATACCATTTTCCAAGTCATCAAACTTTGGCACATGCCTGTGGAAGACGCAGAGTAATCCAGTGTCACTTCATAGAGGTTTTAAAACCCCTGTTGTATAAAGTGTTGTTTTTTTTAGCTACTTATTATAATAAAATGAATGAATAATTTGAATTGGATATAAGATACTATAAATATTAACTTTATATGTCACAAATGGAAGTATTCACGAGACTTTAAAAATACACAGCATTCTCTAAAATTTGAGTATTTTGTTTTTTAAAACCCATAGTTCTTTGACATAAACCACCACTAATTTTCAGGACTTTCATATAAAGATTTTGCAAACATGCTTGCTCTTTCTTTCTTGACCCTGGTCTCTTCCTTGTGTTTTGCTTGGCACACACATCCCTTGTTTCTATCCTAAAACCTCAGTACAACTCAGACATTACATAAATCTCAGCATGAGAAACTTCAAAAACATTAAGCTCCTTTTTTTTTAAAGCTAAAGAATGTATTTTATGAGGTCTGCCTAGGAGAGTTTATTATTGCAAAGCTGATTGTAGCACCTAATTAATTAACCTACAACCAATACACATATGAAATTACTGCCTTAAGCTTGCCTTGGTGCCTGTTTGCCATTAAAGTAGTAGGATAAATAATTTACACCAAAATATAGGCCTGAGGTAACACCATTAAAACTGATAGCACTTGTTTATTAATAGTAAGAAATTAGATAAAGCACAATTCCCCTAGTACGAACTATCCTGTGGCACAAGCAGACTGTTAGTTGTTAGATTGTGTGGGCAAAGAGATGAAGATGCCAAAATAGGTCAGCTGAGGCAATATCTAATTGAATAAGGTGTATGTGAAGCATTGTGCCAAATATACACGGAAGGGAGGGCCAGTGTCTGTGTGATGCTTTGAAATGATTAGATACAAGCACATGGAGCAAAAAATTTCTTGGATAGAAAAAAACAGAACTACTTATTTTTGTTCTCAGTTCATGACAATGGTTCTTGAACTTTTGTTGACCTAAAATCACCAAGAGCACTACCCCCAAAGAAAATTTTATGCAATAGCTCTACAGTGGGACCCAAGGACATTCCTCTTAAATAAGCTCTGTGGGTGATTCTAACACAAGTGGTTCATGGACCAAACTTTAGGAAGCACAGGTCTGTGAATTTGATGGGGTTGACCACTTTGTTGGCAAGGTCTTTGTCTTGTTTACTTATATGGCTCCAGCACTTAGCTTGGTGCCCTTACTCAACAAATATCATTCCTCCAGGGAGTACTTTGTGCCTGGCTCTCTGTACAGAATAGTCAATAAAGCAGATGAGTTTTAATTGTTTGACTAGAGGGAACAGTTTTTTAATACCTCACCTGTTAGCTCATTCTCTCAGACTGGCTCCTTTGTAAGAATTTTAAGGTGATATATTGACATACTCATGGGGACTATAATAAAAAGATGACAAAGAAAGCAGTTCAAGAGTTAGACTACTCAATACACAACACAATGCAAACAGTGTTCATGTGGTGAAGGTATTAGTATACTTGTGCTGCTATAACAAAATAACACCAATTGGATTGTTTCAACAACAGAAGTTCATTTCTCAGATTTCTTGATGCTGTGATGTTCAAGATCAAGCTACCGGTATGGTCTTGTTCTGGTGAGGGCCTTTTTGCTGGTTTATAATGGGAGGCTTTTAAATGTGTAATCATATGATGAAAGGGGAGTGTAAAGGGAAAACTCACTTCTCCTGTGTTTCCCCCTTTCCTCACATACTGCCACATTCACAACACTTCTGATGCCAGATGTATGGGTTTTTACCCCCATAGCAAGCAATTCTCTGTCTTACAATTTAACTCAATTCTGACACTAATGGAGTTAACACAGACTTGATAGGTTAAAGACTCAGTCCTGCGAGACCTCCACCACTTAAGACATTATCACAAGTAGTAGGTCCCCAGGCCATTCACAACTTTGGTTTGACTTGGCTACAAATAAGAGGTTCCCATCACCCCCTCCTTGGATTGAATTGTTTGCTACAAGAGCTCACTGAATTCAGGAAAACACTTAAGTTTACCAGTTTATTATATAATAAAGGTATGATAAAGGATGCAGATGAATAACCAGAAAAAGAGACACATAAGACAAGGTCTGGTGCTTCTGTCCTAATGGAGTTAGAGTGCTCCACCATCCCAGTACATGCATGTGTTCACCAACATGAAGGCTCCCTGAACTTGTACTTTTGAGATTTTAATAGAGGCTCCATTTCACAGTATGGCCATTCATTAACTCCATTTCCAGCCCCTCTCTTCCTCCTGGAAGATAGGCAATAGAACTGAAAGTTCCAAGCTTCCAATCATGGTGATCAGCTTCCATCCTTAAGCTGTTCAGGAACCCATCATGAGTCCCCTTATTAGAACAAAAGACACTGCTATCAATCAGAAAATTCCAAGGGATTTAGGAGCACTGTTTCAGACACTGGGGTAAGACTCAATATTAGACCAAAATGTGCTCCTAGAGCTCCTATACTTAGGAAATTACAGACCTTTAGGAACTTTGTGGCAGGAACCAGTGACAGAGAATGAGATATATTTAGCAAGCAACCTTTCTGGGGCCTCTTTTATAAAGAACTGACCCCATTCACCAGGACTCCACCTTCATGATGTAAGTACCTTCTTATCACCTCCAAACACCATCACACGAGACATTAGTATTTCAACCTAATGTTGAATTTTGAAGGGAAACATTTAGACCATAACAGTGAGAAAGATAGGAAAGAGCTGTGTTCCCTTCTTTATATTTTGCTTCCCCACAAGACAACAGGGCTGACCTTATTTTCTGGCTGGTACCCTCCCAAAGGATGTACTTTTATTGTTAGAACCAGGGGGTACCCTGGCCTCGTGGAGCATAAAACATCCTACAGATAGTTTTCAGTCTGATGTTTGATTTGTTTAAAGATGGTACTTGAACATGTAACATCTTGCTAACCTAGTCTGAGGTGGTCAGTGGAAATGTTATTGAGGAATTGCTATTGATGTTGAGAAATGAAAGTCAGTAAGATTTAGCTAAGCAAAGATTATAGGAGTGGGGGTGGGTGGGGGAAATTCTTATGGAAAGCAATCTGAATACATGGTGGGGTGACTTTGAGGAAGAAAGCCTAATTTGTAACAAAAGTTGAAAAACCAGTAGGGCTGGATCACTAGAGAGAGTGATGGGAAATAGTTTGGAAAGATAAGCAGAGGTTAGACCAAGGAGAACTGTACAAGTCACTGAAGTTTTAAACCAAGTGAGTAGGCACTTCACAAATATTGTCATTGAACATCACAATAATCTCAAAGTTGAGAAATAATCTCAAAGTTCATAAATTTCCTTGAACTCTGATATGGCAGACCCTATTTCCATGGTAACAGAACTGTGGTTGGTTTGAGGCTAGCAACATACCCACCCCCAGGGGATGAAGCAAAATAGGTCCAATACAATCATGTGTATTTTCTTTCTGTTTGCCAGTTACTTATGGTCTCAGTCTCCCTTGTTTTGAGGAATAGCCTATATATAGACTGTATCTGGCCAATCAGATGTAAAATAGAGTAGGGTGAGGGCTTGTATTAATTTCCTATTAGTGCTGTAGCAAATTACTACAAACTCAGTGCCTTAGTGCACAAATGTGTTTACTTAAAGTTCTGGAGGCCAGAGGTCCAAAATCAGTCTCATTGGCATAAAGTTGAGGTGTCAACAGGGCTCTTCTTTCTGGCGACTCTAGGATAGAATCAGTTCCCTTGCCTTTTCTAGCTTCTGCAGGCTGCCTGCATTTTTGGCTTGTGATTCCTTCCTCACTCCCCCACAACCTCCTGCCAGTCATTGTATCACCTACTTATTTCCTCTCTGTATCACATCTCCCTCTGCCTCCCTCTCATAAGGAAAATTGTGATTACATTTAGGGCCCACCCAGGTAATCCAGAATAATGTCCCTTCTAAAACCTCTTAACTTCACCACATCTGCAAAGTCCTTTTGCCATATAACGTAACATTCACAGGTTCTAGGGACCAAGATATAGATATGGGGTTATTATTCAGTCCATCAGTAGGCCTCTGGGTAAGTTTTACTTCCTGGTAACTTAAGAGACTGCTTTTCAATCTCCCCTTCCTTGCTAGACATTTTTGGGAGAAACTTCTTTTTTTGTAGCCATGGCTTTTCATTAAAAAATTTTAAAAATACTTTTCCAGGATTATTGAAGTACGATTGAAAAATAAAAACTGTTTATATTTAGGTTGTATGGTATGATGTTTTTCTAAGGTATACAATGTGATGAGTTAATATACATATACATTGTGAAATAATTACCACAATCAAGTTAACACATACATCACGTCACAGTTACTTTTTGTGAGTATGAGTATATGTGTGTATACTGAGAACACTTAAAATCTCCCTTAGCAAATTTCAAGTATACCATATAGTATTATTAACTATAATCATCAAAAATTAATCATCTTATAATTGAAAATTTGTACCCTTTGGCCAGCATCTCCTCATTTCCTCCACCCTCTAGCCACCTGCAACCACCACTCTACTCCACGGTTCTTCCGAGCATGGCTTTTTAAGATTCTGCATGTGGGTGAGATCATAGTGCTTTTCTTTCCCTTAGTGGCTTCTTTCACTTAGCGTAATGTCTTCCAGGTTCATCCTTGCTGAGGGAGGCTTTGATGCCTGGAGGTTCTGCAGCCATTTTATAATCGGTAAGTGACATCAGAGAATGAAAACCCTACACACTGAGGACAAAAAAAAAGAACCTGTGTTTTTGATAGTAACATTGAGCTGCTGCACAAAACTCTTTGAATATGCCTCCAAATTTCCTGTTAAGTGAGATGATTCTCTGTTCTGTTTATGCCACAGTGAGTAGATACTGTTACTTACATATGAATACATCCTCACTCCTTTACTTGAAGAATGAGGTTTGGTGCTATTTGCAGGCAGGAAAATGCTATGATCAAGAATGTAATGTTAATATAGAAACAAAGACTTCCAAGGATACAAGAGAATAAAGAGAACATTGGGATCAGACTCTTCATTTTAAACATTACTAATTTGAGGCTCTGAGAGATGATAGATTCCTGCAAAATCAACGGCCAAAATTTGTTCACAACCAGATTGCAATTTTATCTCTTGGCTCCTGGTTCAATAATATCATCCATGAAACCTTGGGAAAATTGAAATGATAGATTTGAGAGGGGAAAAAAGGCATGTTATGCTTTCCCTGGTATAGAGGCTTTAACCAGGTTTCAAGTTCTTCTAACATAATATAATTTAATTGGGAGAGCTCTTGACATTAAGAGGTAAAATTTATATTTAAAAGGCTTAGATCGTGACATATTAAAGCACTCTAAGGATGTTGGCAATGAATACCAAAAGTAACTGATGGTTGTTATTATACAAGAACAAAGAGGTTGATCCTCGAATTAAAGGTGGTTCAGTGTCATTGTTGCTTATGGGGAGGAGTAGGCACCTGGGTTTCTTTGTTTCCTTAGGACAGCTTTATCCAAATAAAACACGGTGTGTTTCATCACCCGTAATGGAAAGTGCCCGTCACTCCTTGAACATCATCATATGGCTGGTGGCCGGTGGATAATGGAGCTTCGAGTGTCAAGGTGACTGGCTTTCAATGCACACAAAACTAAAAATTATAGTCCTGTCATTCCAGAGGCAGGCCACAATTAGCTGTCTATGCAACTTGAAATTTCCATTTTGCCAGCTGAGTAATCAGCTGACAGGAGTTTCTCATTTTGGGTGCATTTCTAAGCCTTTTGTGTTCTCGTCTTTTAAGATGTGATTCTAAAGTAAATAAACAGTGTACTTCATCAGATGTATTCTTTTTAGAAACACCCCTTTCCCAAACATACCAGCAAACTCCAATATTGTAATAATATTGCACTAACAACAAATAAACAATATAAACCTATTTTATTAAGGGATAGTAAAAGTTCAAGTTAAAAATTAAGAATCATGCCTTAATATCTGGGGACCCAGGGTTGAGAAACAGAAACTGAGATTTTGGCAGCAAGTAACTTGATAAAGTCACCAAGTAAGAAGTAGAATCAGTACCAGAAGTCAAAAGTTGGGAATTTCAGTCTTGGAAACTTTCACAGACTCAAAACTGTCCATTTCCCTGATTTCATTTAGATCTGGTTCCTCATTCTGTATTTGAATGCTATCTTTTCTCTACCCCAGTCTTTTAGAGTGAGAGGAAATGATGCCAAAGTGAGGTCTATTGGAAAATTGTATTGCAATTTCCATTAGGTAGCTGTGAATACAGTAAACTCCAGGACTCTACAATCTCAGATTAGATCCGGGACCATCTAGTTGAACCTGGATCTTCTCTCCCCTCCTTGTCTCGTACCCCGAGTCTACATTACTCTCTCGCTCACTTGCATGGTCCCTGTCTAAATTTAAATTGCCAAGCCATAAGGACATAAGTGAAGTTGACAATCAATGTGAATTAAGGACAAGATTAGAAGTCTGAGATCAGAAATCTTTCAGAGATTCTCTCTACAAGTCTTGGAAATCTCATTATTTTAGTTAACTTTCTACCTTCATGGTTTTTTTAAAATTAAATTCATTGGGGTGACACTGGTTAACAAAATCATGCAGGTTTCAGGTGCACGGTTTCACAACACATCATCTGTGCACCGTATTGTGTGCTCACCACCACAAGTCAAGTCTCCTTCCATCACCATTTATTCCCCTCTTTACCTCCTTCACCTCCCTCCGTGGCATTCCTAACAGTGTTGTTCATATCCATGAGTTTTCAGTCTCTTTTCTTCTTTTTATCTCAATATCTCCACCCCACCTCTCCCTAACAGCTGTCACTTGCTCTCTGTCTTTGACTCTGTCTGTTTTGCTTGATAGTTCATTTTCTACATCGGATTCCACATATGAGTGAAATCATATGGTACTTGTCTTTCTCTGACTGGCTTATTTCACTTAGCATAATGCTTGCCAGGTCCATCCATGTGTTGCAAACGGTAAGATTTCCTTCTTTTTTATGGCCAGGTAATATTCCATTGTGTCAATGTACCACAGCTTTTTTATCCACTCATCTACTAATGGGCACTAGGGCTGCTTCCAAATCTTAGCTATTGTATTATAAATAGCATTATAATAAACAAGGGATGCATATATTTTTTTGAATCAGCATCTTGGGTTTCTTTGGATATATTCCCAGAAGTGAAATATGGAACTGTCAGATAAGGCAATTCCATATTTAATTTTTTGAGGAAATGCTGTACTGCTTTCTGCGGTGGCTGCACCAATCTGCATTCCCATCAATAACGCACGAAGTTTTCCTTTTCTCCACTTCCTTGCTAACACTAATCATCAGATAAATGCAAATTAAAACTACAATGAGATATCACCCCATATGTGTCAGAATGGCTATCATGGATAAATCCATCATGATTTTGATAATTGGGCATGTTAGGCAGGGTTACAAGGACTAGAAGAGGTATAGCTGGCATAGTAAAAGAACTAAATTTGTATTTTATTGAAATAGGTCCTAACTAGACTGTTGATAATGAAATATTGACTATTGTATTGTTTTGAATGACCAAGAGTTGTATTTTACTGTGAATTGATTTCTGAGCCTCAGTCAAGGAGTGATTGAATTTACAGAGTCACTACGTTGTGTAACAGATTATGCAAAGATCAGGCTGCAACATCAACTGAGATATAACCCAGGATTCGGTGCAAGGTTTCTCTTTAATTTCTCTCTCTCCTTTTCTATTTATTTTATTTTTGTGTGTGAGTGTATATATTCAGTTTTTAAAAGACCAAAAGACTTTCCTTTTCATTTGTCTAGAAAAAAAAAATGAAATAATCTAGGAGTATAGGAGGTTTGACTCTCTGTTTTATAAGAATCTAAACCTAGCAATTGGTTAATAGTCTTGTCTTTCATTTAGAGAAACAGTAAGCTTCGTCGTTGATTCCTAATGATTAATACAAGAGGGGGAAGGCTTTTCAAAACCAAGATAGAATCTCTTTAATTCCAAAAGTGTCTGTTTAAGAAATATAAACTGTGAAGATAAGCGAAGGCCATTTTCTCTAAAGGAAATCATTTTCAAATGAACAGAACAAGCAAATGTGGACTTAATTAGTTGGAGTCAGATGGCTATTAATTATTCACCTTTCCACGGCGAGAATGGCATTGTTGCTAAAGAAATGAAATAAGGCATATTAATGGCTTCTTTCCCTTCTTTCTGTTGCTGCTGCTCTGATCTGAACTGGTTGAAGAAGTGATAGCAGGGGCCGAATGAAAATCTGCTCTTCCCCCACAACTGGGGCAGATTGCCTTTGCAGAATGTAGTATCCTCCATTGAAATAAAATGTTACTATTTGCTTTGAGGCATAATAAACCTTCTTATCTGTTATACTACTTTAATGCTTTAAAAATAGCTAAATAACGTTTGTCCTCATTTCCATATATTCTAGACTTGGCAATACTAGCCAACGTGGCCAATAATTCACACAGGGATTAAACCTGTTTACTTTGCACAGTCGCTTTTAAAAACATTTGTTAAGCATCTTCTCCTTTACCCAGGTGAGATCTGCATGATGTGTACGGAGCCTACAAGTGAAGTATACTTAAAACCAGCATGGCACATGATCAGCATTTATCCGGGTACCAAATATGTGTTAATTCCAAGTGGCAAAAAGGAGGCTTCAAAAGAACCTAGGGAAAAGATGTAGCAAACTTGGTTTCTTGTCCTGACAGTGATAGTGACCACTTGCTACTGACCTCTCAATATTGGTCACAATATTTGTCAGTGTGTGTGTATGTTGGGTGGTGGTGAAGTGTGTGACCGGGTTGGGCTGGAGGGAGGAGAGGCAGAGAGAAAGTCACCGCACCTGAGTTGTGTTTCTAAGATGTGAAACGACTCTGTTATCATGTCTACACTCTAATTTTACTTGTACTATGAACACTTTTAATTCTTTAGGTAACTGAATATTAACTGCCTTTTGTAGATGAGGCAACCAATACCCATGAAGACAAAGTGACCTGGCCTAAATTGGACAGCTTGTCAATAGCACAGCTGGTTCTAGATTCTATACTCCAAGTCTCTGATTTCTTATGTCAGATACATTTTTTCCTAAATGAGTTGTTTTAACCATGGGACTCTGAAAATAAGCAACCTTTGTAAAGTAGCACTGCATCCGTTTGTGGTGTTTCAAAGAGCTCCTACAAAAGCTGAAATAACTTTACCATCATAAGAAGTCTGTTATAAATTTTAATCCAGTATAGAAAAATATGATTTCTTTATATGTTAATCCAATTATTAAATTCCATATAAAGGAAAAAATCTATAGATCTATAGGACAAGATTTCATTCTTTATTTTAAAACATGTTGTTGAGAAAGAGGTCTGTAAGGAGTAGAATAGGAGTCAAAAACAGAGAACAAATTTGTGCAGTGGTCGTTCAGGTAAGATTCTTTGGTGGAGCTGAAACTGAGGCTCAGATAAATGCCAGGAGTTTGCTTTACATTTAAATCAGCTAATATTATTTTTGAAAGCGATAGTTCCTTCAGTAAAGTTTAGGAATCATGGAACAAAGTGTCCTCTTTTTAGGGAGACAAGTCAAATTAGACCACAGTTTTCTTAAAAGATTGAAACATTTATGAATAATGTGAAGCACAATAAACATTCTATTTCTACTAAACATAACAGGCTTTTAGTCTCTAAATTAAGAGAATTCCAATACACCTCTGCAAATATATATGTATTTTTTATATTAGTTTCTGCATTTGTAAGCAAGGTAGGTGAGTCAGAAACAAAATAATTGCTATGGGGAAAGTTATTTATCGACAAATGTAATGAATAAATTAAACTCCAAATTAGTTCAGTCCTAATAATGCATTCAATTTTTCTTCCAAATCTCAATTTATTACTATTTTGTAACAGACTCTCTGCATATCATAACTCGCTGATGCCATGGTGTTGTTTTTCAGGGGAAAAGTACCATTTTTTCCCTAATGGAATAGAGGTTAACCAAATTTTATAGCTTAATTAAATTATTTTTTGCAGATTCAGAATTATGCCATTACTATAAATTTTCTTAAAATTATATGTACATAAAGATTGGCCATTTAATGAATGTATTATTCTTTGTTAAGATTATAGGTGGGCTTATATCCCATACTAAAGTGGTCATAAATAATATAGTGACGGCGAGGTCAGGTTAATATTAAAAGCAGAGCTTTGTGGTGCATCTTAAATACCAGCATTTTTAGTCTTCTAGTGAAAAACAAAAAGTCACGTAGCAGTAGTTTATCTCTTCCTCCAACCCCTAATCCCCCAATTCATCTGGCTAAGTTTTGTGGGGCTCTTTCTTTTTGTGAAAATTATTCTGTCACATCATGTGCGTGTATCCGTCACAGGATCTGAATTGTATGTGATTTGTACCTTGAATAGATTTCCCAATCTGGAGAAGCAAAAATGTTCCCCCTTCTGAATATCTTAGACTTGTATAAGTTCTCTAATATTTTTGTTTTTGTGCAAGGCCGCTTGTAAGGCGGCCCAGAGCCTTGAATGCTGACAGCCTCCATTAGCATTAATGCTGTTCTCTTATCTCCCCTCGCTCTCCTCCGCTCCCCCCTCACTCTTTCTTGTCTGATGGTTCCCTAACATCGTTGACAAGGCTGACACCACCAATCAGCTTCGACTCAGCAAGGTCACTGTTCAGACTTGACTCGTGATTGGCTGCTGCGCTTCAGCGTGTTATTACTGTCTGATTTGATCGGAGGCAGGGGGTGGTCTCCAATCAAACAGAGAAAAGGTCCTAGAGAAGGTAATTAAATCCTGTCAGAGGCAATTATCGGTTCCAGGGCCATGACTCTGGCCCTGAATGCAGATGATCTTAAACTGTATTCTTGCAGAAATTCAAGAGGGCTCCTGGCACGGTTCAGCCAGGCATAAAGGAAGCAGCAGGCTTTCTGCAAACAATGCAGCCCTGTATTTGGAACCTTTCTGCCTTTTCCCCCCTTTACCCGGAGACTTCTGTTTTCCTGATCAAAAATGTTCCTTTTCGGGTCACATTCTAATTAATTTAATAGACCAGGTTTTCCTTTCTTGTACATAAATAATGACAAGTTTTACCAAAGAACGTCTGCCCCCAGCACAGGCTATAACAAACAACCTTTATCAA
Source organism: Furipterus horrens (assembly GCF_987537825.1). Classification (NCBI taxonomy): domain Eukaryota; kingdom Metazoa; phylum Chordata; class Mammalia; order Chiroptera; family Furipteridae; genus Furipterus; species Furipterus horrens. The sequence goes on along the minus strand of NW_028327172.1, from coordinate 23,797,846 downwards.
GGCAAACCAGGCATTTAATGGAAGGACACCAAGCTGTAGTTTAGAACAAGGCAGGGGAAAAAAAAAAAAATTAAAGCCCCTAACATGGATGTTCTGCCTGAGGTGGAGGCCACTCTGTCTGGTTACACCTTACCCTATGCATGGTAGAGTTTGCTGCTGCAACAAACCTAGAAGTTTCTCCAAGGTAGTCTGGCGATGGCAGTGTGGGTTGAATGGTTACAGTTTTTAAAGGACAGAATAAAGCTGCAATAGATTTCAGTATGTGGGAAAGAAAAGAAAAAAAAAAAAGCCTTTCCCTTCCCAACCCCTCAAATACAAATTTTAACCTAACACCTGGAAAATGAAAACAGAAAGAAGGGAGCTCTGTATTTTTTCATTGGGACGGGAAAGCAAAGACAAACTCCATAGGTATGCTTTTGCTTGTACCTGGACAGAAGACTTCAGTTTTGTTTCCTGTGTGATTTCTCTTAAACTGTATAAAATATGCTTTGCAATGTGGTTGTTGTCCAAGAACCCAGCACTAGAATGTAAACCTCTGTCCAGATTCTGAATAATATTATTGTTCTAAATAGTATCAATCAGTTTAGCATGGAAAATATTTGATCCAGTCTGAAGGTACATCGTAAAGTTTATATCCTTACCCTCTTGGCTTTAAAAGATTTATTTTGCATTGCACTCAGTAAATGCCCACTTTTCAAATGGAGAGTCTTGATCCCATCCTTTGTGTTTTGTAAGCATGGGTATTTTTTTTTTCAAGAATTAAGATGTTGAAAATGCTATTAAAACAATTTCTGCATTGTTGCTGATGAAACAGTTTAACCACTAGGGTTTCTCCCGAGGGAACAGTTAACTTTCCTCTAATCTTGGTTGTTTTCTTTGTTTCTAACACACCATATTCCTTAATACGCCTGACTTTATTTGTTTTGTTGAAACATAAACAGATGCTTTAAGCAAACCATCATTTTTAAAAACTAGTCCCTGCGACTAGTCCATTCATCAGGATGAGATATCAGACTGGAAAAGAAATTGGATAGAGAAGATGTTAATAATAATATATAATGAAAACTGCTTTGGACACTTATTGGCTGGATTGAAAAAAAAAAATCTCAAGTCCAAATCTGCTCACATAACTGTGAAAATTATGTTTAATTCATTCCATATTGTGTTTTGGGAACATCAAAGACTTCATCAACTTTCCTAATAAAGATAAAATAGATATGTGAGAAAAGCAAACTGCTCACAAATCTGGCAGCATATTTTAGATCTTTTTAGAACCAAAGTGTGCTACTATTTCAGAACTGTTTTGCTTTTCCTCCATTGGAGTGACAACTCTTATATTTCATTCTTTTGAACAAGGGTGTTTATTTTTCTTTGTCCAGTCACTGTATATTACTGTGGTGTTAGATTATTTGGTTTAGTTTGGTTTTGTATTGAAGGAGTGAAGACACCTCTCCTGAAAGAAATCTTCATGTGTGAAGAAAAGAAACAGTTTTTGTAAGTAAAATTCAAGAACATTCAAATATTTTCCCCATATGATTAAGATCAGTGTTTCCAAAAGAGAAAAAATATATATATATATATGACTGGATTACATGTGCTTAGTTACTGAAGAGTCCTCTCTACTTAAGGCATCATTATCCTCTTTGCTCCAGAAACATCTTTTAAGCTCCCTCACTAGAGTAGGAGCTACATGAGGACAGGGATGCTGTCCTACTCTATCTGGTTTACCCAGAAAACCAATAAATAGAATACTGTATCAATCCACAGACCTTTATGGGCCTCTGTGAGATGGGACCACTCCCAAGTTGAAATCCTGGCAATGGTCAGTAACTATATATTTAATTAAATAATTAAACATTATTTAATCTGAGAAGGGGTGTAAGTAAAATGTCCTGTTGTGGTGTGGACCCTGATATGCCAGCTGTTGCCTATGTCTAATTTGTATTCTAAATAAAGATGGAAGCTTTTTTATGCCATTATTTAATTCTGTGACCATTTGAGCACTAACCATTAGAATTGCCTTAATGCAAAATATCTGGGGTCATTAGAAATATAAAGGTGGGCTGTCTTCAAGATGTGTCTTTAACAGGTTTGTAAACAGAATTCTCCAGGGAACAGTGTGTTGTATCCAGTATTAAAGTGTATTTTAAAATTTATGATGTTTATGCAAAACTTAGAAAATACGTCACACTTATCACCTTATGCTCGATTACTTTGTTCAGTGTTACTGGAATGGGAAGCGAGGCTTCACCTTTTAATTGGTCTTTTCTTGATTTCTGGTGAGATTCCTACTACCACCACTGCAGGAGGACACAGTCCAAACAGAGCCCATTGGGGTACATTTTCAGGATGGTGCATAAGGGAACAATAATTTATGAACAGTAATAGGAGCTGCGTATGCAATTCCCTGCCCAACACCAGAATAAGTGTACCCCACTGAGTACTGAGTGCACTGAAAAGGCTTGAGTAAATAAGATAAAAGCCATCTGAAGCTTCTTATTTATAAGCTGGAATTCTTCAAGAGCAATTGGAAAAAAAAAGACATGACATGAAAATCACTATTAAGCAGTATGTACTAGAACTACATATATATTTTTTACAACAGGGGTTGGCAGTGAAAAATTAGCAGGGTCTTACCATGTAGGGAATGAAAAAATTAACTTTCACTGTTCTGTGATGTTACTGTGAATTTGCTGTGTTGCAAGCTGCATATTCTCCCCTCAAGGGATCTGAAAACTTATCAGATTTTATTAATTTATTGGCTCTGCACTGACGTGTATTGTAAACCAGTTTTAAGTACTTCATTTTGGTAATTATTCATTGCTTACTGAAAAAAGCAGCCTTTCCTACAAACCAAAGGTTTCCATAATCAGTTATATTACAGTTTTCCTCAACCTGAGGATATGAAATCTAAATACATTTAAATATTTTATCTGATGTTTCTTAAGGGGTGTGTCACTTTCATTCCTGATTTGCAAAATTAGGGACATATTCTTTCAGGGGCAGTATCAGGATGTGAATTGAGGGTATGACTGAAGAAGGATCCCCTTTTCCTATATATAGTAAATGCCAATTTTACCCTATTCTTCAGGAGACGAAAATCTGAAAATATCGATGGTAGAAATGCTAATTTTAGAAAGAGTTGGAGGTTGACCAACAGAGTCAGTGAATGGTGGGGAGGAATGGAAAGGCATGGTTTGTCACTAGAAGATCTGAAGGCCAAGAAAAGGGAATGAAGAAAAAATGGGAGTAACGAAGGGACTGCTGGGAGAGAGGAAATACAGGGGTGAAGGGGGAGAGAAGGAAAATGGGCACCGTGCTCCACAGCTGCTCCATTTTCTTCACTCTCCCCAGGGTTACCAGATAAAACTTAGGACCCTCAGTTAAATCTGAACATTAGACAAATAATGAAGAATGTTTTAGTAAAAATGTATCCTAAGTATTGCAGGAGAAAAACTAAAAAAATTACTCCGTGTTATATGAGATTCAAATTTTATTTGTGTTTTCTTCGCTAAATCTGGCAACTCTACCACCTGACCTGCAGTAATACCTGGAGCCTAGTGTAAGCAGATGTAAAGGTTCTCCAAACATGGTGGCCAATGTCAGTGTCAGTAGGAAATTTGTCCCTTTCTACTAAGAACTTCGAAGTTAATTCCTTGTTTCTTACCTTTGTCATGTATAGATATTACTGCAAATATTTTCTCTCTCATGTTTTAATACCTAAACTCCTCTGTCCACCTACTGCCCCAATTAATTATTCCTTTCCTTTCTTTCTCACAACTCCTTGCACAGTATCCCCAGGAGTCCACATTCCATTACTGGCAAAGTCCTCTTTCTCTAAAGAGTATTCAGTGTCTTCCTCTCCTAACAGAAACTCTGCTCTTACTTGAGGATATTACTTTCTTTGTAATTTGGGTGGAGGTCACTCTTTATGAGATACCCAAAAATTATGAAGCAAGGAAGCTGGGAAGGGAGAGGAGGGTCATTCTCATCATTACTTCCAAATTCCAAGCAAAAACTTCTTGTTTTTTGAGAGTCTGTTCCATCTGCCTATACCATCCTCTTTCCCTCTTTGCTGGCAGTTTCTCATTTCCTGTCCCTTCTCCACAGGTGATGAATTGTCAGGTGATAAACTGCCAACTGTCTCATCCCCTTCCATATATATGTGGAACTACTATCATTATCCATGAGAATTCCAACATCTATATACAAAGTCTACTGACGCCCTTGCTTATATCAAGAGGCGGAGTCCTCACCCCTGCTGGTGTGGCTCAGTGGATTGAGCACCAGCCTGTAAACCAAAGGGTCACTGGTTCAATTCCCAGTCAGATCACATGCCTGGTTGAGGGCCAGGTCCCCAGCTGGGGGCGTATGAGAGGCAACCACACTTTGATGTTTCCCTCCCTCTCTTTCTCTCTCCCTTCCCTCTCTCTAAAAGTAAATAAATAAAATTTAAAAAAATATAAAGAAGAAGAAGAAGTGGAGTCCTCCTCCCCATTCTTTAAATCTGTTCTGGGCCTTGTGACTCTTTTTTGTCCAACTGAATGTGGCGGAAAGGAGCCTTACAGCCTTTAGCCTTCTCTCTATCTCTTTCTGCCTTTGTCTCTGTCTGTCTCTACCTCTATCTTGCTCTTTGCCAGAACACTCCCACCTTGCAAACAGGCTGAGTATAGCTGATGGGAAATACGCACACGGAGTAAACAAGCAGACTCACTGAGATGCAACTACCAGGCAAGTGAATGAGGCCATTCTAGACCATCCAGCCTCAGTAGAACTACAAGCCAACTAAAAGGATCAACAGTTCCCACCTAGACCAGAAGAGCTGTCCTGGTCTTTTTGGCTGTGTAAGTAAGTCCTCCCAGCCAACTCTAGGACAGGAGTTAAATAATACATATTTGTGGTTTCCACCTCTAAGTCATGGCAGTGATTAAGCAGGAAAATTTAAATGAATACTTTGATATATGGCTCACCTTTTTGTTCTTATTTATGCCTTCTATCATTATCCTTGCAAAATTTCAGCATCCATATAGGAATTTTACTGACATTTTTTCCTTATGTGATTTGACTTCTTCATCTTTAAAAAAAGTCCAGGGGAAAGGGGCAGAAAAGGATAAAGAGGAAGAGGACCAAGTCTCCAGGTTGGGATCTACGGGGGAAAAACCCTTTGGATTGGCCGCAGGGCTGATGACAAGCAAGTGGGGAACCTCTGTTAAAGAAAGGACATGTCTAGACAATTTAATCAAACTTTTCTCTCTAAAAAATATCTTTCTCCAAATCCACATGGTCCATATCTTCCCAGATAAAAAACTGAGCACAAGAATTGGATACTTATGGTTAAGGTTTGGTTCAAATAGATTATAATTAAAAAGTCCATAATTATGGGGTCTCCAATAATCTACCAATTGTGTGACAATGATTTTTGTTTTCATGTAATAGACACCTTGAGGTCTGAGGACATGAGGTACCAACAGACATATTTCAATGGCTTCCAGGGATTAGATGGGAGTGATGGGCCCTGAGTGGTGGTAGATAAAAAATGTAAGAAATAATGTGAGGACGATGGGAGCATAGAGGTATATTTTGCGAGCTACTGACCTGATGAAAAGTAGACATTAACAATGGAGGAAGCTGCTGAAGCAGAGTGGGCACTGCTGGGCATGGTTAATCTCATGAAACAGCAGATTCAACTCTCTGGCCTCCCCTTTCTCCTTTGTAAATCAGTGGGTTGGACTAAAATTGGGACAGCAAATTTTTGATATGCTTACCACCACTTCCCCTTTCCATGGCAAGCCAGACTTTTATAATCAATTGCATCCCACTGTCCTGTTAAGGATGGTTGTGGGTTCTGAATCTCTTCCAGTCCAGCAAACCAGGCAACTCAATTAGAACAGCAAACCAGGCAACTAACTCAATTAGATCAGTAGATGTGACAGATCAGATGAAAATCTGTTCCTTCATCCTAGACTAGATGATCGGAAACAACTTTTGCAGTATTAAAATTCCTTCAGGTGGAAAAATTTCAGTGCTTCCTTTTATCTCTGCTTTAGGAGATGCTATAAACAGTGGCCTTTTATAAGCTGACCACTCACATCAAATCACTTGAGGTTCCAGAAGAAAAATCGGAATAGATATTTGTTCTCTTCAATCTATTTTTCAAAATTCTAATATAGAAAACCAAGAGAGACATTTAAATTTAATTTTATCAAGATGAAGGAGAAAGCTGATTTTCAACATGCCTAACCACCATATTATCAGACATATAGATTTCCAGAACCCAACATTTAATTCTGTGAGCTTTTTGCCTTTCCCATATATGTCATCTTGTAAATCCATTTTGAAGATACAACAGTTTATTTTGTTGTCGTTTCATAGGATTTTTCTTAAAGCAGAACCCAAATCTAGCCTTAAAAAACAGAACAAAAGTCTCCTCTAAATACAAAACCAACTCTTCTCTCAAATATCATCTGCATTTCTCCTCTTTGTTCGGACAGAAAGTGGCACTTCTCAAATTACGCATGTTGGAAAATTGTAGAGCTGGGGTGACACTCAGCTTTTAATAAAAGCTTATTAACATATCTTGAATAATCTTGCCCTCTGCCTATGACACCAAAGGTTACAGAAATGTAGGGTGTCATTTTGAATTTTATTCTACTAAGCAACTCTCAGAAAAGCCAATATTGAATATACTGATATATTGAATACATAGATGAATTAGAAAAAAACCTGACTTTCTAAGCTCACACTTTTTGGGGTCATTTTACACTTTTAAAAATATGTTTTGTTGTCTTCACAAGTATAATCAGTGCTCAATATGGAAAACTTGGTAAACAGAAAACACAAAGGGGAAAAAAATGACCCAGATTTCTTCCACCCCAAAGTTGGCATGCTTGTCATATATGTCCTTTAGTTCTTCCATTCTCCTCCTTCCCTCCATTCCTCACCCCCATTTTTTCCTTCCTTCTCTGGAATCATGAAGCATCAATTGTTACCTTTAACAACATACTATGAAAATACTTCAACACAAATGCATATTCCTTCTCAATAATTTTTAATTGAGATAAATTTTACAGTGAACTACACTGTAAAGTTTTATGTTTTACAAATATGTATAACCATGTAACCAGCACTACAATCCATATATAAAAAAATATTCCATCATTTAGTCAATTTCTTACCATATCATAATTCCCAACACTTACCCTAATATAATTAGTTTATTTTTGTCTGCCTTGAACGTATTTAATAATAGAATTATACAGTATGTAGTCTTTTGGATTTGGCTTATCTTGCTCAGCATAATGTTTCTGAGATTTGTTCATGTTGCTGTACTAGGTAGTTTAATTTTTTTAAATCACTGAATATAATTTTATTGTATGAATATAGCACAGTTTGGTTAGGTTATCTATTTTTCTGTTGATGAACATTTGACTTTCTTCAATTTTTTTGACTATTTTAAGTAAAGCTGCTGGAAATATTCACACTTTTTTTTCCTGTGTATACATGATCCTCAGTGGTTACATAGTATACCATTGAATTTATGTAATATGTATACCTTAATCAATTTATTTTGATAAGTAAATTATTTCTTGTTTTTACTTTTTTTTAATTTTATTTTTTGGTTTTTCAATTACAGTTGTCCCATCTTTCCACATTGCACCCCCCAACCCATCCCACCCCTTCTCCCACAATCATATCCCTCCCCATTGTCCATGTCCATGAGTCATTTATACACGTTCCTTGATTAAACCCTTCCCTTTCTTATCCCCCTTATTTCCCTCCCCCCTATTTACTGTTATTCTGCTCCTTGTCCTATTTAGTTCATTTGTTTATGTTGTTCTTATTTTCCTGTATTAGGCGATATCGTATGGTATTTTTCTTTCTTTGCCTGGTTATTTCACTAAGCATAGTTCTCTCTAGTTCCATCCATGTTATCGCAAATGGCAGGAGTTCCTTCTTTCTCTCTGCTGCATAGTATTCCATTGTGTAAATGTACCACAGGTTTTTGATTCACTTATCTACAGATGGGCACTTAAGCTGTTTCCAGCACTTAGCTATTGTAAACAGTGCTGCTATGAACATAGTGGTGCATAAGTTCTTTTAAATTAGGGTTTTAGGATTTTTCGGGTATAATCCTAGCAGTGGAATCGCTGGTTCAAATGGCAGTTCCATTTTTAGTTTTTTGAGGTAATTCCATACTGTTCTCCATAGTGGCTGCACCAGTCTGCATTCCCACCAACAGTGCAGTAGGGTTCCCGTTTCTCCACATCCTCACCAGCACTTGTTGTTTGTTGATTTGTTGATGATGGCCATTCTGACTGGTGTAAAGTGGTATCTCATTGTGGTTTTTATTTGCATCTCTCTGATGGCTAGTGATGTTGAGCATTTTTTCATATGTCTATGGACCTTCTGTATGTCCTCTTCGGAGAAGTGTTTGTTCAGTTCCTTTGTCCATTTTTTAATTGGGTTGTCTGTTTTCTTGATGTTGAATCGTATAAGCTCTTAATATATTTTGGATATCAGTCCCCTGTCTGAGATATCATTGGCAAATATGTTTTCCCATATGGTTGATTTCCTTTTCATCTTGCTGATGTTTTCTTTTGCTGAGCAGAAACTCTTTAGTTTGATGTAGTCCCATTTGTTTATTTTTTCCTTTATTTCTCTTGCCTTAGGAGATGTATCTGTGAAAATATTGTTACGTGGGATATCTGAAATTTTCCTGCCTATGTTTTCCTCTAGGATTTTTATGGTGTCACGGCTTACATTTAAGTCTTTGATCCATCTTAAGTTTATTCTCATGTGTGGTGTAAGTTGGTGGTCTAGTTTCATTTTTTTGCATGTCCCTGTCCAGTTCTCCCAGCACCATTTGTTGAAGAGGCTCTTCTCACTCCATTTTATGTTCTTTCCTCCTTTATCAAATATTAGTTGACCGTATAGTCCTGGATTTATTTCTGGACTCTCTATTCTGTTCCATTGATCTATATGTCTGTTCTTATGCCAGTACCAGACTGTTTTGATCACAGTGGCTTTGTATTATTGTTTGATATCTGGTATTGTGATTACTCCTGCTATATTCTTCTGTCTCAAGATTGCTTTTGCTATTCGGGGTCTTTTTTGGTTCCATATGAATTTTTGGAGTATTTGTTCTAGGTCTGTGAAATATGTCATTGGTATTTTAATAGGGATTGCATTGAATCTGTAAATTGCTTTGGGTAGTATGGCCATTTTGATGATGTTGATTCTTCCCATCCAAGAACATGGTATTTGCTTCCATTTATTTGTATCTTCCTTAATTTCTATCTTCAATGTTACATAATTTTCAGAGTACAGGTCTTTTATCTCTTTGGTTAAGTTTATTCCTAGGTACTTTATTTTTCTTGTTGCTATAGTAAATGGTATTTTCTTTTTTATCTCTGTCTCTGATATTTTATTGTTGGTGTAGAGAAATGCCTTAGATTTCTGTATATTTATTTTGTACCCTGCTATTTTTGCCAAATTCACTTATTATATCAAGTAGTCTTTTAGTGGAGCTTATAGGTTTTCTAAATATAGTATCATGTCACCTGCATATAATGATAGTTTTACTTCTTCTTTCCCAATTTGGATGCCTTTTATTTCTTTTTCTTGTCTGATTGCTGTGGCTAGGACTTCCAACACTATGTTGAATAGGAGTGGAGACAGTGTGCAGCCTTGTCTTGTTCCTGATCTCAGGGGGAATGCTTTCAGTTTTTGTCCATTGAGTATGATGTTGGCTTCAGGTTTCTCATATATAGCCTTAATTATGTTAAGGTATGCTCCCTCTATTCCCACTTTGCTGAGTGTTTTCATCATAAATGGATATTGTACTTTGTCAAATGCTTTTTCTGCATCTATTGATATGATCATGCGATTTCTGTCTTTCATTTTGTTTAGGCAATGTATTATATTTATTGATTTGCAAATATTAAACCATCCTTGCATCCCTGGAATGAATCCCACTTGATCGTGGTGTATGATCTTTTTGATGTATTGCTGGATCCTGTTTGCCAATATTTTGTTGAGGATTTTAGCATCTATGTTCATCAGTGATATTGGCCTGTAGTTTTCTTTCATTGTTATATCTTGACCTGGTTTTGGAATTAGGGTAATACTGGCTTCATAGAAAGAGTTTGGGATTTTCCCCTCTTCTTGGATTTTTTGGAATAGTTTGAGGAGGGTAGAAGTTAGTTCTTCCCTAAATGTTTTGTAAAATTTGCCTGTGAAGCCATCGGTCCAGGGCTTTGTGTACTGGGAGATTTTTGATTACTGTTTCAATTTCCTTCTTTGTTATTGGTCTGTTGTGACTTTCTACTTCTTCTTGATTCAGTTTTGGAAGGTTATATGTTTCTAGAAATTTGTCCATTTCTTCTAGGTTGTCAAATTTCTTGCCATACAACTGTTTGTAGTAATCTCTTACAATCCTTTGTATTTCTGTGGTATCAGTCGTGATTTCTCCTTTTTCTTTTCTGATTTTGTTTATTTGGGTCTTCTCTCTTTTTTTCTTGATAAGCCTGGCTAAAGGGTTGTTGATTTTGTTTATTATTTCAAAGAACCAGCTTCTAGTTTTGTTGATCTTTTGAATTGTTTGTTTGGTCTCTACGTCATTTAATTCTGCTCTGATCTTGATTTCCTTCCTTCTTCTTGCCCTAGGCTTTGTTTGTTGATGTTGTTCTAGTTCTTGTGACTTTGGGGTTAGATTTTTTATCTGAGGTTCTTCTATCCTTTTCAGATATGCTTGTATTGCTATGAACTTCCCTCTTAGGACTGTTTCCAGAAATTTCTTGATTTCTTCTTTGATGTCATTGTTAAACCATTCATTATTTAATAGCATGTTATTTATTCTCCATGAGTTTGGATGTCTTTGATTTTTTTCTCTAAGATTGATTTTTAGTTTCAAGGCATTGTGGTCTGAAAAAATGCTTGATATGATTTCAATTTTCTCGAATTCATTGAGGCTTGTTTTGTGTCCTACCATGTGGTCTATCTTTGAAAATGTCCCATGTGCATTTGAAAAGAATGTATATTTTGCTTCTTTGGGGTGAAAAGTTCTATATATATCAGTTAAGTCCATGTGGTTTAGTGTGTTATTCAATGCCTGTATACCCTTGGTGTTTCTTTGCTTCGAAGATCTGTCTATTGTTGATAATGGAGTGTTAAAGTCCCCTACTATGAGTGCATTGCTGTTAATATCCTTCTTGTGGTCTTCTAGTATTTTCTTTATTTATTTGGATGCTCCTATGTTGGGTGCATATTTGTTTATCAGTGTTATATCTGCTTGATGGATTGTTCCCTTAAGTATTATGAAATGTCCTTCTTTGTCTCTTTTTATTGCCCTTGCTTTGAAGTCCATTTTGTCTGATATGAGGACTGCTACCCCACCTTTTTTTTTTCTTTTTATGTCCGTTTGCTTGGAATACTTTTTTATATCCCTTTACTTTCAGCCTGTGTAAATCTTTTGTTTTGAGGTGTGTTTCTTGTAGACAGCAAATATGTGGGTCCTGTTTTCTTATGCATTCCGTTTCCCTATGTCTTTTAATTGGAGCATTTAATCCATTTACATTTAAGGTTATTATTGACATGTATTTATTCATTTCCCTTCGTACCTGTGTTCCTCTCCTCTTTTTTTCTTCTTTTTCTTAAAGCATTCCCTTTAGCATCTCTTGCAATGCTGGTTTGGTGGAGATGTATTCTTTTAGTCTTCCTTTGTCTGTGAAACTCCTTATTTCACCTTCCATTTTGAATGAGAGCCTTGCTGGGTAGAGTATTCTTGGTTGTAGGCCTTTGTTTTTCATTGCTTGAAATATTTTTGGCCATTCCCTTCTGGCTTGTAGTGTTTCTGTTGAGAAATCGGTCGATAGCCTTATTGGAGCTCCCTTGTAAATTATTTGATGTTTTTCTCTTGCTGCTTTTAGGATTCTCTCTTTATCTTTGAATGTTGCCATTTTAATTATGATGTGCCTTGGAGTGGTTTTTTGGGGAATCCTCTTCATTGGGACTCTCTGTGCTTCTTGAACTTGCATAACTTTTTCTCTCATCAGGTTGGGAAAATTTTCTGTCATTACTTCTCCTATCAGCTTTTCTATTCCTTGTTCCTCTTCTTCTCCCTCTTTTATTTCAAAGATATGGATATTATTTTTCCTCATGCTATCCTGTAATTCCCTTACATCTTCATACTTTTTCAATTTTTTTTCATTTTGTTGTATTGTCTGGGAATTTTTTTCTACATTGTCCTCTAACTCACTGATTCAATCTTCTGCATCGTTTAGCCTGCTTTTGATTGATTCTACTGTATTTTTCAGTTCAGAGATTATATTCTTCATTTCTTCCTGGTTCTTGTTAATAGTTTTTATGTCCTTTTTTATGCTGGTGTAGTTCTCTGTAAGTTCACTGTAATTTTCTTGGAGCTGTTGGTAACTTCCTTGGAGGTTGTCATAGTTGTTTTGGAGGTTGTTGAGTATATTGAGCTTCTTCACCACCATTTTTTTGAATTTCATGTCTGACATTTGGGCTATATCTATTCCATCTATTTCTCTTTCTAGGGATTCCTCTTTTCTTTTCATTAAGAGGTTGTTTCTGTGTCTTACCATGTTGGATTCTTTTTGTTTGTTTTTGTTTTTTTGGATTTGTCTGCTTTGACTTCCTACCTTTGTGGTATGAGATAATTTATGGGAGATCTGGAGGTTTCAGTGGTGCAGTCTCTTTGATCTCCTGAGCCTGATGTTCTTGGGAGACCCTTTATGACATTTGTTTATGCTGTCTGGTTATATTTCAGATGCTCTTTGGTGGGATCTTCCCTCTGGCTAGTTGATTAAGAGTCACTCTGTCCACTTTGTCTTGAGTTCTCCCACTATGAAGTGTCTTCTGTACTTCTTGGCTTCAGAACTTCATATCAGCTAAGATTCTGTTGATTATTCAGGTTATTTGTCAGAAGATTAGCTGAGAGTCTGAGTTGGGGGCAAGAGCCAGTGGACTCAGCTTCCACCTACTCGGCTGCCATCTTCTCTCTTGTTTTCACTTTTATAAAGAATAATATGGTGTAAATATTTGTGGGGTTTTTTGGTCTCTTTTTTGTTATGGTAAACTATACATAACAAAATTTATCACTTAACCATATTTAAGTGTACAGTTGTCTGGCATTAAGTATATCCACATTGTTGTATAATTATCAGCATTATTTATCCCCAGAAATTTTTCATCATCTCAGACTGAAACTATACCCAGCTCATTTGTCCTCCCAGTGCCTGGTAACCACTATTCTACTTTCTGTTGAAAGTGAACTAGTAAGTGGACTCATGCAATATGTGTTCTTTTATGTCACTTGTTTCACTTAATGTAATGTTTTCAAGGTTTAGCCATGTTATGTTGTAGCATAAATCAGGATTTAATTCCTTATTGGAGCTAAATAATATACCATTATATGTATATACCACATTTCTTTACTTATTTATCCATTGATGCGCATTTAGGTTGTTTTCCCCTTTTTGTTATGTTGAATAGTGCTGCTATGAACATTGGTGTACACATATTCTCCAAATTTCTCCTTTCAATTCTTTGGTTATATGTATACCTGAAAATGAACTTGTTGGATTATATGGTAATTCTATGCTTAATTTTTTTTGAGGAACATCTCTATTGATTTTCACAGTGGTTATACCATTTTATTTTCTCACACTGTCAAGTGCACAAGGGTTCTAATTTCTCCATACTGTTGCCAATAGATTGTTGTTGTTGTTATTATTATTATTATCTGTAGTAATAGTAGGATCAGTAATAGCCATCCTATTGGGTGTGAAATAGCATTTCATTGGGAGACTGAGTTTTTGTATCTAATTTTGAATATATCCCTGATTATTTGTTTAGATGAGCCTTCTAAAAACATAATATCTGTGTAATAAGGTTAGTCTATGCTGAAGTCTCCTAATGTGTAAGCCACATTTCACTCCAGAAAGGTTACACTAACTTATTTTATCAGCAGTGGTATGAATGAATTCTTTTTACTTTGGTTTATAATTTCCTTTTAGAAGAGTAAATATTATTCTAAATCATTTGCTTGGTTCCAATATATGAATATTTTGCCTTTATTGTAATATTTATTCAGTTATTTGGAAATATGTTAATATTTTACACACTGGTGGTCACCCATGGTTGTGTTAATGGCCACTAATTAACTACTCTCTATCAATGACTTGAAACCTGTTAGTAATGAACTATTATTAATCTATATTTTTTAGATTGTGCCTGTCATATTCTTCCTATCCTCCATGTAACATTAATTATTTCTTATATTTGCATAGAACTTTAACTATTTAAATCCTTTCACACACTTTATCTTCCTAGACATTGTTGTAAGAAACCTACCTGGTCAGTAGGTAGGAAGTGGATTCTTATTCTCATTATTATAGGTGAAAAAAACAGATGCAGAGAACTTAACTCTAATGCCAGTTAGCTAAATAGTGGTATAGGCAGGGTAGAGACTGAGTCTCCCAATTCCTACTTAGAGCTCTTTCTTGGACACTATACAACCTTCATAAATGTATAAAAAGAATCTTCCTTTAGTAACAACATATGCATAACATTTAATCTAAAAACAAAAAGTGAGCTCAAAGAGAACTTGCCACTTTGTCAGACTCAACACATAATTTTCATCTGATGCCAGGATCTAATGACGATAGGCATATAATTTCATCATTACACTGAAAGTAGACATTTCAGAGCAAGCAAAATGGACAAATTAACTCATCATGGACAGATGATAGTTGTTATTTTAAATTACTTTGTGAGTTCTTGTCTCAATAATATTGTACAGTGGCAACTGTCTGTTATTTGCTATTCAGTAGAACATTTGACCTCTAGGGCAGTAAAAAAAAAAAGTCTCTATGCTGCTCTGTTAATCACACAAAATTATTACTATAAAAGTTGTCATGCTTTTAAAAATTAAAGAACTGAAAAAACATAGGACCCAAAAATTTAAATTTACACTATCTGAGTCTAGCTGCTTTTGGTAGAAATGAAATTCCCACACAGGTGTCTGCTGATGCAGTTTTAGCTTTAGGCTGGGAAACTCTGCAGAGGTAAAGAAATTCCTAGCTCATGGCTGTCAAACATACTAAATCATTCTTTAAAAATAAGTCTTTATAGAATTCCAGTATATAAAATAGAAAATGTGAAGCAAACATAGTTAAAGCAGGGATGAGAGAAGGCTGAATCCTTATGTGTAAGAAGATTTATTCACATTTATTCTTTAATTATCATGCTTCTGCAATAATGACGGGGACCCATGAGAGGTCAAGAGAATCAAGCTTCCTGCCTTCATGAAGCTTACAATCTAATAGAGGAGACAGATATTAATCAGACAACCATACTATCAAGTGTAAAACTACAACATTGACTCTAATGCACAGAAGATGTACAGAGCTATGATAAATCATAATGGCAGAAACAGTTGAGAGTTGAAGAGGTCAGGGAAGTCTTCTCTAAGTTAAAGTGGTGCTTGGGCTTGGATCTGAAAGATGAAAATTAAGAGTGTGTTGGGAAGAAGGAAAAGGATGTACAAAGGTCTGTGCCTAGAGGTAAGAGGAACTGAAAGAGCAAGTGGTGGATCGGGGACAAGAGAACAAGATATAGAATGAGATGAGTCTGGAGGAGCACGCGAGGGCCAAACCATGCAGGGGATGGCTGGCTGTGTTAAAGAATTTTGTCATTGTTACAAGAATGATGGGATGCCATTGAGTATAAGTGGCCTGGCTCAATTTGCATTGTGAGAAGAACACTCTGTAATGGTGTATGGAACACTTTGGAGAGAAGACTGGCAGTGAATCTGAGCAGACAAGTCAGTAGCCTTGTACTGTGATCCAGGCAGAGGAGTACAAGAGAAATAGTGGAGGAAATGCAGAGTGGGTGGATTATAGTCATTTAGAAAGTAAAATCTGAAGGACTGAGAGGATATTAGGGTAGAGCTGTGAGGGGGAGTTAGATGTTAAGAGCAGGTTTCTGGCTGGTGTAATAAGTAATGCAATTGATGGGGGTGGAGGTATTCATTCATTTAGAGTAGAGGTCAGCACACTATGGCCCGTGGGCTGAATCCTGTCTACTGCTTATTTTTGAAAGTAAAGCTTTATTGGAACACAGCCACATTTATTTGTTTATGTGTCATGGATAGCTGCTTTTGTGCTATAAATGTAGAGTTGAGTAGTTGTGACAAGACTGGCTTACAAAGCCTAAAATATTTATTCTTTGGGCTTTTGCAGAAAAAATTTGCTGACTCTGGCGTTAAAGGGGAATACTGGGAGAAGAAAATGTGAGATGGGGAGAAAGATAATAAATATGATTTGGTACACATGTATTTGACGTGCTTTGAGAAAGCCAAGAGCTGAAGTTAAGTAAGAAGGTACATACAGGACTTTAGAGATGGTGTAAATGTCTGAGTCACTGTAGGAAGGTTTTAACGAAAGTCATGAATAGGAATGAAGTCAGCCAGGGGAAGGTTAGAATAAGAAAAGAAGACGTATAGGATAGAGCCTGAAGAAACTCCATCACTTGAAGGCAAGGTAGAATAGTGGTTAGAGACTGTGATGTCAAAGAATGTAGCATTACAGAAGTTACATATATTAGTTTCCCAGGGTAGCTGGAAAAAAATCAGAACTGGGTGGATTATAAAAACAGATTTTTTTCTCTTACAGTTTAGAAGGCTGGAAATCTGAAATCAAGGTGTCAACATCATTGATTGGTTCTTTTGTAGAGGCTCCCAGAGAAAATCTGTTCTTGCCTGTTTCTTAACTAGTAGTGTTGCTAGAGGTCCTCTGACTTATAAACAGATCACTCCTTTTTCTCCCTCTATTGTTTCGTGGAGTTCTCCCTCTGTGGCTTTATATCTGATTTTCTTTTCTTCTTATAAGGACACCAGTCATATTCGATTAAGGACCTACTCTACTCCAGTGTGATTTTATTTTATTTTAACTAATTACATCTACAATGACCCTATCTCCAAATAGTCATATTTTGAGGTTTGGAGTATACGTGAATTTTAGGGGGACACTATCTAACCTAGCATTCGAGGGAAAAGGATAAGTTCCAAAAGGAGACAGTGTAAATAGCATCTGATATTGCAGAAAGGTGTAGAGAATGGTTTCAAACTTGACCTAGTTTATTGGAAAGGAAAGACTGTTGGATGAAAGAAGAGGCCACATGCTAAACCTGACAAGTTCAGGTGTGGCCTGCATGGCGGGCCTTACCAACTCAGAGACCTAAAGTAACCACGTGGAGTAGTCTGATATTAAAAATTCCAAACTGAAAGAGAGTCATGGTGGGTAGTCATGTCTTAGGCATGTATCTTCCTCGATACAAGTCAATCTTTACCTGAACTAAGCTTTCCAGGGTAAATTTCATTTTTCCAGACCCCTCAGGGCACAATCATTGCACCAGAGCAGGAGACCACAGAACCCCACATTGTTATTATGATCACGTTAATTGTTAACTGTTAACTATCTTATACCCACCAATGTAAAAGAAGCAAGTGGTAAGCCTTTTGCTTTTTAATCCAATCCCAGAAATTCCCCTGCTTTGCTTTCTCCCACCTCCATAATCATGTGATCCTTTTCCACTTTGTTCTTTGATTCTGATGTATAAAATAAGGTAAAAAACTGCCATTCTCCAGAGCATTTTCTCCATCCATTGAGGTTTTTCTTCCCAGCAACTGTTGTCAGTTTAACACAAATAACCTCATAAAAATTCTTGCAGGTTGGGACGTTTCTTGTGTCGAGAGACCCAAGATAGAATTTAGGTGTAGATTAGACTGAAATCTGAATGTGCCCATCCTCATCTTCCCAGTTATACTGGAATTTTATTGATGACTTGGACTGGAGAGTTCATCTTTATCTTCGAGAGATGGCTCAGTTGGTGTCTCTCCTGCAGCTGAGGGTCCTGGCTCTGGAGTGATGTGCATGTACAGAGGCTGCCTTTGGCATTTCTCTTTTTGATCTCTGCAATCATTTGATTTCCCTTGGAGATTTTTCCTTAAGTAACATCCAGGCCCTCTCCTAGTTAGAGTGCACAAGGGCTAATGGAATCACTAGCTGAGGTGAAATGGTTGCAGATGGTAATGTGAAGACTAATTTATTTTCAGAGGCTTTTAGGAATTCATGTGCTTTTAATGATAGCTTACTATAACCACAAATCCCTCATTTTCATTCTTTAAAGGGAGAGGATATTGGCCATTATTAACAACAGAGGAAGATAGAGTAGGCAGCTAATTGACCCAGTGAAGCTAACACCATTGTGGTGGGTTATGAAAGCTGAAGAGTTTTACTGTGCTCCTAGGACTTCTGCCCCATTTTTTATATCGACTTTTTTTGACCTCTTTGCAAGTCATTTTCACCTGCTCATCTCTCTTCCTCAGTCAAGCTTCCATCTGGCAGGTCCACAGTGAGGTCGGGGTTTCTAGGATCCTTTTGTCCAGCAAAAAGCTAATGCTTTGTGCCCCTACCAATGGGAGAGCGACTTTTTCTTGGAGTGGGCAAAAATGGGTGGGATGACTTTCTGTCCGTCACTCTGCTTTGCGGTGGTGGGGGCGGGGGAGGGGGCTTCCTATTAAATGCTTCTTTTAAGCCAAGGGCTGGAGAGACGACATGTTGGCAGTTACTAATCTGGTAGGAAGAAAAAGAAAAATGGGGGCTGGGTAAAAATGGAAAGATATATTTTCAGTTCTGACATGAAGGGAGGAAAGCAGTTTTTTCCATAGTCATAAATCACTAATTTCAGGAGGGAAAATGTTGGTTCCTTCTCTGGCCCTGTAAGCCAGCTGGACTTGGCGATAGCACATATCTGTAATTCATACAGGCCAGAGGCCCCGAGACAGTGCTTAGCAAGGCCAGAGCTCTCCTTTTCTGAAAACTTCACCTCCTTCCACCACCAGCGCCACTCGGGTTGGACTCTTGGTTCTGCTCTCCAGATGTATGTTCCGCCTCCGATGAGTTGCAGGTTTATTGTTAGTCTTTCCAGGTCTTGAAGCTAGAATTTTTCTGATGGGTTTTCACAGGGGTTGCTCGTATAACTCTGAGAGGCCTCAATTCATCCGCGGCTCTGCTTTGCACACACTCTGCCCATCCCAGCCAGGAGCGTGTTAGAGCTCTGGCACCCAGGACAGCAGTCCGGTTCTGAGATCCGGAGCAGATCTTCGTGATTTAGGAAGTTGCACATGATCATTCATAATGGAAGAGATGCGGATTTTGAAGTCAGGCACACTGGGGATTGAATGTTGAGCTTTGATCACTTTTATTTTTATTTTTTGAAAAAAAAAAAAACCATTAACTGTATTCCAAACACAACACAACAATATCTGTACCTACAATATACGTGTAAAAACACGGACTGGAGTATACATGCGCAATGCATGATTATTATTCCTCTGAGGTGAATCTGGGAACCAGGTAGTACTAGAGAGGAAACAAAAGGAATTGTAGGTTTATCAGTAATAACTTCGGTCTTTTATATTTAAGTATATATATAAAGCTATTATGACAAAAGGTTAACATTTAAAAAATTCTGACAATGGGTTATATTATTTTCCCTGTTTTCTACATCATCTTTTCATAAGCTTATTTGCTATCTTATTTCTTCTTCTATGAATGGTTTATTCATATTTGGATTTTTTTCATTGAGTTATTTATCTTTTCCACATTTCTTGGAAGAGATTTGTATAGTCTGGTATTAATTCTTGGTTAGTTTTGTGCATTGTATCCTCTCCCTGTCTGTGGTATCATTTCTTTCTTTCTTTTTTTTTTTTTTTTTAACATCTACTGACAGACATTAAATGAGAGAAACAATAAACAGGCATTCACTAATTAAACTTTTCCCTTGGGCCTTGAGTTTTTTGGTGTCCTTTTACCTTGAGTTAATAAAGTTATTTATTTTTTATATTTTCTTCTAACAGAAAATTTGTAATTTTTCTTTTATGTCTCTAATCAATATGGAATTTTTTTTTTTTTGGCATGGGTAATTTACAGATTTAATTTAATTTTCTTTTATATGGAAATCCAATAGTCTGAAACTACTTAATGATTGGTTACTGGAATGTTACAAATCTTCATCTCCAGAAAGCTTGCTTCATTCTCATATATTTTAACAATCATAGCTTTTATTCAATTTTCTATGTAAACAAATCAATAGTGTTGCAAATAATGATTATTTTATGTATTTTTAGTCATATATTATATTTCTTTTTCTTGTTTTATTGTAGTGTCAGAATTTAGTACAATGTTGAATCATAGTGAAGTTAGTGGGTATCCTTATCTCATTTTTGACATTAATGAGAATGTTTTTCAGTTTTTCCTATTAAGTAGAAAACATGCTACAGGCTTTGTTAGACAGTCCTTTATCATGTTAAGAAAACTTTCTTCTAAGTCTAGTTGGCTGCAAATGCATTTTAAAATCATAATCAAATGGGGCAGATTTGATTTCTTTGTCATGTAATGATTACCATGTGAATTGTAGTTGAATGCTCCTTCTTGAGGAATAACAGGAAACAGCCGAAGAGTGATTTTCTCCACCAAGAAAATATTTTGCTTCTGGAATAGTTTTGCATAAAACTGAAATGCAAAGTAAAATTAGCATATTCAACAAAGTGTTAAGAAGATCCTTTTAAAAATTTGTGTAGCTTTTGGAAAGGTTTTTGGAAAGGAGCTGAGCTTTGGTAATTGTTCCCACATAATATTTGCTTAGTTAAATCTCTGTGACAAAAATGTTTATGTCTTTGAATATGTAGATATAACGCAGTGGATAGGAGCCATATTTTGCTCCTAAACAGTTACCAGCTCAGGAATAGTGATTCACCTTTAGGCTATTAAGTACAATCATTACAATACATAAAAGAATGTTATAGGCTACATAATGTAAAGCCACTCACACCTTTAATGCTGAGATCTGGTTGATCCAATTATGAAAGTTTTAATAGACCTTTAGAAATTAAGTAAACTTTTTGGATTATTTGGTTTAACTTCCTCCTTTCTGAAGGAATACTCCCTTAAGAGCCCTGGCTGATTTGGCTCAGTGGATTGAGCGTCGGCCTGCGAGCTAAGTGTCGCTGGTTCGATCTTCCAGTCAGGGCACATCAGAGAAGGAAAACTCTGATTCCAAAAAACCTCCGCTGCCTTGCGGCATACCTCTTCAGGGGAAAGGCTAAGGGAGTAAACCCCGACAGAAAATCCGGAGCCGGAGTCCCTAAGGCAGTTTGACGTTGTAGTCAACACTGGCAACTCCTGCGGCGCACCTGAAGCCAAGCTGTATTGACTCCGTCTTTCCCTTGGATCCCTCAGCTGCGAAGAGAGGGGGGGTCTGCTGCATGGGCAACAGCAGACCCTCCATATCACCCTGCCCAGGCTCTGTAGCTTCAGCTTCACTGGAGAGGACACTCCAGCGTCATCGCAAGATGTCGATTCAACACGGGAGGAGACAGATACCGTGTCACTCCCAAGTCGGACGGCACAGCCATTCTCGGCGGTGCAGATAGACTCTTAAGAAGCTACACCATCGTCTCTCGAGACGGACGGCTGCCGACTACTCCCTTAAGAAATACTAAAAGATCATTTTCTAATTTATAAATCCAAAAAATAAAGGAAATAAGAACTTTTCTATAATCCTATGATATTACTGATCTGTAATTCTCACCTTTTCCAGAATGGACTTTTTTCTTCTTTTTCATTATTATTTCTATAGCTATGTTTAATTTTTGAAAATACTGCTCCAAGTTACTTAATTTCTTAAGTGAACAGGAGCCAAAATATGGCGATGCAGAATGGAACAGTGAATTAAAACACTATTTACCTATCTAAGCATTTGCTAGAGAAGGAGGAAAAATGGTTCAGATGCTCTGCTTTGTTCAACTTAGCATATTCACCTGCATGGGTCTATGTGCTTGACTATGCATCAACCATGTATTTTACATGTCTTATTTGATCTATAACATCAGGTAGGTACTAATATATCCATTTTACAGACATGGAAGTGAATTTCTTTCCTATGAATAGATAGATAGAACCACAATTCTGCCATCACACTTCAACCAGTATTTCTCAAGAGAATAGAGAGAGAAGGAAAAATATTTATGGAGGGTATGCTTTGAAATAAATGTGGGAATTTGTTTATTTTTGGTTGTCACGATGTTTGGGGACTGCTCTTGATGGCCAAGGGTGTCAAAACAATAGTGCCCAATTAATAAAACACTGACCTATACCACCCCTAAAGTGAGATAGAACACTGAAATTGTTTATGTTCTACAAGTTACAATTAGGATATTCATGCAATTATTATTTTATAAATTTTTGACTATGTTTTCATTTTTGAAGAGATGTAGTGGGAAATGAATTTAGATCTTTATAAAGGAAACTTATGGATCTGGGTGAAAAGAAGTGGAAAGCAAAGGAAACTGTCATACTCTAAAACAAGTGGAGGACCCGTGCCTGCGAGGTCTGTGAATTCTGGAGCCTCAAGTCCATCACGGTTAAAGCCAGTAAAGATGTAGTGTATGACACGGCAGCATTTATTAGTGATTTAGGCAATACATTTTATGCTGCTAAACTGGTGCTTGAAAGATGTTTCTGGGAAGCCTTATTGTTAAGCTCATCTCTTCACTGATAGTGGATGAATTATAGCCCAGCCAGTGGTTCATATGCTTTCTTGTTTATGTCACATAATGTAAATTGGCCAGGG
The DNA here is from genome assembly GCF_987537825.1 of Furipterus horrens. Classification (NCBI taxonomy): domain Eukaryota; kingdom Metazoa; phylum Chordata; class Mammalia; order Chiroptera; family Furipteridae; genus Furipterus; species Furipterus horrens. Next base: position 23,775,130 of record NW_028327172.1, on the reverse strand, counting down.
TCAGGGGGAGTAGAAGCAAACGTTTCCAACTTACAGTATCCCTTTTGCTCTGATTTGAGAGGTGCAGACAAGGAGAAGCGTCTTCTTAGATGATTCAGTCTCTGTATGAATCTTCCCATTTCCAGGCCCTTCCTAGTTTATTTCCTCCTCTACACACAGGAGTTCTCTACCACACTAGCTTTTAATTTGTGCTCATATTACACAGATGTGTAATTTGTGTGTTTGTGGTTATAAATCATTTCCTTGGGGGTCACTGTAGGAGGGAGTGGGATTGGGATAAGGGTGTAAATGGGGTAAGTGAGGGTGGGGGTGCAGGCTCCAGGCAGTCTGACTCCAGAACACGTGCTCTTAATCACCACAGCATAGACCAGGTTCCATCCTAGCTCTACCCCTGGTTAGCTATGTGACCTTGAGCAAGTTACTTAACCTCATGTGTAAACTAGGAGGAAATAATAGCACTCATGGAGTGTGACAATTAAATGAAAATGATGGGAGTATAAGTACCTGATCTCCAGTAAGCATCTAGTAAATGCAAACTATCATTATCATCCATTGGCTGGCCCTATCCTATCTCCCCAGCTTCTACTCTTCCTTGACAATTTCACACTGTGTTCTCCAGTTATATCAGACTAACTAGTTGGCATTCCCAGACTACCTTCCTGCTTGGGCTCACGTTGCACCTCTTCTATGAAATACCCCTCATCTATTATGGACAAAATCCCACTGTCTTTTCAGATCCAGCTAAAATGCCCACCTACCTCACTTATCAGGATTGATTATACCCTTTTTTGGCTTCTGTAGTAGGCACCTAGCCACTATGTGTCCTCAGCATGAAGCAGACTTCATTTAAGGCAGCAATGTGCTAAACCCCAGGAAAGGTCATGATTGTTCTAAGACAATCACAGTACTAGTCCCTGCTTTCCCAAATCTCATTATATCTGGAAGTGATCACGTGACTCATTTCCGGTCAACAGAATATAAATAAAAGTGGGGGCCAAGACGTTCTAGGGAAACCTTTACTTTTCTGATAAAGAGACTTCTCTGCTTTCCTTACGTCCCTTTTCTCTTTCCTTCACTGAAGGTGTGAGGCTTGGAGCGGCAGCAGCCGTCTGTGACAATGGACTGTAAATACAAGAGAGGAGTCAAGAGAATTGATGGGAAGTTGTCTCTAACATAACTGAGCTGCTGCTTGAAGCCACTTAACCTCATATTTCTTATTAAGTGAGAGCATAGCCTTTATGTTAAAGCCATTGAAAGTCAAATTTTCTATTATTTCAGCCAAATGGATTTCAAGCTAAAGAGAAGTAAAATTACTTTAAAAAAATCAACATCTCAGAAATTTTTCTTTTAGTAAATATTATATACTTTCATTCCAAAATTTTGGAAGGAAAGATGGCCTGAGGTAGCTCTTTTATTCTCCTAAATATTTGAGGCTTCTCCTTATAGGAAGAACGTAGTTCTTCCCCCATAAACAGAGGATGTGGCCATAAGGCTTGCTTATACTAACCCATACGAGGTAAGGGGAGTGACATGTGCCACTTTCAAGAAGAAGACATTTGTTTTAACCTCTGTCATGAGACTGGAGTTTCCCAAATAGAGGCTTATCCTTCAGCGATGGGTAAGAAAGAAGAAAATGTGGAGCAGACATGTGGTAGATTTGGAGATCATTTCTTCTTGAAGTGTAACTGAAACTAAGGTGACTGATTTAGAACAAGGAGAGGGAGAAAGTGAAGGGGAAATAAAGAATTGTAATTCTACTGGCAGAAAGCAAACAGTGTTAGTAATTTGCTTCATTAAAATTATTAGTAATTTTCAATGCATATTTTTGATATTTGAGATGTCACATTTTCTCATAAACTTTTATAATATAATTATTCCTCTGGTTATTAAAAATTTATTGATTTTTCTTAATGATTACTTAGTTTCCCATTGCTCAAAAGCACTTTTCACAAACCACAAAGAGGGTATTTGTGTCATTGTTATTATTATTCCTTATGCATTTATATGGACGAGTACCTAACATAGTACCTGGTATATAAGCTCTCAAAAATTTGTGTTTAAGAGAAGAGAACAGAAGAGACAAAGCGCTGTGGCAGAGCTACCATAGGAGGCATGGGAAAAGTGTTGACAATGGAAGCCACATTTTGTCTGCCTCCCTGTTTCTTTTTGGAGTGAACTGTTGATAGCTTCTCTATATCCCTGCTATTTTCTGCTTCTCACTAACTCACTAGTATGGATAGGAGGACTCCAGAGAATTATGTCTTTAAAGGTGACTGCTGTTTGTCCTGAATTAATTAACTAATTTATTCATATTCTTACTCAATACAGGTTTTATTATGTGCCGAGTCATGTTCTAGGCCCAGCAGAGAAAGCAGTGAATGTGACAGACAAGGTGTCTGTTTTATGGCACTTGTGCTAGTGACGGAGGGGAGGCACAAAGCACAGCAGTTAAGAAATAAGTGGACACATGATTTGGTACAGAGAGGTGTTATGAAGAAAGTAAAACGGGGTCATTTAGAGAGCAAATGGGGATGCGGAAGAAGACATGGATGGCTTTAGCTTGGGTGACAAGGAAAGGGCTCTCTTGAGAGGCGACATTTGAGCAGACGTTCTGGATGACTGGAAGTATTCAGCTATGTGAAGATGAGAGTCATGGGTGTGCCAAGCAGGGGGAAAGGCAGGTGCAAATGCCCTAAAGTAAGAACGAGCTTGATGTACTTGAGGGAGCAAAGAAGGACAATATGATAAGTGAGGAGGAAAGTAGCAGGAGATGCAGTGAGGATGTTGACAGAACCCAGGTTCGTGTTCAGTTTAAAAGACTATGGTAAGAACATAAGGTTTATTCTAAGAGGGATGGAGAAGGCAATAAAGGGCTTCATGCATTGGCGCAAAACTGGAGCAAAATCTAATTTACATTAGAAAATATTCAAGTGGCTGCTGTATGGAAGAGAGCGTGTAGGGAGATAAGAATAGAAGCAAAGACCTGTTGAAAACTTGCAATTCTCCACACAAGAAATGGTAGTGGTTTGGACTACAATGGTGTTGGTGAAGATGGGGAAACACGAGTGGACCAGGAACTTGTTTTAGAGATAAAGCCAGTAGAACTTGTTAGTAGATTGTACATATGTTGGGTATCCTTTGTGTTTTGTGCAGTGTCTTGGGCTTAGGCACTGGTAAAAATGTCTCTTGGAATTTTGGTTGCACTACTTACCAACTATACGATTTTGGGAAAGTTATTGAACTTCTGTAGTTTAATTCCTAAATTTATCACCTCATAGGGTTGAATAAATGAGCTATTGCATGTGATATGCTTAGCACAATACTTGGCTCACAGGCAGCATTTGAATAAATTGTAGCTATTACTATTATCATTATTAGGATGTGCAGTCTATAACATTTTATTAAAAAACAAGTGTATTTAAGCTACCTGAAGCAGGTAGTAAAAAGATGTGAGGTAAGTCATGCAGTAAGTTTATTTCAAGGGACTTCTGTCTCCCAGAGGAATAGCTTCTGATCTAGCTCTAGACCGAATGGCTGGAGATATATTCTTCTCAGCCATTGATAATTCAGTACAGGATATAAAAGACTGTTCAGGAAGAAACATAATACTTTTTTTCATCTTAGGTAATTTCTCCTAAGATCCCCCTTTTATTCTAGCACATTATTCATCCGTAATACAAAGGAGATAATGTAGAAATTAAAGTGCTAATTTCAACTGTTATGGGAATCAGACCACACTGGGGCTTAAGAGACAAAAGAACAGGAAAAAGAAAAAAAAGAAAAAACCAGAAACTTCCCAGTCAGGTTGCTTTAAGCCTGTGGATTTTTATGAACAATTTGCCCAGCATTGAATGGAAAATGCTCCTTTTATTGGTAAATTTCTGAACACCACAAAGTTTAGCGGCACGCCCAGGAATTCATGGTTCAATATAGGGGTTCCAAGTGTTTCTTAACTGATAGATAGACTATGAGAAGTGTCAGAGGCATGGTGAACATTATGCAGGCTGCCTTACTGTTGGACTTTTGTTCACTTATAGTAAAAGCTGCCATTTATTGAGCACTAACCATGTACCAGGCACTGTTGCTAACATACCCTATCTTATTTAATCCTTACTATATACTTTTAAGATAGTTATTGTTATCTCCATTTCAGAGAAGATAAAACGAGGCTGAAAGAGGTGAAATGATTGGCTCATATTTTCATACATTAAGTGGCAAAGTGCAATTTAAAGTCAGATGCATCTCTATATCTTGTGCTTTTAATTACTGACTATATTATAGTATTATAATACCTATATCTGGTTATATTAGACTTTATATAAATGACATAGTTTTATATGAAATATAAACTCATGAAAATAAAAATATAGTTTTTATAGGACTAAAGAAAAGCAAATGGACATATTATAATTCAGGGTGCATATGATATTTTGTAACTTATTTTAAGAAACATTATCTTATATTGTTCATCAGGGGGTGCATGCTTGAATGTGTAAAACTTCTTTTTCTAAGTTAAAAGTGACTTATCCTGTAGTTTAAAGACACTTAAGTGGACAGGAGGAAATAAACCTTGCAATATTAAATTCATGTATGGCTTGGTTTTGTCTTTGCATTACTGTTCTAACCACTTCTCATCCTGAACTTTGTCAATTTGACATTTAGTTTATTTCAGAGGAAAATAATATAGACCGAAGTCATGATGCCAGGAGAGTATATAGAAATCCTCCCTACTCCATCCCATCCCAAGGAAAAGTACAGTGGTATTGCTTGTCACAGATTAACTGTTTCAGTTAGCTCTAGGGCTGTACTATCAAAAGTGGTCACACTAGTCACACGTGCCTATTGAACGCTGGTTTGGGCTAACATGTGTTTGTAAGTGTGAAATGTACACCAGACACTGAAGACTTAGTACAACCAAAGAAAAAGCCAAAAGCCTCAATGATCATTTTTGTTGATTATATGTTGGAATGATAATACTTGAAAAACAATGGGTTAAATAAAAGAGATGATGAAAATTAATTTCACTAATTTATTTCATTTTTGTATGTAGCTACAAAGAAATTTGAAATTGCACATGTAACTCGGATTGTTTTTCTGCTTGATAGTGCTATTCTAGAGACCTATATTTAATATATTTATTTTCCAACCAATTTTTCAGGTTAATGAGGGAAGAATTCATGCCCTCAGATACACAAAGAGTGAATGTATAACAGTCTACTTCTGATATAGTGTAAAATCAATACCAGATCCTCATCTAATTGCCAGGGGTAATAAACTCATGCTTAAGTTCCACAAGTCAAACATCAGAGTTATGGAAGGCACCCAGGCCTTGCAGTCATTCAGGCTTGATTTTAAATATCAAATAGTCATATGATCTTGGGTATTAGCCACCTCTGGGTATCATTTCATTTCCTTCCAGCCTCTTGTCTTGTATAGTCACTGCTGTCTTGGCCATTTCTGCACAGGCTTCAGCCAGCTTTGCACAGGTGACAGCGTGCAGTGCCTTGCCACAATCCACCCAGATCTCTACTTCCTGCCCCAGGGCTTAGATGGGGGGCACCTATGGGAACATGGTTAGCACTGAACATGCAAAACTAGAATTGCTGCAGAGTTAGCACCTGTGAGACCACCTTGACCAGTAAGGGTAGAAGAGCAAAGATACATTGTTCTCCTTTTCTAACCTAGATGCGCAGTTCTATGGCACACTTCACAAGGCTCTTTGGAAGGGAATAGCAGTGTCAAGCTCTGTCACCTTCAGAAGGGGCCAACTTCATAATGAATCCTTTATAGCATATGTTTCTTTCTTCCTTATGTATTTAAGTCCTGCTCCTTGGCCGTCTTCTGCTCCTTGGCCCTCATCCCAGATAAACTACCTGCATACAAGCCTTTGTGTCCGGCTCTGCTTTCATGGAGGGGGTGGGGATGTCCGGAGGGGTGTAGGTTAAGGTACTTTGGGAAAGTAAGGTGTCTTTATGGATCTCAATGTTCTCATAGGTAAATTGGTGGTAATACTCTCTATTTTAAATAGTTTGTTTGGGGAATTAGAGAGATCATATAAAGTGCCTGAAAGAAACCTTTGATAGCCATTATTGCCTTCTCCATTAACATATCTTAAGGCAAAATTCCATGTGGATGGTAAAGTAGGGTTCTCTAAAAAAGTTCTTTCACGTGAGCCCTGGGAAAGGCAATGGTTCTGGCATCTTAACTTTACTGTAAGATAACCCATGTGGAATAGAAACAAATATATATTGGAAGAAAGGTCTCTTCCTCAGTAAAGTAATCAGTTCTGAAATGAAATGGGGAAGGAGATGAGGACTCCAGGGGACACAGGGCTCTGCTCTGGTTCATCACCCTCTCCTGCATTGTTAACGTTTAAATATGACAGGTACATGTACAGATGTGATCACACACACCCAAGGGCTTAAAAAAGAAAGCAAAGTGCTCATTCTAGAAAAAAAAAGTGTTGAGAGTCTAATGGGTATGAAATCTCAGACAATAAACTCAAATGTGAAATATGATTTTATTCCCCTATAAAGGTACCTAATCACTAGGCAGAGCCCCTAATCTGTTGATATTAGTCATAGTTAATTCCAGAGGAACTCAGTTGATTCGAGGTTTCCCATTTCTTTTTCTCCCTGAGGTTGCATCTAAGTTCACAGGAGGAAGGTAGGGGATTCAGGGCCCTGTGGATCATAAAGTCACCAGAGTCAAGGAGAAAAGAGGCTGTCTGGTCCTTGGCTGCTATCTTCCCATGATGGCAGCTACTGAAATGTAGATCGGCCTCCATTGTACCTGGTTTTTCATTCCTAGTCACTGGTTCATTGTATATATCTCCTGCTATATTCTCCTGAGTTTATCAGTACAACCTCTCTGGGATCTCCAGTCCATGCTATTCCCAACTGCATGAGGAAAAAACATCTTGCCATTCCCTGTGGTGCCTTGGATGCTCTGTGAAGTGCTGTCAGTTGTTACATACAGCACAGCTGTGGTAGACAAAATAATGACTTCCTGAAGTTGTCCTTGTCTTAAACCCCAGAATCTATGTATTTGGGAGCTTTCATGGCAAAAAGAATTAAGGTTGCAGAAGGAATCAGGGTATCAAGCAAGTTGAACTTAAAATAGGGAATTCATCCTGGATTATTCAGATGGGCCCAAAGTGACCAGAAGAGTCACTAAATATGGAAGAGGGAGGCAGAAAAGTCAGTGTTAGATTGATTCAGTGTGAGAAAGACTTGACCAGCCATTGCTGGCTTTGAGGATGGAGGAAAGAGGCTACAAGCAAAGGAGTGTGGGCAGCCTAGAGACCCTGGAAAGCCCATGAGAAGCTTCAGAAAGAAATGCAGCTCTGAAAACAACCTTGATGTTAGCCAGTGGAAGCCCATTTTGGACTTCTGACCTCTATAACGATATGAGAATAAATTTATGTTGTTTTAAGTCACTAAGTTCATGCCAATTTATATGAAGGCAGCAATAGGAAACTAATGTACTCGGCCATTTCTATTCTACTGCCCATGCCAATACTGACTGGGGCTTTTCTCTCCACATTGCCACTTTGCTGATCTTTATACTGAAAAGCAGTGCAGAGTTCTCCTTAGCTCTCAGCTCACAGCACTTACCAAGAGATTCTGTTGTTTTGCCCTTTTGATGGTATCGTGTTGAGTCTCTGCCAAAACTTATGCTTTGTACTTTTACTTTGTACTCTTTTCTTTCCCTAGCCCTTTTTCAACTCTGTATTGGGGAAAAAAACCAACTCTGGCAAGTTAAAAATCTACCAGCTATGCCAAGACCTCTGCAAGAATCTGATTAAGTAGCTGATTGACCCTTCGCTAAGACAGGAAGTCTAGAATACCTTTGCAGCTGCTTGAAGGAAAGAAGCATCCAAAAATTTATAAACAAAACGAAGCAAAACAAAAGAACACCAGTGAGTAGAAAAAAGCATTATCTTATTATAATATTAGTCCATTATTCTTTAAAATGACATTTTGATTGAATTCAGAAGTTTTCATTTTCAATGTAGTGTGAGAGTGTGTGTGTGTGTGTGTGTTTGTCCATATACAATACACAGAGGTGCACCACACACACAGCCATAGACAATGAGAAAAAGAGAGAAAGGACAGATAAGAGGAAGGGAGCAATAAGGAGTTAAGAGGCAGGAGGAAATAGGGAAATGAAACTGAATATGACAGAGAGAGGGAAGCGAGTCAGCCTGCAATGGCCTGCTGAGAAGCTGGCCACGGAAGCTTGTGTCAGAAGGAGGAAATCAGAACCAGATAGCTCCCTACCAAGGACAGAGAGACTTCTCCTAGGTCTCCTCTGGGGAGCAGCGACTCTCTTCCTGCCAAATCTCATGAGTGCCTTGATTTTTATCTTTTCACTCAGATTTTCTACCTTTCTTTATTACTGCCTTTTCCATGAGTTTCTCATATTTATTCACATCACTAAAATTTTCTCAGTGTTCTGCTGGAATTTCATAGTATTTGTTAACGTTCAGCAAATATTTTCAAGCACCTATTATGTGCCAAGTGTAGTGGACATGAAAGATGTTAATTTGCTGAATCAAGTGAACAAAGACAATTTTTCTGAATGAACATAAAAGTCAAAAACAATAACAGAAATCATCAGAATGGACATAGAGCTATTTATCTCACATTCTTTCCATTTTCAAAGAACTTATAGATCTTTAATAAAGTTACTAATACAATATGATAGTGAATGTAACTAAAAGAAATTTAAAAGGGGAAAAATATATTAGTAAAAATACATAACAATGCTATTCTCAATGTTTTTTTTTAGAAACTATAGTTATTTTAATAAATATGTTAACATGTAATAACTTTATTATTGTTATTTAAATAGATTAATAAATATACATTTTAACAGTTAAATAATAAAATTATAAGCTATTTATACAATATGACCTACAAGGTCATATTGTATATCTAAAATGTCCTCTCTCACCAAACTGATGATGTATTATTACCAACCTTCCAGTTTTGCAAAAATCTCAAAGAAGTCATGTTTGAACTCAAGTCATTTGAAGCTAAGGCGCAAACCCAGGTCTCTTAACTCCAAATCCCATGATTATTTTAGCATACCCTTGTACTATATCATATAACCGATCACTAAATGAATGTGAATTTTATTATGCATTTCATTTTATATTTTATTTTATAAGCTGTTAAAGCTATGCAGCTCATTCAGTAGCCATTATGCATTTGGTAGCAGTTTTATAGAGACTGGAGCTTTAGAATTAGTTTTATTCCAGAATAGTTTACCTTTTCACATTTAATCGATAACAGATGTTGTTTTTCATTCAGTGGAAGGACATTTTCAAAGTCTCCAATGTAAAGTCTTCCATTGTATAGAAGTGTGGACTATCTTTTATCAGAGTGAATTCCAAACGCATAAGAAAATCTAAAATCCACTGGTAAGACTGGGCCTATCAGCAACCATTCTTAAAATCAAGAGTTCCCTAATTTCAGCCTTCATTGATTATATTGAGGCAAGGAACATTTCAGTAAAACAAAACAAAACAAAACAAAAAACATTTGTCCTTAAAACATTTGCTTACAGTTGACTTGTAGTTTCATGACATAAAAAATAAAATTTTTTAATTTAAAAGAAATTAATTTTATTATGAGATAATTTCTGAGCCCTGGTCATCTGCAAACATCCCCTGATTCTGCTGAGGCAAGAATTTGGAAGCTACTTTTCCAAAGTGGACAGGATTAAGAAAGAAAGAAGAAAGAAAGAAAGAAGGAAAGAAAGAAAGAAAGAAAGAAAGAAAGAAAGAAAGAAAGAAAGAAAGAAAGAAAGAAAGAAAGAAAGAAAGAAAGAAAGAAAGAAAGAAAGAAAGAAAGAAAGAAAGAAAGAAAGGGAGGGAGGGAGGGAGGGAGGGAGGGAGGGAGGAAGGAAGGAAGGAAGGAAGGAAGGAAGGAAGGAAGGAAGGAAGGAAGGAAGGAAAAACAAAAACCCGATGAACTCCACAGCAACAGGGTAGGCAAAAGAAGAGAAGCTACATCTTAAGAGAGATCAGTCACAGCCTAAAAGGACAGGGTGAATGGAAGAATAAGAGGGCACAATCTAGTGGTGACACTTAGTTGTAAACTTAGAGACAGCACCAGAATATCATAGGGTCCATGATCTCATCTGGCTCTGAAATCCTGTGATTCTTACCTAGAAAGAATTCAGACAAAATATCTGAATTCATGCAACCCACCTATCAATTTATTGATATCATTTGGATTTGGGGACAGTGAGTGTAGAAGCATAATATTTCTTTCTGAAACCAAGTATGAAACAAGGTACATAACTTAGAGCCTTTTTAAAAAACAAAACAAATCTCAAATTTAGTTTTCTTTCTTTCTTCAACGAGGGATGATGTGGCTGTCTCTTTTTTAGTAGTGGTAAATAATCGAGATAGGGACTCAGAGCCTCTAGTCCCTTTGTGGTTTCTGTAGGGAGGGAATTAGTGACATCTGTCTCAATGAGCACCTGGTCACAGCCTGAGAACACACAGGCGCAGAGAGAAGCCACATCTTTCTGGATCCCTGCGGGTTGAAGACTTTGCCTCTGGAGCCCTTGGGAATCCAGAATAAACTTGGAAGATTTTTTTTATAAGATAAAACACAGGCAAGTTTGGATGAATTGAAAGAAAGACTTGACACCTTTCTTTAAAATGATTATTGGTTTTGTTCTATCACACATCATTAATTTTGCATTTAATTCAAACTCCTTAAGGGAGTCTTAGTCCATTCTGGCTGCCATAACAAAAATACCATATGCTCAGTGGCTTATAAACAACAAAAGTTTGTTTTTCAGTTCTGGAGTCTGGGAAGTCTAATACCAGGACATTGGCAGACTCAGTGCATGTTGAGAGCCTGCTTCCTAGAAAGCTGTAACCTTACCTGTTGAAAGGAGCTTTGGAGTTCTGTTTTGTTTTTAAAGAAGGACACTAAGTCCACTCATGAGGGCTCTACCCTTATGACCTAACCCCTACCCTTATGACCTAGCCCCTCTCCAAAGCCCCACCTCCTAATACCATCACATTGGGCATTAGGTTTTAGCATATGAGTTTGGTGGGAACATATTCAGTCTATAGCAAAGAGAAACCAACAGTGGAGTGAGTAACGGAAATTTCTGAGAAAACTTTGCTGCTTTCCTCTCTGGCAGGGCTGCATTATGACTGACAAGGTCCCTAGAATAGCTGCCTTTATGGGCTCCTTCTTCCACACACAAAAAAGTAAAAAATATATATATTTTATGGCTGCGTTAGTACTTGTGTGTATAATTTCACATTAATCTTTTATGTATGAGTCCTTTTGTTTTAAGTAGATTTCAGATGGCTCACCGGGCAGTGACCATGTTTTATACCTCTTCCCCTCCTAGACTCTTACCCCATTCAGTGATAGCTCCCAGTTGTTGAGCACCAGCTCTGAGTGTGGTCTGCTATACACGTGGTATTATCCTTACTTTCTAGATAAGAAAAAATGAAGCATATGGAAGAAGAGCAACTCACTCCAGGCCTTCCAGACAGACTCAGGATTTCAAACTAAGTTTCTCTGATTCTAAAGCCAACCCTTTTTCTACTCCGTTCCACTGCCTCTGTCTGCGGGTGGTGGTGGTGCTGATGAGAAAGATGAATCAGGAGAACAAGGAAGGAAGAAAGGGAAAGAAAATGACATCAAAGGCAAGTTCAGCAGGCACTAAACTCTGTGTATTAGAGCAACTTTAAGGCAAATACTGTTTGGATCACTTTCTTAGATGACTTGAAATTTTTATTCTAAGCATTTTTACTAAGAAGTCGTACCTATTTATCATAGTGACAAGAATGGGACGGGTAACCCACCCCTAGTGTAAAGGAATCCTTCACTTCACATAGTGAAGATTTCAATGTCATGTCTTCTTCTTCAAGCAGAAGAAAAGTAATTTCTTTCTAAGGACAATATGCTCAGGCACTAATTCTTCCTTCAATATGTCATAATCATATTCCATATCTCAGCCACTGTTGGGGAGTATCAGAGTTAGGTCCAGTCACATCTATTAAGATAAAAACAGCTCTTGAAGTGAGTCATTTGGGTCCTGAGATGGGATGGGCTTTCTACGTTGTCCAAACAACCAGGGAAATATAATTATAAATCATATTAAAATGTTTCATACAGGGAAAAATAAGTGGTCCCCTAACTTGATTTGGCTCATTAGTTTTCTTCAGCAAGCACTAAACCACAATCAAACCCTTGCAGCTGAGAACATCTCATGGCAATTAGAAGTTACACGTAACAACTGAGGTCTTGGGGGAAAGAGACGCTATCAACACACCAGCCCATTCTCTCCTCCGTAACCTAAAGCCCCCTCTGTTACAAACACTTTGAACACACTTTTAATATTCTGAAACGAAACCTGTGTTTAAAAGAACTTACGTATGCACAGAGTTTTTTAATGCCCTAATTATAATATAAAGAAAAATAAAAAGAAACTAATATATAATAAAAAATACAAAATGCTTAGACACAACTATACTGGAGGCCTTGATGAAGTTGTCAGATGCTTGTATCTATAAATAGAACCACTTTGACTGTGATAACTATAAATATAGATTGATACAGGTGGCTGAATTGGCAACTCAGACACCAAAAACAGTATTGCATCATTGGTTATTTTTTGAAATGGTGAAAGACTCTTGATAAAGTTCCAAGCAAAATAAAGAACATCCTTACTTTGCTTTACCTGATAATTGCATTTCTGAAAACTTCCATGTATGTTAAAATTATGTAAAAATATTTTGTGCTATATGCAATGTGAGACTAGGCTCTATGCCAAGAGAGTTATAAGTAAGTTTTTTATTGACAAGAAGGGCCATTCCAAACATGTCTAGCACTTGGGACAATTTTTCATTATGCAAGATTGTCTTTCCCTTTATAGAATATATAGCATCCTTGGCCCTTTATCATTTATAGGTCATTAGTAACCACCAGCCATTGGTACCAAATAAAATATCTTCTTGCTTTATTTAACGTATCTCCTATGAGACAGTCCTGCCCTCATTCAGAATATTGCTCTGGTAAGTACCTGACTCATAACTCTGAAAGATGGATGGGCAGGTTTTGAAAAGATTAATAAATAAATAACAATGTTTCTACCAAATATTTATTATCTACTATTTTAAACCACATGACTTGCCCTGAGGGAGACAAATTAAAAATGGATCCTGTTCTCAGTATGTTTGTATTCAAGTAGGGGATTTACCCTGCTCACTGTCATTTTCAAAAAATAAGTATAACCTACAGTATATTAACTAGATATGAATTAAAAGTAATCTACATGGTGCCATCCACTTTATCTGGAATTGGTGGATTTAAAAAAGGCTTTTGTAAAACCCCAAATTTAGAAATCATTATTGTTATTTCAGGTGGGTTGGCTAGATTATTCTGATATGGTACGAAAGAGCACAGGATTATTTTTAAATTGTGGTTTTCATACTTGGGGTACTTTAAAGTACTTTAAAATGCTTTACAGAGTAATGAGTTAAACACCAATGGTAGGAAACTGTGTAAGCTAATGGAGAAAGCCATTGTGCTCTTGACAGTAGCTCAAATTGGACTGTGGAAATTATAAGCAATTTTATTGATACTAGCCAAGATTTGGGAATAAACCTCACTCTTCTTGGAAATTGCCATGGGATCTTTAAATTGCACTTGAATGGCCACTATGTTTAATAAGATTGTTTTCTGGACCTGAAACTCAACCAAAAAATGTTTGCATACACATTCTACAAATAAAGCACATTTGAAGATAACAATTACCTCCCATAATGAAGGACGTTCATAGAAGAAGAAGCAGGGGAAAAGAATCATCACAACCCTTCTTTAGCTTTTGGAGGGAACCTCAATGGAGGTTCTGCAATATTTAGATAAATGTGTTCCAATTTTGCCTTTGCTCTTCAGGGTTTTGGCTGAGACTGATGCAGAGGTGCCAACAATCTAATGAGAAAGCCTGTTCATGAACAATTTCCATACCACTTTTAGCAGACTTGCAAGGTCAAGAACCTCTGAATCAATATGCAAACTTTATGATATCAAACGGAGTAATTTTTCATGACTTTGGCCTTTGAAAATTTTTGTATGGAATTCCATTCAAATTTTATCCAAATATAAGTGACAATTTAATTGGCAAGAGTGTATCATCTATTAAGTTAATATGAAATTAAAAGTTAATACCATTATTAGTATGCTTGAGAATCTTCACTATAAGCCTACATGGACATCTACAATTGAAATAGCAGATGTTAAACTAATCACCTAATAAAATTCTTTAAAATTTTGTTTAGAATTTGCTGAAATCTATGTCATTGTAATTTACTCTTCATTCATTCAACAGAATTTGATTGAATACCTAATACCTCTACTAAAGGAATACATGTTAAGAATGGAATTTTGGTGAAGACCCTGAAAGTGGATATTTATTTAGTCCAGACTTCAGAGTTAGCAGCAGTGAGATTTTATATCAGCCCTGGAATTTAAACTAATCTCCAAACTATCAGCTTTTAGTTATGAGCTCTTTTGATTACTCATAGAGGTTTAATATGCCACGATTTCCACTTTGAGATCTGTTTTACTCCCAAATCTTTCAAGTTCATGTAGAATAAATCAACCAAGCCATTTTTCAAGGGAAAATTAGAAGAAACTGTGTTCAGTATGTGTCTGCATTACTTGCCTGACCGAATGCAAAACAAGACATATTTTTACAAGTAAAAGTTACAAAAATTTGACCACACATGGGCTTACCTTCCTCAGCATAAGCAAAAGGTTGAGACTGACATTAGGGATTAGGGTTCATGTTAGGTTAGCCCCAATGTGGGTTTGAGAAATTAGAAGTGGGTAAGAGGCAGATGCTTCCTAGATCTCATTACTTCAATGCAACCCTGAAACTTTCTAGGGGTCAGAGTGTAAGGAGATTTAACAATTAGATATGTAACAGATCTTTCAAGAACACAGGAAACATTTAAAAGCTGTCTTTTCTTTTAGTGATGTTATGTCTTTTTCAGTTATTGAGATTGTAATGATTACCCAAATTGAGGCAAAAGCTGTATAGTATCATGTCAAGAACACTGAAGTGGGACGTAACCCAGTGCTCATAATCTTACTTCTGCTGTTACCCTGTCTTCCTGTTAGGTAAAGCCCTGGCTAACTTGCCATTAAATTCCCAATGCCTAATTGCATTGGTTTGAATGATTGAAAATATTTTTTGAAAATTGCATTTTAGCTATGACTTCTGCATTGACCTCAGCATCTTCATTTGTACCACAAGTGGGGTGGGCCAGATGATATCCTTGTTCCCTTCTAGTTTAGGACAGTTTCTTAACTCCTAGGTCTTATTAAAAATATAAATTTCAGGACCCAGCTAAGTCAAAGCCTTTGGGCATGAAGCCTGGGCATTTGCCATTTTCATGCTCCTCAGATGCCTCTTCTGTACAGGAAATTTGTTTTAGAGCCATACTGTATCTTATAACAAATTCACAAGTAGGAGCTTTGACCACACCAAGACATTTGCATACAAAAGGCAAGTGAAGAGTGGAGGTGATTATTTGCATAATCTGACTCTGCGACTGCTAACGCTCTTACCTTTGAGAGATGGATACTTTGCACAAGGCTTTTCTCTCCAGAAGATTTCTGTTGTTCCTGATGGAGGTAGACAAAGATATAGTATTTCCAGATTTGGTTGAAAAGCTATAACTCAAATAAAATGAACTCTACTTTTTCTTTCTTCATGAAAATGTAATTTTCAAGCTGTTAATCTTTCCATTTGAAAATACATTGATAAACTAGGTTTTGAAATATTATTTGACAAATGCAGAAAAAATTCTTTAACTGACTGATGAAAATATAATTGGCTTTCTCAATATTAAAACAAGTCAATATCCTAAAATGTTCATTGATGTCTACTTTTCTGGATACATGTTTTCTTTTATTAAAGTGTAGTTTTAAAATAATAAATTTAAGAACATTTTATAATATTAAATATAAATAAAACTTGTCCCTTGAAAGAATTCTTCATACTAATTATTTTACTCAAATTCCTACTAGTCACAGAAAGTACCAATGAAATGTGATTAAACAAACAACTTTTAGCTTTTCATTGACATTCCCAAAGGCCAAAATTAACAGCTGGTTTTAGGATGTTCAATCGCTTCTTTGTTCTTCCAAACTTCATACTCTTGATGAAGTGTAGATTGATATGACTCAAGAGAAGCCAAAGCAAAGGTATTTGGTTTATGTATCTGAACTCTAGTCAAATTCAAATAGGTAGGCTGTTAAGGTAGACCCAGGAGCCAGATATTCAAACATCATTCAGGCAGAACTCATACTGGGCTCTTTCTCATTTGGGTGAGCTGTCCAAACCAAACACAGCCAGTCGTTTTCAGTTTTTTCCATCAGCGTGCATGGTTTCCAACTGCGGAAATAGAGAGACAATTTGCTTGACTTCATGTCAGATGTCAGGCCTGCTGACCTTCAAGGAAAGCTGAGCTTGACAATAGTGAACACTGGCCAGAGAATGCAGGTCTGTGGCCTGGTCTAAAATATTTGCTCCTGTGCCAGAAATACAGATGGATGTAAAATAGGAACATTTTAAAGGTATACATTTAAGCAGCATGCTTCAAAGAACACATTATACTAAAACTTATTTTTTTCTTTAATTCAGAGTTATCTTGTATTTCAGGTCATAGGTGCAAAGTATTAAGCTGATTAAGAAGATAAGGTATTTTTCAACATAGTTTAAAACACATTGTTCATTTTCAGGGAATACTTTTATATTTAAAAAATGCCAAGGAATATGATATAATAAGAAAAAAGAAATTTGAGAAAATACACATGTGTCTCTTCAGTTTCTCAGAAGAAATACAGAAAGGGTAAAGCAGAAACTAAAGAGATTGGTGACCTAATGGGGTAGGTTGGAAAGGAATGGAAAGAAAGGGGGAACTGGAACAGGTTAGCAGGGATGAGGAGAGCAGAGAATTCTGTGAGTTTATATTTCTGAGTTCTGACTCTTAGAACAATAGTCATGTTTTACATAACCTTTACATGCCCAAATAATGTGAAGGATATATAAAACACTACTTTTAAAAATTATTGTTATTACTATAAGAAATAATTGAAACCAACCAGGAGGTGTGGGAAGCCCAGAGTGAAACAGATATACATGATCAAATTGTAGTGCAAATGAAAAAAATGATCACACTAATGGGATGGGGAAGAAAGGAACTAACCTAAGTAACTTTGAAAAACAGTATCTTGATTGGATAGTGTAAGGATAAAGATCCAGAGAACCATGTGTGCATGAATTCTATAATATTGCCAAGTAGGTGTTTTTGTCAAAGGTATATAGTTTGGCAATTCTTACTCAAATTGAGCAATTAGGTGAATATATTATAGATATTGTTGGAGAAAGAATTTAAAAATAAGAAAAAGCGGAAAGCTGAAGTGAACTCTGAAGTGCTGATTGGAATCTGAGGTATCAGCATGAACTCATGATTTACAATGTACGTACAGATAGATATATAACCATAGATGTATGTACTTGTGTAACTTAAAATACATAAATATCTTTCCTAATTCTATATGTTAAGAGGGCTTAGAAGCAATGACATCGTGTAGCACCCAGATCTTAGTTTTTAAACATCAGTTTGCAATGAAAGAAACCAAGACTCCTAAGGGAAGCATTTGATTCCAGGGTTGAGGTAAAAAAAAAAAAAACAACACAAGGTGATCCTGGACATCTTATGGTACCAGAAGATAAGCAATAAAAGATAGGGGCCAATTATTTCTGCCAAGAGCCAACCTGAAGGAACTCTTGATGGACAAAGCTTGAACAGTTGGAGTGGTGAAATAAATGACAGTATTGGGCGTTAACCTTTAGAATAAAATAAATATTCATGAGTATATACTGATATAAATGAATGTTTGGTTAAGTAAATAAATGAGAAAAGAAGAATCTTTCTTAATGTAGAATTATAATTAAGTACAAGGAAGGAAGGAAGTAGAAATCACCAAAATTTGTTGCCCAATATAGTTACTAACTACAACAGAAAAGATAGTGAGTTTATAGTGGTGAAATGCAGCAGACACTAACTTAACCCAGTGATCAAAGTCAACATCATTAGCGATAAAGATATATCAATACCATTAAGTCTCCTATATGAAGCATTGAGAAAGACATATCATCATTTCTGTGGTATTCTTTCCAAAACGCATAGCCTTACTCAGATTACAAAGGAAAATATGAGATAAACCCAAGGCTTTGACAAAGTATTATTGAGAGTATCTGATCTACACTCTAAAATTTCAAGGTCATGAGAGACAAGAAAACACTGAATAATTGTTGCAGACTAAAGAGAAGTAAGAAGTAAATATAAAGTGGTATCTCAAATAAGATCCTAGATAAAATCCTGGAGGTCAAAGACAACATTAGTAGAAAAATGGATGAAGGTCACATAAGGTCTGTAGTTAGTTAGTAATGTGACACCAATGCTAATTTCTTTGTTCTGAGCATTGTATTGTGGTTCTGTCAGATGTTGACAAGAAAAGCTGGGTGAGGGCTACATGGAAACCCTCATGTAAGTATAAAATAAAATAAAAGGTAAAAAATAAAACATGATGTGATAAGTAAAAATTGTTTTAAAGACAACTATTAAATGTGTGCCTTAAATAGTTTTTCAAGACCTTCTATAGTCCAGACTTTTTACTATGGTCTGCAAAGATCTACACCATCTGGCCCATTCTTACCTTCTTACGTCATCTCTAATTCTGTGCCACCCACACTGGTTTTCTGTCTGTTCCTTAAGCACGCCAAATGAGTTCTCTCTCTCTCTCTCTCTCTCTCTCTCTCTCTCTCTCTCTCTCTCTCTCTCTCTCTCACACACACACACACACACACACACACTTCCCCTGAGCCTTTCAAAATTGGCTTATTCTCACTGTTTAGCTCTATATATTAGTCAGCTTTTTACCAGGTCTCGCAAAACATCAAAGTCTTATTTCTTGCCTAGATTGCATGGCTGATCCCCAAACTGTGACTTAGCTGTGGATCTGCTCCCCAAACCCTTTTCATCCTGACAGCCAAGAGCAGAGAACAAACCCAGGTCTAGAAGATGCCAAATTCATGGCAGAGGGAAGAGCACAAGCAAGCTGATGAAATCAAATACCAGTTTTCAGAGCTTCTCCATGGAGCTGGCACACTATTGCTTGTGCTCACATTTCATTGGCCAAAGCATATCAGATGACCAAGCTTGATTAACACGGTAGAGAAGGAAACACCTCCTACAGAAGGAAGTGCAAGTCATATGATGGTGATGTATGATCTTCTTACAAGGAAGAGGGGGCACTTTTTGGCAACACTAATATAACCTATCACAAGACTCAGCTCACATGAAACCATCTCCAAGGAACCTTTTTGTAACACCTGCACCCTGAGTCATCCCTCGTCCCCAGGTTACTTAATATTCTATTATTTTATTTTAGTTTCTTACCACTTTCTGAAATTAATATCTTACTTTCATAAGATTTGTTTTTATTATTTGTCCCTCCCACTGGAATGTAATTCAATGAAGCAGAAAACTTGTATAAATTGTTCATAGCTCTGTCTGCCAGTTCCTGGCCTTTACATATTTGTTGGGTAGAAGGAAGACACTGCCTGGAGGGCCTTCCTTTCCATATCTTTTTATAATCTGTCATATACAATGTCTCACTAACAGTAGACATTGATACATCTTTTCAAATAACTGGATATTTATATTGAATAAAATTAAAGATGAAAAATGTATATACACACATTTTTAATGACTATGAGGACAACTAAGAGAAAAGAATACCCCTATTAATAAGGGACATTTTTATGCATTGAATTTTTCTCCAGCTACACTTGGACAAGGTAGATGAGATTTAAGTTTTCTCATGCAGTTCCAGCTCACCTCACTTATGAATAAAACGCTTGAGGATTTAGTTGGGCAAATGCAGTGCAGGTCTGCAGAACAGACAGACTAGCAATTTTTCTTGGAAGTGGCGCAGCAGTAGGATGGGAGATTTGAGGGGGCTGGAGGAGAGGAGACAGCCCCCAGGGACACATTAGTGTTTAGATATTGCAAGTGCTTTTTAATTTCTTCTGCTGGTAGGAGCTTCCTTTGGTAGTTTACTTTAATAAGTGGTACTTGTCTGCACAGTTCTCTGCTCATTTTGCCTTCCCGTAATATCTGTGAGAGTGTTAATCATTCCCCTGTTTGGGTTCTCATGTCCTCTGAAAATGGGCTAACCGATGCTCTAGTTTCTTTCTACAAACATGACACTATAATGGTTGTTTGTTTAGCAGTGACTATTTGTAGGCCCAAAGTACTCACAGACCCACTCATATTAAGACATATATGTAGATGGAATCGGTACTATGATTGCAGAAACCATGGATAAATTTTGCCTTCTCTGATGATAGATGTCCATTATTAATACTTCATTTCTGTGGCTTCAAACTAGATGACCCAAGATATGAAGGTTGCTTTCAAGCCTAACTATCTTACTATAAAACAGATATTGATTTTTTTTTCTGAAAGAAGTTTTAATTGGGTTCCAGAGAAAAAGTGCTAGAGTGGGATGTCATTGTTGGAAAATAAGACATGGAAATGCCTGGGAGGAGTAGAACAATGAAGCTGAGGGGTTCTCGAAGACATACCTTTTTATTTTGCAAGTTTCCTTTGAGATGGCTTTGACCTTCGATTAAATTATCCATCGCTGTAGCCATAAACCTGCAACCTGTTATTGCACAGACTGAATTAAGATGAGGTCTGCAATGAACCCCGCTCAAGAAGGTTCAGTTATGGGAAGTTATCAGTAGATCTGTTATTCCAATGGTCCTTCAGGGCCATGCTTGCAAAGTGAGTTTCTAGAGTATTTATTTCTTTTCACTCTTTCTCAAATGCAGAGGTTAATGATTCTAGACCATAAACAATATTTACAATGTTTCTAATGAATTGAAAATCTTTGTGATGAGATGTTCTGAGATCTAACCTTTAAAGTGCCATTTATTAGCTATGTCTAGTTGAGCAAGATACTTAACCTTTCCAAACCTCAGTTTCTTCATTTGGAAAATGGATGCATTAGTAGTATCTATTCCAGAGCATGTTGTAAGATTAAATGAAAACATTTTTGGATGATTTCAGGATATCATCAGTTAAAGGTCACAAAATCCAATTCAAACCACCTCAAAGAGAAAGGGAAACCTACTGGTTTATGCAATAAGGAATTGAAAGTGCAGAAGTGGCGTTAGGCATGGTTGGATGGAGACATTCAATGACCTTATTCAAAATCTTCCTCTTCTCCAACTGCTGGCTCTACTTCTCTGTAATTTGGCTTTATTTTCAAGTAGTCTCTCTTCATGTGTTGGCAAAGATGACCACCAACAGCAAGCTCCAAACTTAAATTTTACAGCTTAGCAACTGCAGTGAAAAAGTGTATCCTTTTTTTTTTTTTTCCTGTGGCTCCAGCACAGTTCCTAGGGCTGAATCTCCTTTCTGGATCCTGAGTCATGAGCTCTAGACTGAGACCAGGGGAAGTATTCTCAAGCTGTCCTAATCCTGGATCCAGCTGGTTTCACCAACCCCAACAAAAACAACACAGGGGGCTTTGCATTGCTACAAGAAAAATTCGGGGGTAGGCAAAAGCCATAGATGTCCATTACAGTATTTAAGGCATTCAGCATAATGTCTGACACAGGTTAGGACATCCCTGATGTTTGCTGTTATTAATGTCATGAGTTCCCTGGAGAAGATATTGAGTGGTAACTGTAGACAGAGAACCCCAGGGGAGAACTTGATGACTAAAACTTATTACAACAGCTACATAACTAAACTGCTTCTTGGTCTGTTGTCCCAGTAGCTTTTCAATAGGCTCATTGCAGGGTGCTTTAAACTTGAACATGCCCATGAATCATGAATGACCTGGAGATCTGGTTAAAATGCAAATTCTGGTTCAGTGGGTCTGGAGTAGGGCTTGAGATTTTACATTTCTAACAAGCTCACAGGTAGTGCCATTATAAGCTGGTCTGCAGACTACTCTTTGAATATGGAGGCTTGAAAGTTTTAAACTATTTCCAAGGAGGAGTTGACATAAAGCTTTTCAAAGGTCATTCAAGTCCATTGTTTAGTAGAGAACCCACTTTAGGTGTTCTCTTTTTAACTTTATTTTTATTATTGACCCTATTGCAGATGTTCCCACTTTCCTCCCCTTTGCCCACCTCCACCCAGTCCCCGCCCCCACTTCCCTCTGCCCATCACCACACTGCTGACTGTGCCTATGGGTTATGCATACACGTTCTTTGGATGATCTCTTCACCTTCTTTCATCCAGCCTCCTCACTATCCCCTCCTCTCTGACAGCTGTTAGTCTGTTCCGTGCCTCCATGCCTCCATTTCTATTTTGTTTGTCAGTTTTTCTGTTCATTAGATTCCACATATAAATGAGATCATATAGTATTTGTACTTATGGCATGTCATTTCTTTTGTGAGCAAGGAAGAACAGAGAATTTATTCTAAGGGTTTCTAACCTCTTGAAAACAGAGAAACAGAGAAACAGAAAAAACAATGTAATATGTGAAGACAGAAAACAATGCAAACTGTACTTTTGAAGAGGTTAATGAATCAGTTTTCACCTTTTACAATTGTTTATCTATTAAGCAAAGAGCTGTCCTTTATTGAATATGAACTCTGAACCTGGGCATGGAGCTTTGCATCTATGATTTCACTTAATCACACAACACTCCAGTGATATTGTAAATAGTGTCCCAGTTCACAGATAAGGAAAATCATTTTCAAAAAAGTTAAAGCCAGCCAGGTGTACGCGATGGATTTATGCAATGATTTGTATATCTTATAATCTCTATATTTTAATCTATCATGTAAAACCTAATAGGGATGTTAGAGAATGCACTCATGGCTATTATTAATATCAAGCATCATGATTCTTAATCCTTTACTTATTTCCTTCAGCACTTTATGGTGTGCAAAGCACTTTGGCATTTATTGCCTTATCTGATTTGGCTACTCCAAATTAAAAGCTGACCTTCTGAAATAAAATCCTGAAGCTGTTTTTCATCGGTTTAAATGTGCATGCATTAGAGGTAGAATAGAGAATCATTTGGACCACACAACGCAGAGGAGGGAGGGTTTCATCATCACACTGGCAGTCTTACGTTGCCTGTGGTGCAGACTGTGGGCACTGGTATGAGCAAGACCTGGGTTTGACTACTGGTTCAACCATTGTCAGCCAACTGTGTGGCCACAGGAGAAAGACTTTTCTTCATTCTACCTCTGTTTTCTCATATGTAAAATATGGGCGATAATTGCAATCTTTACCTCACAGGATTGTGAAAACTAAATTTAATTATGCAAGTGAGAAGCTTTGCTTAGTGCCTGGCACTTAGTAAACAATGAAATCAAGTGTGTGTGTGTGTGTGTGTGTGTGTGTGTGTGTGTGTGTGTGTGTGTGTAGGAGGTCTAAACATCACCAAGTATGTCTCATTAAAGATCCATATTATGTACTATTTCTTTTCTTTTTTGGCTATGGATTTTATTTTAATACACTCATTGTCATCCTCAATCTTTCCTCCATCAACACTACTTCTAGGATTTTGAATTTTTGGCTCCACACCTGAGATTCATAATTGCTTCCTTCTGTTTAAGCATTTATAAGAGGTCCACCAGAAAATAGTCTCCTCCTTCTCTCTATATCTGTGACATTGAGCATATGTTTTCCCTCCTCAGCAATTACATGGAGGTTACATAACCGATTTGTTAACCTGGAGTAACATATCTAGACTAATAAAATTTTATCATTGACAAATAGGTAAAATTTATGTGGGTCAATGAATCAGAAAAGCATGTTTGCAAATGCAACACAGCTAAGCAGAAGGATTTGAATGGATCTAGACAAAGGCACCCAAGGAGAAAACAGTTACCCTAGAGCATCCCTGGCTTCTCCAGAGCATATCCAGAGCAGTGGGTTTGCCCAGTGGAGCTAGTAGTGGATATGGAACGTCTGTCTAGATGTGATTATGCCAAGTCCAGCCACTCTTATGAGCTGCTTAAATGGACAATCGTCTACCATCAACTCCCTTTCAAAGACAGAAGAGCTATAAATCCATCATCTCTTCATTCTAATTTTTAAAATTCCTCAGACATCTGCCTTTTAAAAGGGGTATGAGATGAACACATTACCAGGTTTACTTCATTACTCTAGGGATTCGGCTTTAGGTCTAAACATATTGAATTGTTGATTATCCTTGTGTCTGACAGTTTGATTCCCAGTCATATTTGGGGCCTCCTCAAATGTGTGTCTCCTTCCTCATGTTTTTCTTTTAATTGAGAATATAAGAAAGAATTCTACCACATTTCTAGGCTTCATGTGTTACAGCAATTTATCCGCTTAATTCTTTCTTTATATCAATAAAATAAATTTAATATTTATTCTTTGATAAAAGAAGTTCTTCGCTGTAGAACATTTAGAAATACCAATGTTATAAAGAACAAAATAAATAGCACTGGAAATTCTACCGCTCATAAATAACCACCCTAAACTAACATTGGTGTTTAGTTTCCTTCATCTATTTCTTATTGTGTGTATCTGTGTGAATATTTTTAATTATATTGGAGTCATAGTGTATATGCCATTTTGAATGCTGCTTTTTTGCGTGTTTAGTATTATGTAAAGACCATGTTTCAGCATCCAGAGGTTGAACATAAATGGGTAATATTAATTTGGGTAATTACTATTGTAACAATCAAGCCTTGATTCAATAGTTCAATACAAGTTTATTTCTCACTCATGACAAAGCCCCATGTTGGCCTTTGGTGACTGTCCTATGGTCTCATTAAAGGACAGAATCTATCAAAAGCTGTGCCATCTGCAGAGAGTCATTTTCCTGCACGTTGAAATTCAGTTTGCAGTTGGGAAACCACGGTGTGAAGAAGATGAACCTTCTCTTAACTGACTGAGCTGAAAGTGACATAGTACCTCCATTCATATTCCACGGGTGGTAACATAACAGCACCTCTCCCAGGAGGGAAACAGAAATGCAGGTTGGCCATATACCCAGAAAAAGGAGCTGCTGGGTTTGGGGAGCATCTAGCCAATCCCAACACTTAATTAAAATTTAAACATCAGATTTCAGGGCTAGTTTTTAGTCTTTTTGATGTTTATGGTGAAGACTAGTACTGTTTTAGAGAAAACATTGGCTAATGACCACAAAAATAAAATGTACATTTCTATAAGAAAAACCAGAGAACCAGTGATAAAACTGTATGAGTAAATACTTTGATTTTTGGTTTCTTATATTAAAAATATTAAAGTGTAACAACTACCTCAAAACTAGAAACAACCAGAAGTTCCAGAAAACCGAGCTGCATGGAAGTCTAACAAACAAAGATATAAAGAAGAAATACTCATCCAGACAGGTAGGAAGGGCAGATCCAGGGTGGAGAGGATGCGGTGTGGTGGTGGCAGCAGTGGCAGGCTAACAGAAAGCACAGTTATATGTTTTAAAAAGTCAGGAGGGACACCTGGGGAGTGTTCCCAGCTCCTCACCAGGCCACACAACTCATGGTCCCACCACCGGGGAAAATCAAGCTTCAGTGCTTCTGACTGTGCAACCAGTGGGGGTTGGGGCAGAGGCAGTAACTGCCGGTCTCTCAGCAGAGTCCGCTTCTTTAAAGGGCCCCCACGGCCCTAGAATATCTGCAGACCTATCCACTCTGGGAATGATGGCCAGGGCAACAGTAGGAGAGGAACCAGTCCCATACGGAAGTGGGAGAAGTGCCTGGAAAAGGGGTGAGTGCTGGGCAAGCAGCATTGTTCCCTCTCAGACCCCTCCCCCCACACACAGCACCACAACGTGGTGAAACTGGTCTCCATGTACTGATGAATCCCTAAGGCTCCGCCCCTTACAATGTAACAGGAGCAAAAGCTCTACCTAAGACACAGAGGCAGACACACACAGGAGACTGTCAAGATGAGGAGACAGAACAGTATGACCCAAAAGGGAGAACAGATCAAGGTCCCAGTGTGAGAACTAAGCAACGAGGAGATAGCCAACCTAACAGATGCAGAATTCAAAACACCGGTGATAAAGATGCTCACAGGCTAGACAGATATGCTGAGTATGGCAAATGCATAAGAGAAGAAGTGAAGTCCATGCTAAGTGAACCAAAGGAAAATCCACATAAAACCAATGGTGAATGGGAGAAAAGCAGGGTTCAAATCAATGATTTGGAACATAAGGAAGAAAAAAATAAAAACAGTCAACCAGTACAAAATGAGGAAACAAGAATTGAAAAAAATGAGAAGGGGCTTGGGAACCTCTGGGGCAACTTTAATTGTATCAACATCCAAATCATGGGGGTGCCAGAAGGAGAAGAGGAAGAGCAAGAAATTGAAAACTTATGTGAAAAACTAATGAAGGAAAATTTCCCAAATTTTGTGAAGGAAATAGACACACAAGTCCAGAAAGCATGGAGAGCTGGACCCACAGAAGACCATACCAAGACACATCATGATTAAAACGTCAAAGGTGAAAGATAAAGAGAGAACCCTAAAAGCAGCAAGAGAGAAGCAGTGAGTTGCCTACAAAGGGGTGCCTTATAAGATTCTCAGCTGACTCCTCAAAAGATACTTTGCAGGCAAGAAGGGACTGGAAAGCAGTATTCAAGATGATGAAAAGGACCTACAACCAAGATTACTCTACCCAGCAAAGCTATCATTTAGAATGGAAGGGCAGATGAAGTGCTTCCCAGACAAGGTAAAGCTAAAAGAGTTCATCATCACCAAGCCATTATTATATGAAATGTTAAAGGGAGTTATTTAAGAAAAAGAAGATCAAAACTATGAACATTAAAATGACAACAAACTCACAACTATCAACAACTGAATCTAAAAAATAAAAACAAAATCCAACTAAGCAAACAAGAATAGGAACAGAATCATAGGTAAGGAGATCATTTGGAGGGTTACCAGCTGGAAGGGGGGAGGGGGAGAAAAGGGGAAATGGTGCAGCGATTAAGAAACATAATTGGTTGGTACAAAATGGACAGGGGGAAGTTAAGAATAATATAGGAAAGGGTGAAGTCAAAGAACTTATATGCACAACCCATGAACTAAGGGAGGTGGGATTGATGGAGGGAAGGGGGTACTGGGCAGAGGGGAGCAAAGGGGAAAAAATTGGAACTACTGTAACAACATAATCAATAAAATGTACTTAAAAATATTAAAGTGTATCTTTGCATCTTTAACTGTTCCCATGTGTTATGACAGTATACAAAACTTGCACAGATTTTTCTAATTTTCTCAAGCATAAGAAGATCTAACCATTGGTTTAGCTCACTGAATGAAAATCAGATGGTTAAATGGCAAAGAGGAGCACCTTTGAAGAGAAAATTTGAATAGAGTATGTCAAAACAATTTCTGCAATTAATCACCATTAAATCAAGAATAACATCACACTTGACATGCTAATACTCATACAATCTTTCTAACAATAAAGTCAGGAAAATAGAAGCACAAAAGAGGCAATCATTAGAGATTTATGTACCAGATCAGAATTTGAAACCTTTATACTTTTTTTCTTATATAAATGAGATTGCCAATGGAAATCGTGTGCTTGTTTCTTCTATGTTTCTGTACGGTCTTCTCATTGAGAAAGCTCAAAAACATCAGATCACTGTCTCCCTTCTCATTTTAGGATGTTTATGCTAATATAGGATAACCTGGCCAGAGAAACACAGGGAAGACAGGAGGCTGCTCCCTGAAGGCGGTTTAGACTAGAAAATCCAAAAGAATAGATTAACATTGTCTGCCTCTAAACTCTTCAAAGAAGACCATAATTGTGCCTTTTATATCTTAGCCCGTGCTCCAACTGCAAAATTCTTCAGCTCCCAGGAGGAGCCTCATAGAGATGCTGTGCTGTTTGATTTGGCACTATTCACACACCTTGGCAGATGATCAAATAGAGGGCACAGGAGTGCAGGAAAGCCTGAAGAAACTGTCTTCGCTGTTGTCATTACTGCCTTCATGAATTGAAATCTCAATGGTGAGCATAAAGAAGCCATAGATATTAACCAAGTGTGCATAACTCCAACTTAGATATGTAACACACCTTGGCATGGAGAAAGCATGCAAATTTACAGCTTTATGCACTTTCTCTTAAGTTGTGTTTGTCTCGACTTCTAAATAAACTTACTTTTTTAGAATAATTAAGTATTTTTGCCCCAGAACACTTGGACTGGTGTGTAAGTATAATGAATGGATAAGTCTTGGCTTTGAACTCAAATGATCTGGTTCCAGTCCTGGTGCTACCAGTTTCTAGCTGTCTAACATTAAGCAAGTTGCTGAACTCCTCTACCCTTGGTCCATGTGTCCATTAAATGAATACTGCCCAGCATAACTCACTGTATCTCTGTTAGAAGCAAGGGAAAATTTTATTTAAGATCATGTAAAAATAGTACATAGAGAACATTTGATAATATGTAAAGAATAATACTGTTTAAGAAATTATTAATATAATTAAATAGAACTTTGCTAGAATGTTGTAAGATGGATATATTAAGGAATAAGTGATTTATGTTGAAAGAACATAATCCAAAAGAAAACATACTAGACTGTTTCTGAATTTAAAATATAAATGTAGAGAAATCCCATTGAAAAGAAAGGGAAGAAGAAGGGGAGGGAGGGAGGGAGGAAGGAAGGAAGGAGAGAAGGAAGGAAGGAAGGAAGGAAGGAAGGAAGGAAGGGAGGAAGGAAGGAAGGAAAGAAGGAAGGAAGGAAATGGATGCAAAATTGAGAAAAGTTATGCTACCTATGAAAATGATTACCGAATATGGTAAATTCTAAATCAGGACATTCTTAAAAGTAGACTAGTTATATATTTGGGAATCTTTTTGAATGGACTTGGTGATCATTGGCTTGTTTCTCTCAGGTTCTTTCCCTGTCTCTCTCTTTTATTCATAAAAAGTAAAAATCATTTGGTTGTGTTCCCTAATTGTTCTAAGGGCATAGAGTCAGTGCTTATGAAATATCTGTGGAATGAATTTATTAGCTTACAATTTTCTGTGCTATTCATTGTGTTAGTTTCTAAAGGTGAAAGAATTTATAGATAATTTCTGTTCTCTGAGAGCTCCTAGCCTAGTGAGGGAAATAGTTACATAAAATATATATGTAATACACAAGTCCCATCATGTTGCACTTACTGTCCTTTTGTGAAAGTCACAAATAATAATAAATAAATTATGAATATAATAATATATAAGTACATAATTTAAATAAAATATTTATATATAAATACATTAAAATATAATGAAAAAAATAAAATTCTCACAAATGTGAGTTTAAGCTGCTTCACATTTTTATTTAAATTCTTTAAAAATTTCCTTTAAATTTCCATTCACCTTACTCAAAATTATAACATTACATATATGGAGAGAGTACTATGATAGTTGCCCAAGCTTTCTTTTCTACCTCTTCCCCCACAAGCAATTATTGCTATGATTTAGTCCATATCATTCCAAAGATTTTGTATGTATGTACACACATACATGCATATGTTATTGTTTTTTAAGTGTATGCTAATTAAAACAAATGCTTATATATTCTTCTGAAACTCTCTTTATTTCAACAATATGTCTTAGAAATCTATGCATACACATTTAGTCTACCTCATTCTTTTAAGAGTCTGCAATAGGGGCCATGACAGGGTTCCCATTCATACGTGGCACTGAGGGAGCTGTGCAGTGTACAGCCTGCTCTGTGGAGGCTCACTTTCCTGCATACATCCCATGACTATACCATAGCTCATTTAGTTGTTCCTCTGTTGATGGACACATAGGCTGTTTCCAGTATTTCAATATTAACCAACAATGCTTTAATGACTATCTTTATACAACCCATAATTGCTAAAATGTCCAGATGAGTCTAATGAAATCGTTTAACCTATTTTAATTCCTAGACTTGGCATCAGAAATTCATTTCTGAATACTTATGTGTCGTGTGTAGACTGAACAGCAGAAATATTAAAAACAAAACAAGCTTTTTGAGAAATTGAGAGGGGCAAATAACCCTCTTTTACTCTTAAAACCCAGAAGCATTGAAAGATTAAAGCCTTCTTTTATTCCTCCATGTACTGTGCACAGAGATTAAGCTTTTCCAAGTCAGTCTTTTAGCCTCACCCCTGATTTGATTTAGTTGTGGGAATCTGAGGATGTAATATGTATGTACTATTTGAAGCAAGCTGAGGTTTTATGTGTTTTTGAATGGCAGCATTTCTTTTCCACAAAAGATAACTTTATGACAAGTCACATTTATACTGCACTGCTTTGACATTATGCTCTTACGGATTCATTCATCAGAGATAGAGGCTTCTTTCCTCATAAAGCCTTTGATCTTTTTTTTCATAGAGAGTACTTTTGAATATTGAAGGCTGTCTATCTGAGGCACAGCCACGTGTAAACATGTAAGCCCTGAGGAGCTATGTGTTTCTTAGGTAATGGTACAGGGACAAGTTCTTTCTGGTGCCAAAACTAGCCTTTAGCTCAGGCCTCTTGAGGAAACATGGACTAATGAAATTGACTTAATTAAATTGCTAAGTGTTAGAAATGGCGTCTTTAAAAGGGGAGAGAATGGACAAGAGCCTCCTTGTTGTCATTTGGCTGTGATTTGTGGTATTGATTGTGGCCTTTGGCTGGATGTTGAACTAAGGAAAGCAGAGGTCCAAGTACTGTGACCTCCAGTAGAATGTTTACTCCATCATGGGAGGAGCTGGCTTCCTGTATATAAAGAAAGAATGGTGGAATGGAGGCTGGGAGGAAAAGAAGGCTGGAGAAAGCAATAGAAGTTACTCCCCAGGCCTGAAGGTCAAAGGCCACATTCAAGGACCAGATGGGGCTTCAGGTTTTTTTTTATTCAGTTTGTTTCATAGAGGAGTCTAAGGCTGTCCCCAACTTGTCTCACAGTGGCACTGTGCGACCCACTAGGATGGGGTTCTGTGGCCAGAGCAGCCTTCCTGACTCCTTCAGCAGAATTAAAGCACTCATTCCTGCCTTTATGTTTGTATCAATACTTATGACTCCACTTAGAGTTACTGAATTTTCAAACTGTTCAGGAGCATAAAGATTATCTATGAAAATCTCTTTCACTTGGAAGATGAGGGCACCACGCCCCTAAGTGGGTAAGTGGCCTCTGAGGCTACTAGTTCATTCAACAAGTATGTGATTCTATCAGTTGATTTCCCTTTGGGCAATTGGACAGTTCCTGACCCTTCCCCCTTCTCATCCTCATCCTCCTCATAATTATCACTACCATCACCACTACCGTCATCATAATTTTCTTTGAATGTACTCTTGTACTTTTTGCTTAATAGATACAGTTTCATCAGCATTCAGTGGGAAGGACCTAGCAATTTTTGTCCTTGTTGTATAATGAAAAGAACAACAGATATACTTGGATTTAAAAACAGATTCTACCCTTTACTTTCCTATGAGAGACCTTGAAAGCCACTTCATTCCTCTGGGCCTGTTTACTTGACTATAAAATGGAGAGAAACATATCTGCTTCAGAGAGCCTGTGAGGCTTAAATCTGAGGTGACACCAGTAGTTGCGTGGTGCCTGGTGCGTGGTGTGTCCTCAGTCAAGGGCACCTGGGATCATGGTTAGTATTGCTGTTCTTCTTCTTCTTCCCAGGCAGCTTGAGTTTGAGTCCTGGCTCTGCTATGTGTGCTTGGGCAAACCGGTTCCTCTCTGAGAACCTCATTTGTAACCTGGGCAGTTGGACCAGATTCTTTCTAAAGCTCAATGCATAGACTTTGTGATCTGTCGTGATACAATGGTTCTCAAGCTTTGGTGTATATTCCAATCACCTGCTGGTCCTATGCCTGGAGATTCTGGTTCAGTATATTGGCGGGGGGGGGGGGGGGGGGGGGGCGGCAAAAAATCTGCATATTAATAAGGACTCCAAATCTTAGTTTTCTCTTGTTATAACAAGAAAAATAATAATATCCATATGGTACGATAATGATGGGGAGCAAATGAAATAATGTCTGGAGAGCACTTAGCATAGTTTCTGGCACATGACAATCAGCCAATAAATTGACAACTGCTGTTATTCTCCTTTCCCTCTGTCACTTTGTATGGCAAATATCCCCAGCTTGCTGGCTAAATTTGGTTCATAGACAGGACTTTGTCATATGTGAATTAGATGCAAATATTTAAAAATTAGAAGATTTTTGGATTCTTTTGAAATCCCGAGAGACCTGGCAACACCAAGTCTGCAAAAATGTATAGTCCCTGTCTCTGGACATTGGCTTAGATAAGCTTTTGACATGAACTTCCTACTTGAACCAGTCCCCTCTCATGCTGCTTCACTTTTTTACATGTCTTATTTATCCCCTGTAGGCATTTGGGTTTGTAGGTTCCTGTTACAGGATCGAATTTAGCCTCCCTATCCAGAGTTTTAGAAGAGCTGAGAGACTATCTTTCTGTTCATAGTGCTATTCCAGCTATTCTAAGTCAATTAACCAGCTGTCTCTGGGCAGGGGCACACCCCAGCTACAGCTCCCTCTGAACCTAGTAAAAATAATGGAGAGAGTAGTTTGTCTTTAGTGGCATAATTTAGGATGAGTTCCAAGGGACAGCGATATGAAAGTCCACTGAAATACTTTGCTAGGGAACCTAACCCAAGCTGAGATGTTGCCTAACAGAATCAAAGCAGGGTTTAAAGTCAGCTGCCGCCTTTATTACACACTCGAAACTTGGCAGAGGAAGTTCTTTGGGTTGGGACCACATAAAAGAAATCAAGGCAAGTGAAGGATGGTTGAAGAGAACAGATGGACTTGGACATCTTACACCACCAGAGTGATGCTGTGACTTCCAAAGATACCTGCTTGGATGCTCTGAAAGTTATCATTATCTTTGTATTTTTTTTCTTTCTTGCTATGAATGTCATACATGAAAAAAAAAAAAAGAGGCAAGAAAGGGCTTTATACAAAGGTATGGAGGCCACATTTGTCAAACCCAGAAGCCCACGCAGATTTGGGAACTATGTTTCAAGCTGAGCTCGAAACTTTCAACTCTCAAAAGTGCTACTTACCCAAGTGAAAGGCAGTTTTCCAGCTCAAAGAAAGGCAGTTCTGCAAGGTTCAGGAAAAAAGGTCAGAAGACTCCTTGTACATCAATCAGCTCCTGGAAAACAACATGTCAATGAGTTAAGTGAACACGAATCAGGCACATATGGATTGAATTTCCCTCAAAATACTCCTGGGGTCCAAGTTTAAGGGGTGGAGTGGAGGAGGGGTGAGAATTCTTAGGAAACTCAAACGTACTTTTCTGCAGACCCCCAACACTTGAAAATATTTCTAAGATGTCGACTGGATAGGTCACAAGTCCTGTCGGCCTGAGTCAAGGTTGACGCCAGCTGACCCTAGCTCCTGGAGATGAGCACACATCTAAGGCCCCTAGGACAGCCCAGGACTTCCCTGCCTTGATTTAAACCTCATTCCATGGCACGGAGATCGGGAGATCTGGTAGACGGCGGCTTTGAAGTTCCAGGAAAGGGAAGTAGATTTATTTCAGAGAAAAAAATGAACTGCAAGAAACATTCAAAGCTACCAGTCGTTACTGCCAGTAGCCTATGTTTCTAAGCAAGTAAATCAATCCTTTCATTCCTCCTTCCTTCCTGGAATCCTGAGAAAAGCAACTGGGAATTAATATAGATGTGGGGGAGAAAAGCAAGTGCAAGCGAATTTTCCTGAGATCTTTCCACATGGAAGTGTGAGGCGTAGTGGAAATATGCTGTATAAACAGAGGTTCTTATAAAATGTTAAGAAAGAGAACAACGTAGCCTTAAAGTCTGTCCTAACCCAAAACACTAGACAATAAATATAATGAGTAAATAATATTCAGACTGTGCATTTCATGTATAGTCCATGTATGTTGGGACTATTTAAATCTGATTATATGTAAAATCATAAGAATTCAACATCAACAATAAACTAGTTTCGTAACAGCCACATGGGACGTAAAATTGATTAGTACCGAGTCCATTTTTCAGAGAGCTTCATGGAAAACTTAAATGGGGAATCTTACATTTTAAACTATTTAAAAGGAAGCCTGTTGAGAAACAACATGCTTTATTTCTGGTTTTCTAGGGCATTTGGTAGCTCACCTGTGATTTCTCTTTAGGAAAAGCACCAAACTAGAAACATCTTGGTAGCAGAGAGAATCATTATGACCTCCCCATCCTTTCCTTTTTAAAGGCAGGAGGTAATCAGAGAGAAATGTTAATGGTTTTTAAAAAACAAACAAAAAAAAAAAAAAACAAAAAAAAAACATCAAAAAAACAAATGATGCACTGTCAAGAGAAAATTTTTTCACAATTGTCAAATCGTGCGGACAGTGTTCACATGCCTCATTCATTACCAGCAGCACCACCAAGTTGAAAACATACTTTTTCTAGTCTACAGTTGATTGATGTACATTACTCATATCAGGCTAATGGCACTTTATTTTCCAACAGTAGCAAGTAATGAGTGACCTTGAGTGCATATTGTTTTCCTGAAAGGGTTTGTTGCTCTGCTTCCTTCATAAGCACCCCAAGGAAACAAGGCCCCTGTATTGGTGTTTTGCAGCAAACCTCATTTCTTTCATGGCTTTCTGTAAAAGAATTTGATACAGGGATAGGAGCTAACCTCAGTGAGTAAATGAAATATTGATCCATGCTCCTCTGGCCTTGCCTTCACCTTGTCCCAGGGCGGTGAGTTACTGACTTTTCCGTTTTGGCTGTAATAGGAATTATTACAACAGGCCTGTGCAAGTAATTACTTGGCATGGTAAAAAAGGAGGGTCCATCATATATTTCTGTAGAGACGTTAGTTTCCACCAGCCCAGCAGTCTGCTTTTTTGGCTCTGTCTTTCCTACTCTTGATTCAATTCTTTTAACCATCATTAATCATACTCCTTGTCAGCAGAAGTTTATCAAAAGTATTAAGTGAGCAAGGTTGCCTGGCCTCCTTAAAAAAAAATCAGCCAACAAGGGGCAGTAAATTTCAAAATATGGAAGGTTGGTTTCGTGATATATATGAGTGTCTCTTCAGCTAGAATGAGCTGTTTGTTTTAGTGATAGATACTGTAGTTTGAGCTGTGATAGAATCCTTCTCCAGCCTATATGTTGTGGGCTATCGTTTATGAGAGACCATGTGTTTCTAAATGGTGAAGGTCATGGCTGATGGCAGAAGTAAAAGCAGTGGTGATTCATTAAGAATAGTTAATAGGGCCTGTGGCTGACAGGGATAAATAGGAACATGTGACTTGCCAACCCACCAGCACCGAAACTGACATTGTGTTTTTTGAGTCCCAACTTGCCACTTCCAATTGCCAGACATCTGTGAGTGGACAGACAGTAGGCCAAGATCGCCTCTTGTTAATAACAGATGCAGAAAAACTTTATGGAAGCACAACCATAGATAAGCCATTAAAACTCACTTCTCTTCAGTTTGGCTATGTCTACTATTTATTTTTAAATTGGAGCTCTTTTTTTTTTTTTTTTAACTGGCCACAGAATATGTTCATTATGTGAAATTCAAATAGTATGGAAACACAACATAGACAAATGAAAAGCTGTTCTATTATATCTGAAATGTTTTCTTTAAAAAATGATCTCAAGCAAAATACGGCACAATGTTAGAATTTGATAAAGCTGAGAGATGGTTCCATGCATGTTTCTTATGTTAGTCTGTATTCTATCCCTGTTTGTTTGAAATAGTCACAACTAAATGTTTTTTTTCCATTTTCACAACTAACATGAAATCCCCTCCCCATTAATGCTGTCTCCCAGAGAGAATCAGTTTTATCAGTTTGTGTATATCCCTCTAGTTTCTTTACCATATTTATGTATATATACACATGTATACATTTTACTTTACCATGTATACAAACATATTTTATATAAGTTAAAGAAAAAATATATTGAATGTAATAAACCTATAATGTATATTTAAATATTAACTCATGTTATAATACCAGTTCAAAACTTGTTTTAACAATATTCTAATATTTAAATATGAATATTCTATTAACTCATGATTTCATTCACCATTCAGAAAATATATCTAATGTTACCCTAAATAGGGCCAGAGGCCCACTTCCAGTTTGTATTTGGGATTAATCTAAAAAATTCCCCTGCTCCTGGTCCTAATATAACATACATTCTCCTTGCAAAATTTCCTGGCTAATTTGGAGAATCCTAAGAACTAGAAATACAAAAGGATTTTGCTGATGAAGATCAATAGAGTTTGACGATCCATTTTAGAAGTATAAATCAACAAAGAAATGTGTGGAAGTGGATACAGCCCTTAGGCAATTTCCAAATGAGCAAGTATGGATTTTCTGTGTATTGCGCCTAATAAAGAAGGCTTTAAAAACAAAATTGTTTGGGGATCTGTTGGGTTTTTTTATTTGGGTGATTTTTGTTTTTGTTTTTTCTCTCAGTGAAAAATGGCACAGTGGCCCATAATCACACTGGGAAATAAACATCTTCACTTCTCACTTTAGATTGCCTCTGTTCCCCAGAAAAACAAATCATCCAGGATCGTTAGAGAGGGATTGTGGCTCCTGGATGCATGAGAACTGGTCATAACCAAGCAGCATTGTGGAAACAGTTCTTTAATTCATTATGCAAGTTTCAGAGCATCTCTCTCTCTCTCTCTCTCTCTCTCTCTCTCTCTCTCTCTCTCTCTCTCTCTCACACACACACACACAACACAATTTTATGCAAAGATATAAACAGAAGAAAAAAATAAGTCGAAAAAAACCCTAGTCTTTGACTTTCCTACTTGAAACTAGAGCCTCTGTCTGCCCTGCCTGCAGAATCGAGCCGGTAACTGCAGGCTGCCTGGGTTTTCTATCTGGACAGCAATCCTGCCTGGAGAATCTGTCTCACAGAAAGAGCCATCCTACACTACGAAGAGGTTGGGATTTTACAAACTAAGTCCTCAACCTAAACCCATGACCATTCGAACAAAACTGCCTGGGCAATGGCAGTGCATTCAGTTGAGAACTGTTCAGCAAGAAGATAGAACAGCATCACAAATGAACGTGTTTACAGGGAAAAGCACTTAGCATCAAATCAGCTAGAGAGGACGGGGAAATGTGCTGCGTTGAATTCAAGGCCAAAGTGGCGATGGGCACGGAGGATGTTTTTGGATACCATCATTTCAAAGAAGGCATTTATAGTGGTTACAAATTGACTTTTTATGGAGAAACTAAGACTGTTTCTAACCTATTGCACTGATATTATATTTAGTTAATATTTTATGAAAGAAAAGTCCTCCCATTAGAGGTAGCAAATTGCTTTATAATTACAGTACTTCACAAGAACAGACGGCTTCCTTGTATGGCAAAAGCACAATAGAGTCACTTCTTCCGCATAACTTCTGTGTGAAGACCTTGCAGTGACTCTCCCTCCCATGATTCCTCTTTCCTTTTTTCAAGTATTGGTTTAATTTGCACAGGAAATCACATTGCATATTCGGTATGGGTTAATGAAACATTGATGTAGAAATATCACTGAAGCAGAGCTGGGGCACACTGGGGACCTGGGGTGAGCAAAGACATCTCTTTCATCTTCCACACTCTGGTCTGACTCCATACCATTCTGACAGTGACTACAAGCCATTAAACATGATAGCTATTTGGGAATCACAACTGTGATGAACTGGTGGGCAGAATCGCATAAAATTTTTATCAGAGAATATAGACCGAAAGGGAATGGAGATTGGGCTATTTGTCTTTCTCCTCCTTTTTTCCTGTTTTTCTCCGTAATCTTCAATGAGAAGTAACAGAACTGAATTCCTTGCAGACAGAAACATGTTGTATTTATTTTTGTATTCCAGAGAACATCACATGGTTGGGGTTGTTGCCATGAGGAGGCCTTCCTTTGATTGAACTGTGCTGTGTAGCAGACATATCCCGTCAGCAGTCCTCATTCCTGTGGGCGCCTAAGGCGTTTCACTGCCTGCACCTGGAACTCTCTTCCTAGGGATTTTCTCTGATCCGAGAAGCAACTCTCAATCAGTGATGAATGGGAGTTGGTGAATAAATACCTGTGTTCCTCCCCTGCAGGTTGGACAACTCAAGGAGGTATTCCACAGACTTTTCTAGAAGTCCCCAGTGGGACCGAACTCCAGTTACCCACACAGCAATCTGCTCATGAACATTTCCTATTGTCAAGTTTTATTTTTTGTTTGTTCGTTTTTTTTTTTCATCCTTGTTTCACTTGCTCAGGTCCATTCCAGCTCTTCCAGAGATCATATCTACAATAATCTACTTGCACTCAAATTCTTACCTCAGGTTGGGATTCTGGGAAGCTCAGGACACCAGGATAATCAGTTGATAACAACTGATGGGGAGTTTCTGCGTGCCTAACCTTGTGCCAGGTACTGTAGGGCTATTAAGCCACTTAAGATATTTACTCTTACCTTGCTCAGAAAGCCCTTGGAAATTAGCTTGAAAGATAAAACATACACATTTAAAACGCTTAATGGAGCAGACAGCATTATACAAGGATATAACAAAGTGTAAAGCGTGTTGTACAGATAATTGGAGACCTGAGCAGGGGACAAGGTTCTGCATGTACAGTATGACTGAAAGTGATAAAAGAGTTTTTGGACAAGGGGAAGCTGATGTTTTGGGGGATTCAAAGAGGATGGTACATGTTGCATGCAGAATGAGTAGCTCTCCAAGCATGGTGTTCTCCATGTATTGGGGGCTCAATAAATGTGTAGATGGAGAAATGAGCAGGCAAGTAAATTAGTCATCAAAATTCACATGAACTATGGTATGCATTCACCTTACCAAACTTTTGATTTTATATTATATAATGCATAAGTGCAATAATCTTTTACATGCTGGGATTTTAACTATTTGCCTTCCCACTTTTTTATCTCATTCCCTAATTCACCTACCTCAACTTGTCTCTCACCTTTACAAAATCTGCCATTTCTCAACTGGGTGACCACATGCCAGTAATTTATTAAATCTCTGTAGCCTCAGTTTCCTCATCTGTGAAATGTTCATTCTGGTCCTGTGGTGTGTTTAACGAGTGTCTTCCCCATGCCCAGAAAGCATAGTCTCATCCTCTTTCTGTTATCTGATGCTTGATCTTCTCCTACATACTTTTATGGCTGAGTTCCTAAAAATATCAGAGTTGGCTATCTCTGGATTAGATGACATTTAAAATTCTTTTAAACTCTAACAAAGCATACTGAAACAAGCAGAGAGGTTTGGAGCTAAGACTGTGGGGCCTTGAAAAAGCCAAGTAATCTCTCTGAGACTCAATTTCCATTTTTGAAACACAAGGCTTTTGCTTTTGTACCAGAGATAGTTATGTAAAGCATTTGGCTCATGAATGCTCAGAAAAGTGTACATTTTTATCAACTGTATTGAGATATAATTTACATATAATAAAATGCATGCATTTTAAGGACACAATTTGATGAGTTTTGAAATGCGTAAACTCATGTGACTATTCCAATCAACATATGGAACATCTTTATCAGCTCTAAATGTTCTCTTGTGCCTCTTTGCAGTCAATCTACCCCTTCATCCCTTGCTCAAGGCAAGCACTGATATGCTTCTTGTCATTATAGCTTAGAAGTGTCTTTTTCTAGAGTTTTACATAAATAAAATCAAACAGTGTGTGCTCTTTTGGGTCAAGCCTCTTTTGCTCAGCATAATGTTTTGGTATTTGAGGTTCATTTCTTTTGAATAAGTGGTAGATTTTGTTTTCCTAATGTAGCAAGATTATTCTTCTTTATGACATCTTTAGACATTATCATATTTTGCAGATATAACTGTAGATGGGTGAATGTAAATAGACTAAAATAATACCTAAGACAATAGTACTGAATAATTTTTGTAAACAAATTATTATTAATAATAATAATAGCTAACATTTATTAAATACTTATTTTGTAACAGGCACAAAACAAAAAGTTGGAGTTGCATTAGTTATCTATTGCTGTGTAACAAATAACCCCAAAGTTAGTGGCTTTAAATAATAAACATGTATTGTCTCAAAGTTCTTATGGGTCAGGAATTCAGAACTTGCTTAGACTGATGACTCTTGCTCAAGATCTCTCATGAAGTAGCAGTTAAGATGTAATGATGCAGGGGGAGGGGCTATAAAGGGAATGAATGGTAATGGAAAAAAATACAGTAAAAAAAGATGTTGGCTAGAGCTTCTATCATTTGAAAGCTGTATTTTAAGCACCGCAACTGGAGGATCTGCTTCTTAGCTGACTCATTTATGTGGTCCACAAGTGCATGCCAACTATTGACAGGTAATCTCAGTTTCTTCTCATGTGGACTTTTCCAGAAGGCTGCTGGAGTGTCCTCTCAATATAGATTTTTTCCACCAGGGTGAGTGATCTGAGAGAGATCAAGGGTAAGCTGTAATGTCATTTATGGCCTTGTCTCAAAACTCACATACTGTCATGTCCCATATCCTATTAGTTGCACAGCTCAGTCCTATGCAATGTGAGAGGGGACAGTTGTGGGTGGAATTGTGTTCCCAGGAAAAGCTATGTTGAAGTCCTAACTCTGATACCTGCAAATCAACCTTATTTGGGAACAGGGTCTTTGTAAATGCAACCAAATTAAAGTGAAATCATACTGGAGATGGTGGTTCTTAAACCCAATGACTAGTGTCCATATAAGAAGAGAACAGTTTGTAGACAGACAGACACACAGGAAAGAAGACCATCTGAAGAGAGAGGCAGAGACTACAGAGATCCATTTACAAGTGAAGGAGTGCCAGTGATTGATGGCAACCAGCAGAACCTAGGAGGCAAAAAAGGAGTCTTCCTTAGAGCCTCAGAGGGAGTATAGCCCCTCCAGCATCTTGATTAGCTTCCAGAACTGTGAGAGCATACATTTCTGTGATTTTAAAGCCACCCTGTTTGGGAAAATTTATCACAGCAGCCATAGACACTAATGCAGGGACTAAATAAGGGTGGGGATTATGGGGGTCTGCCCACTAAAGGAAAGGAGAACTTGCTTTGATAGCTGGTTAGGGAATGTTACTAAATTTAGGCTGATATCCAAAGGAGGATAAAAATAAGCCAATGAGATAAAAGTAGGAAGAAGAGTATTTCAGGCAGAGGATGCACTTTATGAAGACCTAGGGAGAGGAAGAGGCTGTGTGTTTGAGGAAAGGAGAGGACAAAGGAGAGAGATACACAAAATAGGCTGGGAAGAGGAGCAGAGGCTAGATCATGCTGGGTTCATAGACCATTGGAGGGAATTTGGATTTCACTCCAAGGGCAATAGAAAGTGTTTTAAATGGAAGTGACCTGCTTTTGATTTTAGAAGATGACTCTGGTTGCCACTTGGAGAGTACATCGAAGAGAGGCAAGAATGATGTGAGAAAATCAATTACGAGGTTATTGCAGATGTCTAAGCAGAAGTCCCAGAAGTTAGCTGAAGATGAGAAATGTAGATAATTAGAGATATAAATTGGTGCTCAATGAACAAGACTTTCTATTTAGATGTGGAAGACAGAAAGAAGAAAACAGGAAGAATAAGGATGGTGACTATTGAATTCAAATATTCTTCTTCAAGTAATTGAAAATGCTATTAATTTTAAATATGGGCTTTCTTAATTATGAGATCTTCAACTTTAGGATTCTTCATCATTCCCTGTTGCCTATAGGAAAACACTGACACTCCTTAGCATGGCATAAGGCCAGTGTCAATCAGTCTCTTGCCTAAATGGCCAGATTCACCTCTTCACCTACATCTAGTAACACTGAGCTGTTTATCCTTCTGGGAACACGGCATGCCTACAGAACACATTCCGTTCTCTCTGCCTGGAAGTCCTTCCAGCTCATACCCAAGAAGCTTCCATATCAGCGAGGTGTTTCAGCACTCCCCCTGCTTGGCTCTCACAGAGTCCTGCATGCCTCTTTTTTTGTTCCTATCCCACTATTTATTAACTATGTATCTATTCTTCCATGTGCTATATGTCTGAATTCCCATTAACCATGGGCCTCCTAAGATGAAATAAACCAATCTAATTCTTATTTTATATCTATTTTTGCTCCAAGCACTCTCCCTAGTACATTAAAGACACTCAGTTAATGTTTCTCAAATGAGTAACAGAGATGGGGTAATGATATTTGACAGTTATTAGTCAAAAGGATTACTTCTAATAAATATCAAGATATCATGTATTTTTTCATAAATTAGAATCAAGGAACCCCAAAGACCAACCAGAACAGGCAGAAATGTGATGTACACATTTACTAAAACATTCGTTTGTCAAAAACTTACCGAGAACCAATTATGTATCTATCATGGTTCCATGTGTAGCAAGAAATAGGATCGACAAAGCCTCTATTCTCATAGATATTTCATTCATTTGAGACAGACAAAAATAATCAAATGTACAAAAAAGTGAATAAGGTAACTTCAGATGATGACAAGGGTTATAAAGGAAATAAAACAAGGGTGATACGATTGAGACTGAGTGGCAGCCTTTTACAGGTGATTAGAGAAGACTTCTGAGAGTCAGCCAAGTGAAAATCTGAGAGAAAAGCTTTTCCAGACAGACAGACCCTGATTACAAAGGTGCAGAGTGTGTTTGAAGAAAAAAAAAGGTAGGTAGTTATACACACTAAGTTCTATTTCCAAATGCCATGGCAGTCTTTATATTTAAGAAAATCAGAACAAAATTGTTAACATATTTTAAAATCAACTTAAAATGTTATTAAAATTTTATATATGTCTACTCTCTTTTGTTAACTTGTCTCTATCATTGCTATTACATTTATTTAAAAATTCATAGTGGCTGTATAGTATTTCTGTATGGATGTAATGTAGTTTATTTAACCAAATCTGTATGATAAAGACAGATAAATAAACCCCTATGGAAACATCTTTAATTCTAAATATTTTCACATACAGGGTTATTTTTTTTCTTGTAATACGTTTTTAGGAGAGAAACTGCTGAGTCCAACAAATTTTAATTCACATGACCAACTTGCCTTCAGAAAGTTTATAACAGTTTTTCAGCTATGTGCAGGAAAGTGGGCTTCCTCAGAGGCAATAGCGGAGGTTAGATGCCTGCTTAGAGTTAGTTTGTTTTGTATCATACGAACAACAAAAAAGAGTTGTGCAAGTTACTCCCAAGCAAAGCTACAATTGTCTTTAGAGTTGACACGATTCAGGTTGCCTCCACAGGCAATCTTCCATTAGCAGTTCCTTCTACAATCAGTGGGGCTGTAAATGCAACTCTGATCCCCTCGAAGTGGCTCAGAATTGGCCAAACCATTCTCAGTGGGCAGAATGAGATGGCCGTCAAATAAAAGGCCCATGTGGCTTCTTTTTGATTCAACTATTAGTTTTATTCAAGTATCTTATGCAGATAAAGTCTAAAAGCTTCCAAACTTTGCCCAACCAATCACCAATAGGATAGGAAGTGTCCAGTTTATGCAAAAAAAAAAAAAAAAAAAAAAGTCACTAAGAGTTCAAAAGAGCAGCCTTTGCTATATCTACCAGCTTCTGCTTTTCATTGATTATTTCAAGGGCATTTGGGGACTTCAATACTTTTGCCAAAAAAGCAACAGATGATAACTGTACATATGGATGGGAAAAGTAATTAAATATACCAATCCTGAAAGTTTTAAAAATTGATAGTCAAGTCATTTAAATTCTGTCTTGTAATCAAAGAAATTTACAACTGCAAGGGTTTTGAGATATTTCGATTTCTTAGTTCTGAAGAAGTAAAGGTCCAATTTCGATGTAAAAATACTTTCAGGAATCCTGATTTCATAGCAATAACTCTTTAACTTATTGTTTGACACTATGACAAAGATTCTATGAATTCAGAAATAATCTTCAGATTTATTTTAATATTTCAGAAACAAATCTACACACCTGTAAAACAGAAGCATGTATATAAGCAAAACATATTACTCTTCAGTCTACAACTGCACATGGAAGAC
This sequence comes from Furipterus horrens, assembly GCF_987537825.1. Lineage (NCBI taxonomy): Eukaryota > Metazoa > Chordata > Mammalia > Chiroptera > Furipteridae > Furipterus > Furipterus horrens. Next base: position 23,731,063 of record NW_028327172.1, on the reverse strand, counting down.
TTGCAATGAACTCCAAGCCCATTTCTACCCTTTCCATACCCAAGAATTTGTCAACTACAGATTGGGAATTATTGAGCTTGTAATTTTACTGATGAGGAAACTAAAGTTCATGAAGGTCTTGTGAATTATCCAAACCACAGAGTCAGAAAGGAGTTAGAGGTGAAACCAGAATACCTGATTTTTTCCTTGAAAGCTCTTTCCCAGACCAGATTAAAGCTACAACTAAAGCATTTATTACCAATGTGTTCTTGGCATATCACATAGCTTCACTAAACCACAATGCCTTCATGCATGCAATGAACTATATAATTCATGTGGGTACCTCCTCTGAGAGCACAATGCATACAAAGAACAAGTGCTCTGTACACATTAACTAGTTTTTACTATTACTATTATTTTGATTATTTCCATGTTCACAATATCTCTGCTTTTGGTTTTGTGTCAAACAAATTAAAGAGTCCCAAATCTTCTTTACAATTTCCCTGACAGGGCTCTTTGCTTATCAATTTTTTAATTATCTGATGCAACCCCACAGAATTCAAGACTACAGAGATGCCTTTTAATTTGGGGAGAGGGAGAAAGTAGTTCTTTCTGTGTAATTTATAAACTAAACTTGCCTCCTGGATATTTACATAAGAACACAAATTTATTTCTCAGGAAACTGCGGGAGTAAATTGCCTTTAACTCTTCTCCCACAGTTATGTGCCATGTATTTCCATCATTTGCACTGATCTCTCTGCAAAGTCATACTAAGTTTCTTTTTAAAAAGTGAAAACTTGTATGTCTTGACCTGTAGGATCATAAACTCTGCTGAAAAAAAGAAAGCTATTATTTCTGCTGTGAAAATTGGCCTATTTACTGGGTATTTATTTGTATACATTGTTAAAGTAAAACAAACATAAAACAGCAACATCATGATTTCTCAACAGTATGATTATCTATGGAGAAACTCGGAGGTCTTCTTTTTAACTCTTGTTTTTTCTTTATCTTTTCTTTCTTTTTTTTTTTTTTTTTTTTTTTTTGCTGGTATGGTCATTAGGACTACGGTAAAGTCAAAATGTTACCCTAAAACAAATTAAAGCAGGAGCTAAGAATTTTACTATATTTTGCAAAAGACTATCATGAATTTATTTCATATTGCCTTTCTATATGCACCATGATAATACAGTTGGTGTTTTTCTTTCTGGACCACACATGCATATCACAGATTATCACATACATTGCAGAAGTGTTTGTCTAAAACAAACACAGGCATAAGAGAAAAGTTTTCACTATTCTTTTATTATAAATTTTAAACCAAACTGACACTGGTCATTTTGGCTAAAAGTGTCCTGAATCTGCTGCATTAAAAATTGTTTGCCACCACAAGACGTGATAAACTTCACAGTGATCGCGTCAAAACCTGAGTCAGAAGAAAAACTGGAAGAAAGGAAAGAGTGGGAGCAAGTGGAAGAAATATCCTGGCTGTGCGTTCACATTAAAAGCACTGCATCAAATCAATAAAATATACTTTTAAAAAAAGCACTGCGTCTTGGCTTAAACACAGCTATTTGATCTTAGACCAAGCATTTAACCTCTTTGACCATTTTTCCTCATTTATAAAGTGGGAATAATAATGATCTTGGTCATTTGTGCCTCTCAGCATTGTGGTGAGACTCAAGCCAGATGATGAATGTAAAAGTGTTTTGTAAATTATACAGGTTCACAAAATTATATAAGTAAAGTTATAGCTATTTTAATTCTCTCTCTCTATTTGTTTCCACATTCCAGGAAAGAAATTAAGACATCAATGAAGAGCCAACTTTAATTCTTTATTTTCACACATAATGAAATATGCATCATCTGAGAGAGAAATAAGACAATGCTTTTATTCTTGCATCATAAAAAGCCAAGAATAAGATCTCCTCTCTCTGCACATGGTGATCTAATCGTACTTTGCTGAATTTCATTTCCTCTATAGTGGGCATTCTTATCTGACTATCAAAGGTGAGGGTCATGATGTTGAAACTCTATATTCACTTTTATCTCCCACCTCTCTTGCAATCCGCTTGATGCAATCAGTATCAAGACTGCCTTATCTACCCTCTAAAATATTTTTCTCTTAATCATCCAGTAATTCAATTGTGATAGTAATTGCTTCTTAAAAAATAACAGATTGTATACAGTTTCCTCTTTGATGTGGACTAATACCCAAATGATAAATTTTATCTCTTTGTATACATCCCTCTGTGACCTTTTAAAAATTCTTTAGCAACTTTAAAACTTTTACGTAAAATTTTTAACACAAACTATCTGATCCAACACCATAATAAAATATGTTATTTCCTAATTTTAAACTAATGGTCAACTTTTAAAAAACAACTTTTTTTCAGACACAGAAGGAATGTTTCTTTAACAAGAGCTGGGGTGTTTGGGAAGGGGACTGTTATTTGTTCTTTTTAGGCAAATCTGAATTTCTTCATGTTCATTGCTGTCATCAGTTACATTTCATTTAAATATCTGATCAATTTCCAGGGATCCTGACCCCCCAAGGGACATGTTACTTTTTGAACATTGTTTTAAAAGGATTCTAGTGCCTATGTGCTCACAATAGAGCAAAGGAGAGGACTGGGGAGTAAAAACTTACAGCTGAATTCCATAATGACACATGGACACAGGACGTTTTCTTAGTGATGCTTTTAGCCCACAGGGTGACACTCACAGCTGCCATAGTAGCAGCCAGAGTATGGTGTTTGGTGGCAGCACTCATATGTTATGACCCAGCACACACAGCCAAAATCATCACCATGTGACTTATCAGTGAATCAGACTGCACTTGCTTCTTTTAAGAAGAATGGTGCCTGTAAATACAAATCACAAAGCATGCGGTGTTGGGCGCACTTGGTGGCTTATTCATTAGTCTGTTTGTGGACCGGTGAGGTAGAAGAATAAAAAGAGTTACTGTTCACATTTCCATGCAATTTGATCAAGCATGGTTTAAAGGGTAGTTTTTGTAACTGGGAAATGAAGATTTGATCCTACACAGCTACTAAAGTAAATATTTATACTTAATTTGACCTAATGAACATTAGATTCAACCATTATTTTTTTCCCTTGTATTTTCTCTTCTCATTAAAATCGCTGATGCTACTTTGTCATAGTTACCACCCCGATTCAGGGTCTCATGCTCATTATATGCTGGCTCTGAGCTTTGGGACAAAGGTCACTTAAAAAGGAGAAAATCATGTTAAATAAATCTTGAGGACAAAACTTGAGGACAAAATTTGAATATGAACAGATTTATTCTGTTATAAATATAGTGCGTTTTAACTATTTTTTTCTCCAGAGAAAAATTTGTGACATCAAAATAACTTTAATAAACTTTTATTTCGTAAAACATTATCTTTTATCTTACTGGTTTATCTTCATTTGGAAATGTAAATGATTGCTTAATGACATATTGGCTCCTGCTAAAGCCACAAGCCAATTATATATTTTTCCAAATAGATTTATTTTATGGAGGGACAGAAAGGGGGATGTGTAGAAGAAGATATAAACACAATTTAAAATTCAATGGAAAAAGAATAAAAGTCACTTAAACATGGAATCAATTGTGACAAGGTAAAAAATAAAGGAAGTAAGTTTTATATTTTACAGAATCAAGTATAAAAATTGATATACTGAGAAAGACGTAATGGTAAAACTGCAGCAATAGGAGCACCAACTGCCATTTATAAAGCACTTTCTATGTTCTGGGCATATGCTAAATGTAGTCTTTATCTCATACATTGGTGCACCCAGAAATGAGCCCATTCAGGTTATAATAAGTCAACTTCTTGAGCCATTTCATTTTCTACTCTTTCTGCAGCATGGAAGCTCTTTATGTCCGTTACATTTACAAAGACTGATGAGGATTTCTCAGAGCCCACACAAGGTCCAGTGCTAGGAAGGCAGCTTCATGACATCATCACTGTTCTGAAGGTGGATCTTGTGATTTTCTCCCTTCGAGGGTTCAGGTTTAATATCCCTGGCAATCCCATACATAGAGCTCTATACATTTCATCATTTTCATGACTTCCTTTGATACTATTATGCTTTTATTTATGTTTTGTTTCTGCATTAAAATTTAATTACTTAAATAGTGTGTTACATGTGTTTTCTGTGAGTGTAATCCTCCAAATATGGTGCATCAGAGCTATACAAAAACCTAGAGGTTAGGTTGTATAATGATAATTAGTATTAAGTATTGAAGAAATTGTGCCTATGATGGGTTTTGGTGTTTTGGCATCATGGGTGTCAATGTTAGAGTTTGGGGACACAAAACTTAATTTTTTTGAAGTTAATAGGATTCTTTTTTATTTCTGATCATTAATCCTTTAAGGATTGTTCCAGGCACAAGTCTGTGAGATACATATAATTGTCCTCACTTTTGCTCTGTGAGAAGCTAAATCATATATAATTTCAATCATCTGCACAAGGTCATAATTCTGGGTAAATGATAAAGTTGGGGTACAAACTTAGTGATGTCTGCCTCCAGTTGTGAAAGCATTTGAATCATATTAGCAAGGAACAATGCTTGTCTAACAGCTTGTTCACCAAGTAGGAGTTTGTAAATATATTCTAATAGTTATGCTGTTGTTTAGAATAATTTCAGAAGATGTCTCTGAATCTTACCTTTGGAGACTATTTATGAAGTTCACAAAATAATTATTTATTACTTTATGGTCATCTTTGAATACAACTTGACCATCTATCTTATTGACAAGAGCTTTTGTTGCCTGCAACTTAGAAAAGTGCTAAAAGGATGAAGACTTGGCACTAATTCTGTTTTTAAAAAGAACGAGATGCAGATCTTAGGTCCTGAAAGAGGAATCTCTAAAATGGCTTGAGCAATGACAATATTGCTTCCTAATTAAAAAGTTATCAGCCAGTTCTGTGCTTTAAGTGGTTAAGTTCTGTATATCTCTTAGAAAATAGTTTTTAACCATAGATTCAAAGACTGTAACATCTAGAGGATTTTAAGAGACTATGTGATTCAGAAAAGATGATACAGGGAAGAAGATGGAATTTTAATTTGCCGATAAACTTTTCTGAAGGGTTAATTCCATAGGACACAATGGAATAATATAGTCAAAGTGTCAGGGGAAAGTAACTGTCAACCTAGAATATTATATCTAGTTCAGTTATCATTTAAGTTGGATCAAGGGACTTGTTTTTTAGTAAGATCATATGGCAAGTAGGAAAATAGAAGTTGAGAGCAGGGAGATCCTAGTAGGAACTAGTCAGCTAAACATAGGCCAATTGAAGGAACTATGACAACTTTTAAAGGAGCTTCTGAGATCCTGACAGTCATTTGTGATGAGTTCTTGGTTTGAAATATTAATTATTTTTTATTTTTCTATCTTCAAACGTCTTTCCCTACTCCTCATCTCAGGCAGGTATTTTTTCAGGAGACGGTTGTGGTAAACTTCTTAGCAAATACTTTTCTGTGTTTTATTTCTAGAAAACTAAGACTCTAAGATTGGAAAAGACTCATAGTCACAGACCAAGCAAATGGACAAAATAAGGTATGAGGGGAAAATTCTAAAAGTCACAAAAGAAGCACCTCCCTATCTATAGTCTTCCCATCTTGCACTCTTGCTCTTATAATTTCCCATGCTAGAAGAATAGAAGATGGGAAAGAAAAAGATGAGAAGAGATCTAGAAGACTCAGGGTAGAGTGAAACTCTACCTCCTAAAAGACCCAGAGATGGTGTAAGTCCTCAGACAGGTTTATGAAACTCAATATCAGAAATACATCATGTCCATTCTAGCAATATCACCCAAGGCAACACATCACTAGAGGGAACCATAGGCAACTTTATAAAAAAAAGTTTCTGTAGCAAAAAAATAACAAATTCAAAATTCAGAGAATTGCTAAAGGAATTAGTCTCCTAGTGCAATGAACATCTGAGTGGTAATCTTTGTGGACATATGACCTTCAGTGACTACATGTCACTAGAGAACTGTGGACCAACCCAGCTTGGAGTTTAGAGAGACGAGTATCTGAGGAAGTGAGCAGGAAGGGGAGAGAGGGAGAAAAACCGTAGAAGGATAGAGGTTCATTCAATCTTTATCTGAGAATGGAAAAGTAAGCACAGAAAATAAAAGTAATAGTTCCCACATATCTGAGTTTGCGTGGAGTGATTTATATCCTGTATACACTTCCACCTGTCCAAGGGAGGCTTTCTATTAGCTCAACTGACACTTGCTTTACATTATAGTCATGCATTTAATGATATAATAATACTCATAATACAATTGATTTATTTTAATATTCAAATTGCTCAACTCTAGACTTCAAAGAAACACAGTAGACTAGCTGACAGGGGCATAGGATGCCCTCCTTACTAAAAATATTTACAAATGATGAATTAAATATAACTGATAGCTGATTTAAAAAGAAAGATGGGAAATCCCCAGGTGCTAGAAACAAATAAATAAAAGCTAATGATAATTTTTTTGATGCAGCAGCAACCAACAGAAACTTTGAATCCATAAATTGTTTCCTAATGCTTGGGGACTGGGATTTGGGTGGCCTAGGCAGAAAAGCTTGAATTGAGTTTCTTGGATAATTTTTGGAGCCTTGAGAAATCTTCCAATCACAAAAAGAGGACTAGAATAACTCAACCCACTAGATTAAGAATGTAGCTTCTAGATCAGCAAGGCTTACCTGGGTGATAAAAAAAAGTCATCCTGTACTCAACAAAGAAAGATTATGTACTCTTCACAAGACCATTTGCACATACAAAAATTTATCAGTATTCTTGGCAAAAATCTAAACAGTTACTGGTGAGTCATTATCCTAGAAACCAAATTTTATGATGGTAATAAAATCAGAAGTCAATTCAAAAAAGAAGGAAAAAAATCAAATAATTGAAAACTGGATAATATGCATTTAGATCAGTGGTTCTCAACCTTCCTAATACAGTTCCTCATGTTGTGGTGACCCCCAACCATAGAATTATTTTTGTTGCTACTGTTACAGAGCCCCTGGGCTGCTCCAATTGAAAACAAACCCACGGGCTCTTTAGTTAGGGGTCCAATTGCCCGCCGCCAAAATTATAACTCTGAATATTATAGTTGAGTGAAAAGGAAATCGTTTATTTAACAGTTACACATATCCTTGCCTCCCCTCTACCAAACCTAGCCAGTTTTAGGGGGGTCAGAAACACCGTTTCCCTACTTCCTAGGCACAGTTCAACTTTACCAGCAGCTGCCAATCACTCAATCTGATTGGTGAGGTCCTTTCTGTACTGTGGTGCCCTCCAGCTTTCAATGCAGGAACGCCTGGATTCTCAGCCTCCTTGCGAACTGTCTTCTTTCTGTAAACCGCGTGGATCTCCTCTCCTTCTCCAGAGCACCTCTGCGAACACCCACCAGCGAGGGAGACAGCCCCAGAGCGTGCCTCCCCTAAAGTGTTCGAAGCTGCCTATATATCCCTGACTGCGTCCTCTGACGCAGTGGGTGTTGCCAGTAGTTCTGACCATTCACAGAACCCCACATAGGCTCTGTGTGCTTTCCATACTATCACCTGGTTCAAGACTCCTCCCATCCACCTGAGGCCTTGGAAGCATCCAAGCAATTTTGCATAATGAAAGACACTAGCCACCAGCCTCAGGCATGTGGAGGCATTCTGAAAGTTCCTTCCTTCTCCCCATCCCCCAGCCACAAACTCCGGGGATTTTTGGACTCCCCTGTTTCTGTAACACTACTTCATAACTGTAATTTTGCTACTGTTATGAATCGTAATGTAAATATCTGATATGCAGTATATATTTTCATTGTTACAAATTGAACATAATTAAAGCATAGTGATTAATCACAAAAACAATATGTAATTATATATGTGTTTTTCGATGGTCTTAGGTGACCCTTGTGAAAGGGTCGTTCAAACCCCAAAGGGGTTGCAACCCACAGGTTGAGAACCGCTGTTTTAGATAATCCATGAGTTATTGCAGAAATCTCAGTGGAACTTATAAAATATTTGCAACTGAGTGATAGTAAAGTCATCACACATCTAAACTTCAGCATGCAGCTAGAGAAAGATTTAAAGGAATGATTGTAGCCTTAAACACACCAACTTTAAAACAAGGAAGGTGAAAATGAGTAAAACAATTAGTTCAAGAAGACAGAAGAACAGGGTACTCTTTAATCAAATGGGAGAAAACAATAAGTGCATAAAATGATATAGAAAACCAACAAACAAAAAATAGAGGCCTGATAGTTAAAAGCTGGGTCTTTGAAAGATTAAGACTATAAACTGGGAAGATTTAAAATGGAAAAAAAATAGTATATAAAGAACAATATTAAGAATAATAAAAGAGGATAATTTTAGACATATTGAAGATGGCTAAACCATAAGAAAATATCATGAGGAAGTTTATTCCAGTAATATTGAAATCTTACATAAAGTAGGAAAAAAACATGATTTACCAAAATTAAGTTTAAAAGAAACGTATTATTATGATATACATGCAATCAACCATTGAAGAGACTAAATTAATGAGGTCTTCATTCACCACAGAAATAAAGTTACCAGATCTAGAAATGTGGCTTCCATGTTGGCACGTATGCATCATGTTATATGAATTCTTATAAAGATTAGAATGAGAGGGAAAGCTGCTCATCTAATGTTATGGGTTTATCCAAACTGAACAAAAATATATTTAAAGGAAAAGTTGTACAGCCATCTCACCAATGAACACAGATGCAAAAATCTTCGTGCATGAGCAGAATACATACAATATTGTATTTAAAATACACAGTGACCAACTAAGGTCTATTTCAAGAAGACAAAGATGGTCATCATCGACAGTTTGCCAGTTGAAACCATGTCAAAATTCAAGCAATGAGCAATTTGTTTAGAATAGCTTGAACAAACAGGCATTTACTTTACTTTTACAACAAGAAATCTGGAAGTAGACAGGTGCTGCTCTTGGCTCGGTGTCTCATCAATATCAGGACTGATGATCTTGTCATTTTTTAGCTCTGTTTTTGATGGTAATATAAAGGCTGCTGCCAGTTCCAGCATGGGACCCGGGTTCAAGAAAGGAAGAAGGAGGAAATATGAAGAGATCTGTCTGCCATGTTTTCTCCTTTTATTTTCCCTGGAGTCATCCTGGCAAAATCCCACTCACATGTCATCAGTCAGACTAGCAGGATGTCACTTTGAGCTGAAAGAGAAGATGGAAAACCATGAAGAGCATAATCATAATTAGCTTTCACCATTGCCGGCTCGAACAAAACCAGGATTCTGTTAGCAAGGGAAAGGGGGAAGAATAAATACTGAGTAGGCAACTAGTAGCGTTTGCCTTAAATATCCAGTGAATAAATTAATTATATTAACAGGTTAAATGAAAAGATTCATAGGGTCATTTTGTTAGTACAAAAAAAAGCATTTCGTAAAATAATAACTCAGTCAACTAGAAACATTAAAAAGTTTATTTAACATGATAAAGGGCATAGGTCAGAAACCTTTAGCAAACAGCCTACTTAACGCTGAAACTTTAGAAATTATTATCTTTAAAGTGAATAACAAGACAAGAATGCCCATTCTCTCTGATATGGCAGGGAATAAATAAATTATAGTCTATTCATTTGTTCAGAAAAATGGTATATTTATCACTTAAAATGAATGCACTGGATCTTTATCAACATGTATACATTGCCAACATATATAAAAAATATATATACATATGTGTGTGTGTGTGTGTGTGTATATACACTGTATATATGCACTGTATGATGCCATTGATGTAAAATGTGAAAATCTAGAAAATACCACTATCTATTTTTATGAACAACTGCATCTGTAGTAAAAGTAGAAGCCACAGCAACACTTCATCTATGGGGAGACGGAAAGGAAATAAATGAGTTACAAGAAGGATTTTACTAACTAGAAATACTTTATTCTATTTTTTTAAAGATATAAAGCAAATATGTCAGAATGTCAAAATATGTTAAATCTGGATTATGGGTACACGGTGGTATCTTTTATATTATTTTCTGCACAGTTCTAAATGTTTTGCATATTTTGAAAGGATAAAAATCCCCAGAGTGTCTTTCTCTTGTCCTTGAGGTGCCTAGTCTTTGACAGACCTTGAGTCCTGACTGTTTTGGTGTTTGTCCAATCTCCCATGTGAGACCACTAGACCCAGGATCTGATCTCCTTTGCCCCTCAGGCTGCCCTGAGCCCTTTGCAGTTCACCTCTTACCCTCAACTAGCACTTTGCGGAGGCCCCTGAATTGAAAGCCTACAGTGAGTTGGTCCTGATTCTTGTTGCTTCAACAGGGCCCCGTAATAGATTTCCTAGGTGGGAGGAAGATAATTTGTCTCTCCATTTCGCTTCCAGATGAGCAATTTATAACAAAAATTACTAATTGCTTTAGGTCTCAACTGTTATAGTTCTGTACTATGTAACACATGGAACTATCTTGTCCCCTTCTGCCACACAGAGACACTGCCATTTTCTGCAAGACTAGACCACATTTCCCAGGTGGGTCAAGCTGAAGAAGGCCTCTTAGCACTGTACCTGAAACCAGCCACTCCTCCCACCCGCCAATACCCCAATGCCCCGAGAAGGACAGTGATTTCACCAGGGGCAAATGAGTACTGGTTCCTCTTTGCTTTTAGGTGCTCCTTGAGACTGGAGCTCTACCACTTCTATTGACATCACCACTCCCTCCCAACAGGAAAGTAATGGGGGAGTCTAAAGGCTCTGTGTAACCATTTATATTGCACAGGTCTGGTCACATATTTGTGTGTCCTAGTGCAAAATAAAACATATGGAGAATATGGAACTCCTTGTTCACAAGCTGAGAGTGGGGCCCTGTGTCATTGCACAGGGCATACCTCCATGAAGCTGGTCTTGGCACCTGGTTGACTTCCTGTGGCTTGTGATCAGCTCTCTGGCCTTGTCAAAAATTGTCCCTCTACCCTACTGATACCTTGCAGCCAGATACCCAAAATATGAAATCCCTCCATCTTCATTCACAAGGGCCACCTCACTGGCAGTGAATGATTAGCTGTCAAAATACTTACAATCTCTGTTTCTGTGCTCAATCACAATAAGAAAAGAGTCTAAACTGGTGTATTTCCCAAGGTGTGAGCTCACTATAATATGCTGAGCATTTCTTAATATATGTAGGTATTATTATTTCCATTTTACAGACAAAAAATGAAATTATCCAACTAATAACTGTTTGAACACTAATTTTACCTGAATTCCTATTCTCTTATTCTCTTTTATAAATAAGAAAATAATCCAAATGGGTTGTTAATTCAAAATTTGGTAGCTCAATGTAGACAGTACCAATTAAAGCCTCACTATTCAGAAGACTAGATTTTATGGGAAAATCCACAAGAACTAAATACCTCAAGAAGTTTGTAAGTCACCTGGGGACAGGAGCCTTTTAGAAGAAATAGCAACAAATAATCCAATGATCATTAAAGATTGCCTGCAGGTAGTCTGTCTCTTTTTGGCACAGGATAGGATTGCATTGTCCCAACTACTTATGGCCTTGTGGCTTGATTTTTTCCAATGGACTGTTAATCCATTAGATTAACTTGAGAGCAGAAGCTTTAAGAATCCGTACAGCTCTCCTACATTAGCTTTCCCTTGCCATGGAGAGTAATAGTGCTCCAGATTGTGACTGCTCTGTCATCCACAGACCCAAAGGAAGAACAATAACCACATAAAGCTGCCAGATGACTTGTGGTGGACATAAAGCATAACGAGTCCTTTGTTGTTTGAAGCATTTGGAGATTGCTTGTTATTGTAGCATAACATAATCCATCCTGATTAATATAAAAGGGAATGAATGCTGAGGGGAAGTAGTCCTATCTTGTCACTATTGCAATAAAAAGTAAACTAGTTGCAAATAGCCAGACCGGAGACATTTCTATAGCCCTGTGCCTATTTGACTTACCTTAATTTAAATACAATAATATTCAATGCTCGCTATGCATCACTGTTCAAACTGCTTTATAAATATTAACTCATTTAGTTCTCACACAACTTAAATAGGTATTTTTACTTTCATTTTACAGAAGGGAAAACTAAGTACAGAGTAACTACCTTGTTCAAGGTCACACCGCTAAAAAGTGAGCAGGGATTTGAACTCCAGGAGTCTGATCCCAAAATGCATACTTTTGACTACAAAGCTCTACTTCCTTTTTGTACTTCAAAATTGAAATCAATTTAGGGAGCCCAAAATCTGTTTCAGAGTTGTAGAGAACATAGATTGTTCACCTCTTCATAATACGAGTAGCTCCTCACATCCCTGGCATTCAGCAATATGATTCTGATGTTTTTCGGGTACTTCTCTCTCCTTTACTTTCAGCCAAACTGGGTTGGTTGAGGTTGACACTGGTCCTGGTCTAAAAATACATCTGGATTGCCTTCAACTAGTCAGCCTATCTCCTCCCTCATATCAGTCTGGGGATTAGAGCCGGTGTGAGAAGTTTGGAAGGGTTTCTAGGGAAAAAAATGGTTTCTTTCTCTACCACTGTAATTGGCAGAGAATGGAGGTGAAGCCTGTATCTGCAGCAACCTTGAAGCTCCGAGGGGCAAGACTGAAATTCACAAAGCCTAAAATGGAACAAATCTACAGGAAGCAAAGCCAGTTCCCAGGAAGCTACCCTCAAGAGGCAAAGCCAATGAGCTGATGCTACTCTCATTGTTTGGGCTCTGAATTAGCCACACCTGAAAGGCAAATCTACCTGTGGACCTTTGAGATTCATCAGCCAATTAATTCCTCCCTTCACCTTAATCCATTGTGAGTTCATTTTCCTGTCGCTTGCAGCAAAATATTTTTAACTCATACAAAAGAAAAAAAAAATGAACAACATAAACAAGCATAAAATATACTATCTTCTATAAGAGTTATAACCTATTTATTTTTACTTAATGGGTGATGATCAATCTGGATTATTGCAGTGGCTGAATTCATCTTTACTAAACAGCGAGAATACTAACTGAACAGCCAATCCATTTCATTAATGTATTTAATGGCAAATGACTATAAATCGGTTACAAAATGTCATCCATAGTCATTGTTGTAGCACAAGGGGCCCTGCTTGATACTCTTTGAAGAATTTGTTAGATTTACTTTGTATGATAGAGAAAATACATTCTGTTGCATCATTAGACCGCTCTTTTAAAAAATAATTCTGGTGGTCTTTTTATGGTAGAAGGTATATTTATTATTTGTTGGTTGAGTGACCCATTCAAAGCTCATATGAATGAATTTAATAAAGGTTAAAAAAGTTTTTCACTTCATCTATCACATAGAATTGATGTCCATTTGGAAACTTGTCTTATATAAATGGACTGGCCCTGTTTGTGGCAATGATGGCCTCACGTAGAGTCTCAGATCTGTTAGTAACTCTGTAATATCCCCTCCCTGATGTTGAAGCTCAATTTCTTTCCAAGTTTTCCAAGTATTACAATTATTGCACTGGTATGTCTACAACAGGGATTAGGAACTTTTCTGTAAAGACCAGAGAATAATGTTTTAGGCTTCATGAGTCATGGGATTTCTGCCTAACTACCCAACTCTGTTGTAGCAGGAAAGCAACCACAGCCAATGGACAAGCATTGAATGAATGTGGCTGTGTTCCAATGAAAGTTTATTTACAAAAACAGAAAGCTGGCCAGCTTTGGCTTGGACGCTGGGGTTTATTCAGCCCTTGTTAAAATAATGACACTCTAAGGTGTCAGGAAGACATCTCAAGCCTGTGACATTTTTGTTCCCTGGGCTTGAGTGGTTTTAAGTGGTCAAACCATTTGATGTGGGGGGAAATAGCAAATATTTGCATCATATATGTTCCTTTTGGTTAGTATTGACTATAATTACTAATCATTGTCAAATGACAAGGGCATAAAAACAATTCAATGAGTGTCCATATGTGCCAGACACTGTGCTATCTGCTTCCTTTATATGGCACCTGTTTGTTCTCACTATAACCCTAGGAAAGGTATATGTTTAGAGACAGAAAAGCCGAGTGGGAAAGAGAAAATGTACAGGTGTGAGACAATGAATACAACGGAAAGAATGTGACTTTTAGACAGATAGACTTGATTTCACATCACAGATTCATCGTCTATTCCATACAGTCTCGGTCAGATGTTATACTTCTCTTAACTTTAGTTTCCTCATTTATAATAGAAAATCTATAATTATTGACAAAACTATATTGGAATTATAATTGATAATATTACATTTTAGAGACAGTGTGAAGGTTTACTGAAGTGAGTAAATAAAGCAGATAGCACAGGAACATGGTAAGTACTCATTAAACGTGAGCCATTCCTCCCTCATTTTACACATAACGATAAAGGGACTTGCTGAAGGGATGGGTTGGAACCAGGATTTGCACCCCAGCTTGACTGACTTCAAAGCATGTGAACTTTCCACTGTATGGCACTGACCCCTGGCTATAAATGTGAAGTGGCGGCATTTAGCTCATGCATGAAAATCACTCAGTCTATTAAAAGATGAAATTTTCTAAGCCAGATGAATCCGTGTGTCAGGCCAAGAAGCTGGCTGCATGTTTCTGGAAGTAAACATGACATATCTAGCATATCTTGGGGCTGAAACTGCCATGTAATACTTGTTTTGTCTATCTTCCTCACACAGACACTACGGGAAATACTCTTGACCTTCAAAGTCTAGTTCAAGTTCTCGTGCTGCCAGATTTTGAAACAGCCATAAAATGTGACCTGCTCTCTTATGTCTCAGGAATCTGTGTTACCTCAGAGGGTCTGGCTACCAGCAGAACACAGGGGTGGAAATCCCCACTCTCTCCACTCTTGCTCTCTTGAAAGGGGCAGGAAAAGATAGGATCAACACCCTTGACTGGTATGGCTCAGTTGGTTGGGTATCATCCCACAAAGGGAAAGGTCACTGGTTTGATTCCCAGTCAGGGCATATGCCTGGGTTGAGGGTTCAGTCTCCTATCAGGGTGTGTAAGATCAATGTTTCTCTCACACATCAATCTTTCTCTTTCTCCCTTCCTTCCCCTCTCTCTAAAAATAAATAAATAAATAAACTAATAAACAAACAAATAAATAAATAAATATTTTTTAAAAAGATTAGGTCAACAGCTCTCAACTGTGGCTCATGACATATCTTTGGTTATGTCAAGGACATTCTTAAGCAAGGTGAATTTAAATTTGACAGCTGGGGGTGAGTTGAGATAATATCTGAATCTATACCTTCAGTTTGCACTGTGAAAACTGAAGCCCCAGATAGTTAAATAATAAGCACAAATAATAAACTCAATTCTTCTCAATTCCAGTCTCAGATACTTCTCCCACACAACCTATAATTTCTGTGGGGGGGAAAGAAGCCTAAACTCAGGTTGCCAGATTTAGCAAACAGAAGCACAGATGTCCAGTTACATTTGAATTTAAGGTAAATAAATACTTTTTCAGTATCATTATATTTCATACTGCATTTAGAATAATGTTTGGGGATACAGTCACACAAAAAATTATTCTTTATCTGACATTCAAATTTAACTGGGCATCCTGTATTTTATCTCAATAAAATAAAGAGTGGTAAAATTCCTACCTCATAAAAACATTTGAAAGCATTACATTAGAAATATGACATCAGTGAAAAAAAATCGAGTGGATGAGAAGAAATCAAAACCTCATCAATTAAAATTTAAATGATCAGTAGCTAGAAAAGAGTAACATGAAGCTTAAGAGGAACAAGGAAAAAAAGAAGGAAAAGGAAGGAAAAAAAGGTGAAAGGCAGAAAGATAAGACCCTTTAGAGTATGGCGCTCTCTCCTTTACCTGGGTGAACTCTACCTCTCCAAAATAATGTTCAATTTAACTGTCTTCTCTTTTGCCCCACTCACCGCTACGTATTTCTCTGCCATACACAGTTACCTTCTTTCTTCTTTGCTAAAATAACATTATAGTTAAGTTCTAGCTTTTAAATCAAAGCCATACATCTAGATGATTTAAAACTCAAAGAGTAACAAATGGCTTATAAATAGAAGCGCTAGTTCTCTTCCCCACCTTTTGGTTCAATTCTTTGAGGAACCACTTCTATACTTGGAATCTATTTTTAAGATGACCAGCTGTCCCTGTTTGCCCAGAACTGAGGTGTTTCACAGGACTTTGCACTCCTGCTGCTAAACTAAGGACAGTCCTGAACCAACTGGACCATTCATTGGTCACCCTGCCTTTTACCTTGGAGATATTTTCATCTCTAAATAATATCCCATATTTTTTGCTTAATTTATCCATTTTAAACATTATTGCATATTTCCTCCTTTCAGAAGTGAGTATTCGTTTTGGTTATTTTCAAACAATTAGTAAAACACGTTTTCCACATAGCTCAAGTTCATCCACTTGGCCTAAAAGACTTCAGAGAGAAACTTTAAAGAGAACGTGTTTTCTCTAATCAGACAAAACAAGAATCATGGTGCCATTTTATTTTCCCACTGAAATACTTTCCCCCACCTAGGAGTCCTTTTAAATATTCTTAACTTTAATTGCCTTTCTTCCCCCCACAAAGAAGTCAATTTAAATTAAGCAGAATCCATCACTGTGATAATTTTTTAATGAGTAAAGATAATGTACTGTACAGAAATTGAAATGAGGTGTTCCCAAGATCATTTACAGTCTTGAAAAGTCCTCCTAAGAGTCAGCTGAAATTAATGAATCTCAGAGTCTCACAACCATCAGTACCTTATAACCGAGGACTGGGTTCAGTGAAAAAGAAACCCACAATAATAATAGTTACCCTTCCCAATTTGAGCATTTAGCTCCTTTCATCCTGAGATCCGGAGGAATTTTATAAACATTAATTAAGCCTCACAGGTGTGATTTATTAGCCTGACTCGATAGCCATCAAGAGCTCTAAGCGTGCACAGTATTGTTTAATGGAGCTGGATTGAAAAGAGGAATAAATTAACAACCCAGGCAGACTGCCACCCTGGGGTAGAGTCCCCAGGATTTGGGGAAGGTCAGGAGAGGAGATGTGCTCCTTAGCTCAACTTCCTGAACTAATACTGATCTCAAAAGAGAGTGTCCAGCGATTGATGTTTCTTGATCTCTATTGAAATCTAACCCCTCCAGTGCCTTTCTTTATTGCTTTTGATGTCAAAGACAGACATGGCTTGTGAAATGAGTAAGAATTAGACACCAAGTAAGACAAACTTTAAAAACAAGCATTATGACTTAAATATTCAATGCATCATGGTTTGTTATAGTAAAAAAAAA
Source organism: Furipterus horrens (assembly GCF_987537825.1). Taxonomy (NCBI): domain Eukaryota; kingdom Metazoa; phylum Chordata; class Mammalia; order Chiroptera; family Furipteridae; genus Furipterus; species Furipterus horrens. The sequence goes on along the minus strand of NW_028327172.1, from coordinate 23,713,800 downwards.
AAGAAAGAAAGAAAAGCAATCTATATTTTAATAATGTGAAAATTGATATGTAAATTGCTTATATTCATACAAAGGAAAGCTACAGATCAGAATGAACTAGAGAAGTCCCTCTCCTAAAATTTGTGGGGCTGGGATGAGATAAAAGAGAGGTCCATGCACCAAGTATCTAAATACTTTAATCAAGCTAAGAAATCATTCAATAAAATATGTTGTTTTTTCCAAAAAAAGGAGAAAGAAGAAAGAAAGAAAGAAAGAAAGAAAAAAAGAAAGAAAGAAAGAAAGAAAGAAAGAAAGAAAGGAAGGAAGGAAGGAAGGAAGGAAGGAAGGAAGAAAGAAAGAAAGAAAGAAAGAAAGAAAGAAAGAAAGAAAGAAAGAAAGAAAAGGAAATAAGAAGTTACTAAGTTTGTGTAAATCCAAACATATTTTTGGTGATGTTTAGGGGGCTTAAGGACATAGTGATGGTACAGATTCAAAAACTAAGGTTTTATTTTACAAGTTATTCAGACCCTTTCTGGGGTTAAGGGTAGGGTAAAGAAAAAAGAGTCACTACACCTTTGATACTAGACTGTGCGAAATATGTTGCCTTGATAAATGTGTGTGTGTGTGTGTGTGTGTGTGTGTGTGTGTGCTCAGAAGCCTAATGCTTGTAAATTTAAAACGTTCTCAATGATAATTTTCAAAAATGGATTGAGTTTATGGAGGTAAAAAGATTTCCCTCTTCGACACTGTGAACTGAGGTGTTGGTTGATAAAGACAATAAACTTAAGGATTGCCTTCTTTAACCAATTCTGAATTGGAGGGCCAAATGTGATGAGATTGGGGAATTGGAAAGACAACTCCCCATGAAGTCCAGGATTCTAAAAGAGAATTGGAACTTTGGGTGTTAACCTTTTCCTCCTGGATCAGCAAATCCAAACCCTACATTCAACAGATAATAAACTTAAGTCCTGGAGAACTAAAATAACTTAAATAAGTTAACAAACCTCATTATGGCACATCCAGGAAGGAAGCCAAGGCTTCTGTCCTGCCTGATTCTTGTATCTTTGCTACAAAACCACATAGACACTTGGGCTGTTTTCTTCTATTGTTGCATTGGCTGAAAGCATTTTCTGGAGAGATAAATGAGAAATCAGATTTATTCATCTGAAAAACATAAAACAACAGGTATAATTAGAGGCGCTTTCTTGGGAGGATGACAGAGATTGCAAAAATGGCCTATGGAATATGCTTGGCAATGGAGGAAGGTAGTCAAACATCATGAATAACCTAGAAAGAGAACAGTTCACCATTGGGTAACTGAGAATTTACCATGATTCATATTATTTGGCAAAGGTTCAAAAATGAGAGAGCAATGCCCACTTACTCAGTTGTCAAAAATGCTCCCCAAAATAGTCAAGTGGGAATAAGGGGTACAGGCAGATTGTAATATTTAGTGAAACACTGGTATGACCTTGAAAGAAAAATAAAAATAGTGAAGGTTCATAAATAATAGTGTCTTTGAAGCTGAAGAACCATAAGCAGAAGTTCCATCTACAACCCACCACCACCCGCAACAGAGAATCATTCAACTATTGGTCAAACTCCACAAGACCAGGAAGCTCACTAATTAATGTGGCAGAGTCTTTATAGTCACACACATTGGAGCTTTAGAATGTTTCAGTACAATGATCCACTATGCTCTCCAGCTGCACCATTGTTGTTCCATGGGTCAGTCCTACAAATATTTGAAGTCTGTTATTTTCCAAGGTGTGCTGGATTTTCTCTGTCGGTTTCCCCTTCTCCCATACGACCCAGGATCCATCCTTTGCCTTATATGCCTTTGTCTGGGTCCTCAGAAGCTGAACTCTACAGATTGCAACTCAGGACCCTCTTATTAGCTGATTTCCCATTTGGGTTGGGTCAATGGGAAGGATCAAGAGGAACCTGGATGTTAGAAGTAAAGAGAGGTTCATGATGTCTTTCTTGTTCCTTCCCAATTCACATTTTTGGTTGTGTGTATATTCTTCTGTGACTGTGACTGTTGTCCAACAGCCCCTCCTTCATGAACCCCTTAACACTGCCCAAACATCTGTCAGCAGCCACTTTACTGAAGTCCTTCAACCATTTGAGCTAGGCTCAGTTTCCTGCTAGGACTTTTGTTGACATGCAAGTTAAAGAAACAGTCTCTATTTCTTGAACTTCTGAATTAATATGCTTTTCTGACACTCTCATCCAAACACATTATAGTTGGCCAAGTCCTTCCTAGAGAGTTTAACCCTTCGTGGACCAGAACCATCAGATTTAATCTCTCTGTACACATATCACTTTAACCTCCCTTGTTAATGATAGCTTTTCTCAGATGACTCATGCTATATTTTTCCAAAGTTCCTTTTGTTTGTTTGGCAGCTATATTATGCTGGTGCTTCACCTGAAATGTTCATTTTATTAATCTTCTAGATTTTTTTTCCATGTGATTTTCTCTTACGTCAGATCTCCCTCATCTTATATATTTTACTCTTAGGCAGGAGACTGAATTATTTATAGGGTCTGGCACTGGTATTAACATGCGAGTTCTGAATGGAAACAGAGGACAGGACATGATATTTTAAAACACTTTAAGAAAGTAAAATTTTAGATTATCTTTTCCTAGACTCTATTTGCTCCTGGGTACTAACTGTCCTTTCCTCACTGTCTTGGTTTCTGTTGCCTACTTTTCCTTTTCTCCTCCTTTAGTTTAAGTGTGTTGCAAGGTTCTCACTAAAGCTCTGTCATTTCTTTCTCTGAAAAACAAAGAACACACACTCATCGAAAGCCTACTCTGTGCTAGGTACTATGTAAGCCACTTTGCAATCAGTCCTCAAAAGAAACCTCTAGAAATATTTGTCTTTTATTGGATCAATGAAGAACTTGGCATTATACACTAAAGAAGCTAACGATAAGTTCTGCTTATGGAGATAGGCCAGACTCTGTAAAAGGTGGTCTCTTAGGATAGTTTGCCCAGGGTGATCTTGAACAGCGTCCCTGCCCATGTTGCTGCACAGAGAGGAATTGAAGAAAGCGTGGAAGGGAGTGTGTTGTACCTATGGATGGTAGAGTGGCTTTCGGGGGACACTAACCCACCTTTAGAATTATTACTGACTAGCATAGTCATTTTATAAGTATATTTGTCAGAGTGCCTTCATGGTAAGCTCATTGAGCAAGCATCCATTTCTTACTTTTTATAAGACATGAATATCAAATATTCTCTACCTTAAAAGAACTTTTATTATCTTTACCATATTAATATTTTGTTAAATAAAGAATATTACAACATTATTTACAGGAGTTACTGATATACAGATTAATGGGAAACATCACTCTTTAAATACATATTCAACTAAGGACTGGAAGATAGAGGAATGAACAAATACAAATTGAGTATAAGAACTAAAAGCAAATCATTTTATGGTAAATGCCTATGAGCAAATCAGGAATAACATTATTTTCTAATTGTCAATAACTGACACTCATTGATTGATAGAGTAGATTTTTATAGCACAGGATACTGTATTTATATTGCCCATTAAAACTGACAAGCAATTTAGAAGTTCCAAGATTTCAGTATTTCTTGAAAAGTAAATTTAAGTGGGGAGAACAGCACACATGCACAAGCATGCATACACACTCATACACACACACAATAGAACATGCTATGCCATGCCCACGCTGTAATTTATCAACTGGGAAGGAAATTGGCATGTCTTTTCTTGCTGATTTATTGGTTAATTCCAACAATTCACTGTAGAAAAGGCCAACAATGAATTACAATGTGGGAAAAAAATTAAGCAGAGCATTCAGAAGGTGTTTCAGTATACAGCCTCTAGAAACAACTTACATAGCTGTTTTGTGGCCAGTTTCAAAGCAATTTGTGCATGTGAAACACAGTGTACAGGATAGGACATAGGGAAGAAAATGTCACATGTCTCACTTCTCATATTTAGAAGCATATGCATGTCACATGAAGATTAGACATTCTTTTCATCTTCAAGCTGGAATCAGATAACATTAGACATCACTTGCTGTTTGTTTTAGGAATCACATCGCAAGGGCGGTAACAAATGTGAAGACCATAGAGAAGCCAGTGACAGACACTGTTTTGTGATAGAGGCATTTGTCTTTGCTCCAAAAGAAGCAAAAACTCTCATGAGGAAGAACAAATGCTGAGAGGTCGAATTCCTGTCACCTGGGTGCATCCCTGCCCCAGACCCCACCCGAGCCCCAGGGGTCTAAAGCTGATTGAAGAAGGGAATTACCCCGCCAGGAATCTTCATTTCTAATTTCTCAACTATAGTTTAACAAACCAGTGGCCTTTCTTTCTTTTTAAAGTGAGTCCCTTTGAAATGACTTATGATGTATATGATGATGTTAATTATGGGTACCCAGATATTTGATTAACCATTATGCTGGGTATTTCTGTGAGTATATATATTTCTGGATGACTTTTACATTTCCATCAGTGGACCTGAGTAAGGTTTCCATTATAACATGGGTGAGCCTCATCCAGTCAGTTGAAGGCCTACATAGAGTAAAAGACTAACTTCCCCTGAGCAAGAGTAAATCCTGAAACAGACTGACTGCCTTCACCCTTGACCTGCAATACCAGCTCTTCCCAGGTCCTCAGCCTGCTAGCTCACCCTGCAGAGTATGGACTTGCCAGGCTCTATAATTGCTTCTGCCAATTCCTTAAAAATAATTTTCTTTTTTTTTAAAAGATTTTTAAAAATTATTTATTTATTTGCTTGTTTGTTTATTTATTTTATTTTTTTTTTTAGAGAGAGGGGAAAGGAGAAAGAGAGGGAGAGAAACATCACTGCGCGGTTGCCTCTCACTTGTGCCCTCAACTGGGGACCTGACATGCGACCTAGTAATGTGCCCTGACTGGGAATCGAACCAGTGACACTTGGTTCGCAGGCCGATGCTCAATCCACTGAGCAACAACAGCCAGGGAAAAAATAATTTTCTTGATGTCTGTATGTATATACAACCGATTGGTTTGTTTCTCTGGAGAATCCTAATATACACATAAAGTAAACCATAGCTTACAATTGTATAAAACATTGTAGATGTAATTTAATTATTAATGTTGGGAGACGGGAATACTACAGTTTTCATAGTCTTCTTTATTGTTACTGCACTTCAAGTGGGAAAGGAGGAAAGGAGCAAATACATTTTAAGTGTCAATTAGGCGCCAAGCATTTTGCTTATTTGTTTATTTGCTTAATTATTTTTATAAACATCATTGACTCTTTATAATGTTCCTATGATGACGATATTATCTCCTTTCTATAAATGAGCAAAGGGACACCCAGGAAGATTAAGCCATTTTCTAGAGGCCACATAGCCATGTGAAGCCTCTGTGGAGCCATTTGACTCCAGAATCTATATATTTTGCTGTTCTTGTTGTTGTTTATTTGAGTCAATGCTTTTCCTATGTTCCATACTGCTTTCTCAGGTAACGTAATGAGTCCTGCTAGAAACACATCTGTATACTGAAGCGCTCCTTTTCCCGTGGAAACTACCATTGTTTGGAGCTTACTATGCGCTAGGTACAGTGCTAAGGCCTTTTCCTGTATCATCTCTAATCCTCATTTTAACCTTGTTAGCCAGGTCCTAGTGTTTCCATTTGGCACCCAGGGAAACTTAGGTCTAAAGTCAAATAACAGACTTCAGGTTACACAGTTAAACTGGGATTCATGCCCAGGTTGGTTTGCCTGACTCCAAAATCCACCCCCTTAACTTCTAGACTAAGCCCATGCTCATTTCTTAGGACTTCTATGTCAGCACGTTCCCACAGATCAGAACCTTTGATTTTCAGACAGAAGGGCTTCGGTGTTGTCAAGTTTTCTTCTCACTATCTCAAGGAAATAGCAGAGGATTGCTACACTTAAAGCATGTTAAGCAGAAAAACAGAAATGAAATGTGTTCTCTAAAGAGAGTACAGAACATGTACTACGATTTCTGTTAACAGTAGGGTCTAAGGCTGCCTTTCCCAACACACTGCTTTAGGTTGGAACGGCAGAGATCATGGGCAGGACACTTTCAGTCTCTCTGGCTGGTTCCTAAAAAGGGATCTATCAACACCCACCTTCCCTCTCTCTTCCCGTAGCTGTGACTCTATCCGTTCTGAGAAATAAAGAAGTGAAATAAGCACCTTGCTGGGGTTATTTCCACACCTCCACTGTTTCCTAACTGTACCCAGACATCATTGTCCGAACCCACGTACATGTCTAGAAAGCAAAGAGAAACAGACTAAAACTTCAAGAAAAAGATACCAAATGCTGTTGAAAGAAAGGTGGGTTCTTGTGTGGCTGGACGTTTGTAAATGTGCAGCGAAATCTGTCTTGACTCAGGAGCAAGGATGTGCTCTTTGATGTATGTGACTCTGCAGACTTCAGGAAGGTGAGCCCATTTTTTACAGAGGGAGAGTGACAGAAATCTATCAACGTGGCTTATCATCCCACAATTACAGCAATTTATAGTGTGCTTTTCGCAAGGTCACCTGCGCCAGCGACCAAACAAAAGCACTCTCCCGCCTTTGTTCCGAAGAGACCTAATGCGCTCGCCATAACTCAGGTTATCCGGGATATTTTTCAATTAATTTGCAAACGCTTGGGCTGAATATTGCACAAGCCTGGCATATGTGTAACATTTTTCACTGGCTGGAAACTCTGTCACAACCCCCACGGTACAGAAGCACTGCCTTTTCTTTTCCTTTTCAGCTCACTTCATTCAGCTTTTTCTTTCCTCTTGAGATAAGGAACATGCAGTGGGAAGGGGAAAAAAATTCTTTGTGATTTCGAGAAGGAGCTTTCTGTTCTGATAAGCTGCCTATATTTTCCCTATCATTGTCTGAAGTTGTCTGAGGCAATTAAAAGCATGGCTAATTCTTCTGAAAGGACGGGGAAGCCTCCGCATTCAGAACGGGCCTCGCCTGGGAGAGTGCTGGGTGCCAGGTTCTGGTTCTTCAGCGCCCAGAAACTGCTTGCAGTGGGCATGTGTAGAGACAAGGAATGAAATTTTTAGGTCAAAAACACGTGCATGGACAGTTTGAGGGGGGCGATGAGCAAGCGCAGCAGCCCGGCCTTCTCTTCCCCGCCATTGTTTCCCTTCAGTGATTTGCTCGCCATAAAATCTTTTTTGCTGCTGCTCTCTGCAGTGCCCGCCCAGCCTCCGTGTGCTGCTCGCTCCAGCTGCCGGGGCTTCTGCTCCGTCCTCCGAAGCTCCAAGCCCATCTGATCATTTTCTGTCGCACGATGCACGTTTTCAGAGAGTCTCCAATCCATCATCCCGTTGCCCTTCAGATTTGAGGACAAATCTGTCGTTCAAACACCTCCTGGCTGAGAGGTGTTTTCAATGTATTCCACCCACTTGGGCCACAGAGGAGGTTTTTCCCTTTCTCTTTTTCAGTCCCTGCCTGCCTTCCAGAGTCACCGTCCCCCTCAGCCATTTTAATCGTCCATTGCTCTCTCTGTGAATTTCTCTGTCATCTCTCAGCACTCTTGGGGGAAAATATTGCTGAGTAGTAAAACGATAGTATGGGCTCTGATATCAGACCCATCTGCAGTCAAATCCTGGCATCACGATGTAATGTCTGCTTCCTCGGTTCTCCCGTTTGTAATTACCACGACTTCATAGGGTAGGTGGGCTCATATCGGGAAAGCATGAAGTACAAGGCTGCCCCACATATTTTTAACAAATAGAAATGGTGGGAATCATTGTTTACCCCAGTAACTTTCCCTCTAATCTCCCCCTTTCTTTCTGTTTTTGTTTTTGTTTTTTTTACTTAATGTTTATTTTTGTGAAATCATAGTTTGCATGCCCTATTATTTAAAGAAAAATAATTACCACCCATGAAATGAGTACTAAAAATCTGGGAAACAATGTGATGGTGCAATATATGCGTTTTACAAAGGCGAGACCTCACGGACACCACCCCCAATATCAGAGCTAGAAAGTGTGTTCTCCTCTCTCCAGGGTTACATCAGCTGGAAGAAACAATGGGACACACTATCCTGAGGAGCCTGGGATTGGCGAGCCAGCTACTCACGTGAAATATAATTGGTGCTACAGATCTAGATGTACAGTGCCTCCAGTCCAAGGAGCTGGGGAGGTGGGCGTGGGGGTTGGGCCGCGTGTGGAAAGTTAGTGAGCAGAACTGGAATGCTGGGCCCCGGGCAAAGCTGTTTCCTCTCCTTTCTATTGCTTTCTTTGGGACGGGGACACTCTTAGCTCCCTATGTGATGATAGTAGCCAAAAGTTTTACATTTTGACAAGCAGGCACAATCTAAATACCTTTTAGATACCCCAAGAACCTCTTAGTTGATTTGTCAGCCTCTTGGGTGCCATATTAACAATCCCATCTAACTCTATAGTAGCTACTTAGTCATTTACTAGTTTGTTCACAGCCTGCTTCTGAAGACTTTGTGATTTCATTTTGCATAATTCTATACCAAACAACCTTTTCTTGATTAATTTTATTTTTTAGAGACATTGAAAAGAAGGAAAGGATACTCTGGTTAAAGGAAAGATGTGTTGCCAAACAATACACCAACATATCTTACACTTACACAGGCCATGCTTTTCCTGCTGAATTGGGACAAGACCTCTGAACCCTTCCCAGCAGGTACCCAGGTACTTCCCTACGACTGATTGCAGCTGTCATGTAACAGTGCCCGCTGACAGGCCACACGTTCCACTTTTCTCAGCCTCCCTCAGAAAGACTGGGGCCCTATGGCTAGTTCTACCCAACGGGACAATAAGAGGAAGAGATGTGTCACTTCACCTAATTTTCATTGCCAGAGGCAATGAAGCAGATGGGCTTCCTCCATCTACTCATTGCTGACTGTGGCAAACTTGGAGGTCATGTGTCCTAGGAAGCACAATGTAAGGAGCGAGGACGGCTGCACAGGATTTTCATGAAAGACACCTCTGCCGCTATTGGATAGCACTCCTGAAGTTCAAGATCGGGTCTAATCTAACTAACAGAGCATGCCAGATAAACCTACTTCACTATTCTTCACAGTTACTAAAGAGCTAAAGCAGCCGGCTTTAATAAACATTGTCAGCTGTGGGTAAACTGAGTTAACTTTCTGGACCTAGAGGTCTAGGGAATGGTACAGCTGTGGACAGATCCTGAGTCTGCATCTGAATTGCTTACTGGTTTCCCTCCATGGCATCTTTCTCTTTACTTCCAATCCACCTAATTTCAATAATGAAGAAATGAGGCCCTAGGCGGTAAAATGGCTTGCCTGTGTATACACACATAGTAGATGAGAACTAGAAGCCAGACCCAGGAGCTCTTCCCTCCACCTGCTGTTCTCTCTCTCTCTGCCTTCTGCCTCCCTCTGCATGGATGACGAGTAGGAGCAGTGGGGTTCCAGCCATAGATTGGCTTCTCTTGATAATGTGGTATAAACAGCTAGGCAACAGCAGTGTGCACACTCCAAATTACAAAGATCATTAGTCTTAGGAATTATCTTTAAATCTGCAAACTCTGCCTTCCATTAAGGAAGCCTCATTTTTTATTCCATCCCAAACTAGTCATTGAGTTCATCAAGCTAAGATTCTCATTGCAGCATCAGGCATGTCTTTCTCTCCTTCTTGATTGATTGATTAATTAGTTATGTGTACTTGGGTCCAGCAGGGAGCCCAGTGACAGCTGTGACATGAAAATTACTGGAAAGTTACGAAAATATGTAGCAGTGTTGACTTGCTGAAATGTAGTACCAGGGATTGATTAGAAACAGACACATATAACGATCATGTCTTGAAATTACCTGTCACTGCTGGGGCCTTGAGAAGAATCCTTTTGATTAGGATGAATTAATTCAGTTCCAATCTAATCACCTACAAAGAAAGTAGTGAATATTCTCTACCCTTATTTCGACTTTTTTGTTTTGTTTTGTCTAGAATCCTGGAATTTGAAGAACAGCTCCTGCAGAGACAAAATGAGCTTTGAAAAACTTGAGAGCTCAATCAGATCATTCCCTGCTTAAAATCCTTTAATGGTCTCACATCGTCTTAGAGATAAAACAAATGAATGCCCATGGCCTCTAAAACCCCATCTTGTTCAGCCTTCAGTTGCCTTCCAGCCTCATCATAGATCCCCTTTCCTCCTCTCTCTCTGTGCTCCACCCCACCTGATCTCTCGCCTCCAGGTCTCACCATGGCCCTCACTCACCACAATACTGCTTTTTTCTTTTCGTGAAATCTTCTCCTTCACCAATTCTTTCTTTCTTTTTTTTTAAATTATTTGTTTGTTTGTTTGTCTGTTTATTTATTTTTAGAGAGAGGGGAAAGGAGAAAGAAAGGGAGAGAAGCATCATTGTGTGGTTGCCTCTCACTCACGCCCCCAACTGGGGACCTGATGTGCAACCTAATCATGTGCCGACTGGGAATCGAACCAGCGTCACTTGGCTCACAGTCCAACGCTTAATCCACTGAGCCACAGCAACCAGGGCTTCACCAATTCTTTCGTATTCTTCAGATGTCAGCTCATGTCACTGTCTAAGGGACGCCTGATATCCTAATAGGTCAACTTTCCCTATCCAAGACTTTTCTAGTATCATGGACACCTCCCTTCATAGCACTTGTCACAGATATGATTTTAATGTTGCTTTTTTGTGTGGTGTGTGTGTGGTAACAGAACTACATGTTCTTAGAAATTTAAGTTCCAAAAAGATCAAGACTGCCTCTGCTTTCTGCTCACCATGTTCTTCTCCAGCACAGCATTCCCCTGCCACAGAGCAGTCGCTCAATTTATATTTGATGAATAAATGAAAGAATAGCTCATTGCCTCAGAAATATAGGCTGGTATAAATTTAACAGAAATCACCGCCAGGCATTTTTCTCTCACTTTTTGGACAAAGAAGATGTATACATAGATAAGATTCTTAAAAGAATCCAAAGCTTAGTGTGATTTCTAATCAGCAGATATCCTGTTACACAAATAAAACAGCAAGTAAACATTTCAACCCTTAGATGTCACCAGCATGATTCTTAGCTGGTTTAGCAAACCTGGAGCATTCATAATTCAGAAGAATCTGAAAGTTGCCTGGTGCCTTTCCTGCTCAATAAAATGATCACCTTTGTGCTTAGAATCTCTTCTGACTGCAATAGCACGATGAGCAAAAGAATACATATATTAATAGTGGTCAGTAGTGTCAGTCAAAGTTCCAGCAAGAAGCACTGGCTCATTCAAAAGAGATTAACTGAAAAATATATAAGGAAGAGACCATTTACAGATGTGTGTGGGCAGGCTTAAGGGAACAACAATGCTTGGTGAAGCATCCAGGAATCGGCAACGTGGGGAGATGTTACTACTTCCAGGCTTGAGGAAGCAAGGGAAGGGAATGGTAGAGCAATCTCATAAAAATGGGTGCCCTGTAGGAGGGGCTGCTATCAGGAACTGTAGCCATTCAGCCCTCAGCCGTAGATGATGCTGACACTGTCAGAACCTTGGAGAGAGGGGCGGAGTCAGGCAGGAATAAGTCCAGCTGCCCTCCAATCCCCTGGCAAACCCAACAGAGGTGAGAGAGTTTGGGGACTGCAGTGTCTAGAGGTCAACTCCTCTGGACAAGGAGGAGAAGGATGAGAATGGATTTATGAAGGAATAAGGAGGAGAAACAGATAATGGCCAGCATGCCTTTGATTTTATAAAGCATTTAATATGTGCCCTTACTTTAAATTGTACATGTATTAACTCAATTGATCTTCACAACCACCCCATGGGAAAAAGCACCAGTATTTCCCCCTCTTTCAGATGAAGAAACTGAAACCTAACAAGGTTAAATAGCTTGCCCAAAGCCACACAAGTTTAGGTGGTGGTAGAATTAAAAGTTCAAACCCAGGCATTCTGACTCCAGAGCCTATCAACCTCACCAGCATTTTAGACTTCAGAAGAATAGTCTCAATTTTGGGGTGAAGATTAGAGGAATCTGTGCTTCTGCAAGAAACAAATCACTTGTGCAGGAACCATGGAAGAAACAGTCTTAAACTTTTTTCTCAGAACTGGAATATATTGAGAATATATTGAATATTTATTTTCCGGTAAAGTGTTGTTTTGGGTTACTGATTATTCATGGCAGTGGTAATGCTCAGATATTTGGGCATTCATTAGGCACCTCAATTAAAGTTATAATGAAACCTAACTCCGGAAAGACAGTATCTACAAGTGTGTCAGCACCATCTGGTCAAATATAAATATGAGTATTAGAGATGGTGTTAAAGAATTTTACATAGAGGGAGAGAACACATTCAAAACATGTAAGTCTGATACTCATCCACTTGGTCCATGACTTTGATACTTTATTTAGCAGTGAGTGACATGACATGGCTAATACCTTATAGAAGTTTGAGAGTTGAAACTAGGTCTGAAAACAAAAAAATGTCAATTGTATCTCATTTGGATGTAAAATAACTTGCTGTCTTCAAATTTTCTTTGCTATAAACTATTAGAAAATAGATATACACAAGGAGAAAATAAAATCAACTATAATCTCAGCATCTAGAAGGAAAATAACTATGCACTTGATATGTTACCTTACTCTTTATTCTGTTTGTGTCCGTGTATATTTACAGAATTGAGATCAAACTGAATTTTTTTTTAAGATTTTATTTATTTATTTGTAGAGAGAAGGAAAGGAAGGGAGAAAGAGAGGGAGACAAACATCAATATGAGAGAGAAACATGGATCAGTTGCCTCTCATATGCACCTGACTGGGGACCGAACCCCAAATCCAGGCATGTGTTCTGACCAGAATCGAATCAGCGACCTTTTGCCTCATGGAATGATGTCCACCAACTGAGCCACACTGGTCAGGAATGAATGTTTTAAACCTTATTTTATGTATAGTGTACTATAAGCATCTATACATGCCATAAATATATTGTTCCTCATTTTATTGTCTGTGGTAAAGTTTTCTTTTATAAAGATAGGCCTCCTTTTATCTACTCAATCCTGTAGAGCTGGGCATTTAGGTTGCTTTCAATTTTTCTGTATTATAAGTATCATGCTCACAACTGAACCTTTGTATTATTCTAGTAGAGAAAACATCCATGAAGTTATTTTTATTTTTATTTCAACATTCTTGACACCACTTACAATCAGGGATTTTCTGGCAATATTTAGATGTTTAACATGGTTAGGGTTGAAGGATGACGCGTCTTTGAGAATTTAATGAAATTGACTTAGCTCACCAGTATCCATCAGAAGCTTTAATATATGTTCTAAGATCCAGTTTTAAAATGTTCATTTCATTCTTGCTTAAATGAAGTTAATACTGGATAACTTTTTAAAGGCCCTACAATTAAAAAGAAATGTAGGTCCAAAGTATCTTTCTACTAGGAAAAAAAAAAAAAGAAAGAGAAAAAGAAAAACTTGCTTGGTAGGCTTTGCACTTTCAGCTAAGGAAATGTGGCTCCTGAAAGCAGACCTCTTTGTTTTCATTTGCCATAGTATGCAGTAACTACCGGTATTAGGTTGCAAGGGGGGAAAAAAAAAGCCTCACAGACCTGTAAGTCTATAAAAAGAATGTAAGTGTCATGCACTGTGGTGATTTCTCTGAAGTCCCGAAGGCATTTTTAGAGGCTTGTGCAGTTCAGTCATAAGAGAATGGACTTTGATCTTTCCTGCTAACTTAGCATGAAAAGAAATTAAGACACTTGGTCCTTTATGACGATAGTATTAATGCTAAGCAAATGTACTTGCAAAAATCATAGACATTTCAGTATCCTAAATGGGAAAGGAAAATAGAGGAGGTGGGGTGGAGGTCTAATTTCTCAACCTAAGGGAGAAATCCAATTATGAGGCAGAGGATGCTTTCTTGGTTAGGATAATACAACTGTGGAGAAACGGTGTCCTTCCACCCTGATCCCGCGATGGGTTCCAGTTTGTAAAACGTGGCTCAAGCTACAGACCACTAATTGCTACGTTTTGTGCTATTTTGTCATTTCAAAGACTTTTTCAGAGGCTTTTAGAAAAGGTATAAGCTATTCAAGACTCAAACGGAAGTGCATATCTTCCTTTAAGAAAAGTAAAATACTAAAACCTACAGTGCATTTCGGTTTGTTTGCACGGATTCTGCCCCAGTCCCTAACAACTCCAAGAGGGGCAATCCTTGGAGAATCCCAGAGTTAAAAAAGCATCTTCCAGGTCACAAACCTAGATAATGGCAGGGCCAGGCTTCCAACCAAATCTGACCCTGACGCTCATGCTGCTTTGAATACACGCTGTCTACCACAGAGTGACAAACTTAGCATGTATAACCTATTATATTGTACTGTTGTAGTAAACGTTCTCTTTTTGGCTGTCTGCCATTCGGTCATACTCCTCCCCAATTTGCCTTTGGGTGAAACTCTCTGAATGTGGGTTCAATATGAGGGAGAGTTCTTACCTTCACCCCCTGTGGAAGCCTAGGGGGATCCTATCATATCCATTGTAGAACTAGGAGACAGTTACATGACCAAAGTCGCCTGTTCTGAGAGGCTAGGTTCATCACGCAGATGTGGCCTGGGGACCAAACAGTGCCTAAAATAAGATGTGAAGTTTCCTCTCTGGCCCCTGAAGTCTTGTTCTTCTGGTCCATTTCTATAATCTAGGTCCTCCAGCTTCCCACTGATTCTGTGAACTAGCCCCTCCTTCCAATAAATTCTTCTGCTAAGTAGCCGGCATTAGTTTCTAAGGTTTACGACCAAGAGTCTCAGCTGATGTTAGTTCTCACTTTTATGGGTAACTGGCCAGAAAATAACCAATAGTCTTTACCTGGTACTGAAGCCAATAATAGAGTTTCAAGGGATCCTCTGAAAGTTATTTCTGAGTTATTAATAGTAATAATCCATTTAGATTAATACAAGGGAGATAAATTAATAGGATCAAGTGTGGTGCCTAATGATTACCTTCACCCTTTAACCCATCATATTTGCGCTGTCCCCACTGACCACTTAAAGTTTTACAACTGCAAGGGACCCTGGTGATCATCTAGACTAACACCCTCATTTCCGTTTTATGAGGCTGCTCCTTCATCAGCAGGGAGAAGGAGATCTCATTCTCTTTACCCTTTGGACTTCAATATTCATAGTGTCAATTGAAAGGCCTCCGTTGTCCCTTCTGAACATTAGCCCAAAGTTATTAAGCTTAATGCACAGTTGCTTAATGCACAGGGAATGACAAAAGGGTCACTGAGAAAAATGTATGTTTCTCATTTACTCTGTTTTGTGAAGTTTTCGTTTCAAGTGGCCTTCTTGCTAAGTCAAAGGAGTTTTATTTTTAAATAATAATAATACAAGGAGGGGAAAAACACATCTATGTCATGAGAAAAAAATCTGAAAATCATTTTAGTGATTTAAAATGGCAAAAGATAGCTAACTGAAAACCATAGAAAAAAACAACAGTTTATAATTCTACTTGGAAGCATAGGGCAGCCTAAAATATGGATCTGACAGGCTATTCCTCTTGGGAACAACTTATTGGAAGTTTACTATGAAACAATAATACGCTCTAGTTAAACAGTCTTCATTCATCCATGTATTGCAGTGTAATCACTCAGGAGTGAGGCATGCTGGAATTGGAAGAACCAAAGTTTGTGTTGGGGTTTGCAAAAGCACCAGGCTCTGACAGACAGGAGAGAATGGCTAAGTGTGATGATTAATTTTATGTGTCCACTAGTCTCCACCAGAGGATGCCCAGATAGATGGTTAAATCTTCCTTCTGGGTGTGTCTGTGAGAGCGTTTCAGGAAAAATTTTAGCATTCAAATTGGTATGCTGAGCCAAGCAGATGGCTCTCCCCAGTGTGGATGGGCATCATCCAACCTGGGAGGGCCTGAATAGAACAAGAAGCAGAGGAAGGTTTAATTTTCTCCTTCTGCCTGACTGTTTGAGCTCAGGCATCACTCCTCCTCTGGTTGGCACTGGGACTTACTCCATCAGCACTCTGGTTCTCAGGCCTTTGGGGTTGGGCCAGAATTGACACCACCAGCCTTCCTGGGTCCCCAGCTTGCAGACAGCAGATCACGGGACTTCTCAGCCTCTCTACTGACATGAACCAATTTAGTACAAGGAATTTTATGGTAGATAGCTAGAGAGATAGATAGATAACACCTATGAGTTTTGTTTCTCTGGAGAACCCTAAAACACTGAGCTTTGACAGCTGGTACAATTATGGTATAAGCTTAGAAGCATAGGAAACTTTTTGAAAGAGGCCAGAGTTGAACATTTTAGGCAGGAAGTTGTAACTTCCAGTGAAGGCAGAATTCATTTGTACTCCTTGAGATTGTACTGAAAGTAAAAAGATTCCTCTCAGCAGGAAGCGCTCAGCAGGTGGTGAGGGATCCACACAGTCATATAGGATACAAGCTGGAGTTCTGGTCCAAGAGGATGATGGGATGCAAGCAGTGTAGGCAACTGCTTAGTCATGTGAGTCCTCAAGCCAAATTGCCTGTATTCAAATGCCACCTCTGCTTCTTATTAGGTGATTAGATTCTGTACTACATAATCCCTTTAAAAATTAGTGTCTTAGTGTAAATTATTAATAACAATAGTACTTACCTCATATGGTTGTTTTGAGGAATAAAATAATGTATTTAAAGTATTGCACACTTAGTCAATCTTGAATAAATGTTAGCTATTATATTAGTGGGGAAGATTGGAAAGAAATATAATCATAGGTGACTATTATAGACTGAATGTTTGTGTCCCTTCCCCAAGTTTATATGCTAAGTCCTAACACCCAGTGTATTTGGAGGTGGGGTCTTTGGGGGTGATTAAGTCATGAAGGTGGAACCCTTAGAAATGGGATTCCTTCTCTTTCGAAGGAGACTCCAGGGAGTTCCCTTGTGTTTTTTTTGTTTTGTTTTTTCCATGTAAGAACATAGTGAGCAGAGGCCCAACCTTGAACCAGGAAACAGGTCCTCACCAGACACTGAAACGTTCCAGCCTTCAAAACTGTAAGAAATCAACTATTGTTTATAATACAGCAGCCCACGCAGACTAAGACAGCACCTAAATCTATAGTCTTGGTCAGGGGTTGAGGGAGGAGAATATTATAACTCAGAGGCTTTAGAGACATCTTTGGCTATCTTTGCCATGACATCTAGTAAGCCTGGCTGGCCACATAACCTAGTTCTAAACCCTCAGGCTCTGTATTTCCTGCTCTACTTCCAATAAACCCAGAGACCAGGGCAAACCTGAAGCTGCTGGTCAGGTCTGTCAGGGATGCAGACAAGGGCAGTGACAGAAGTCAAAACAGAGAGACCAAGTTGGGGATATGTTGTACCACTACCTTTATGGCTTTAGAAATGAGGTAGCTTTGCTGTGATTGTTTTAATTGGATAACCGTACTATTGCTCATCTGCAAGAATTTGAATGTTTTTATTTTCTACAATAATTCATAATTAATTTTACTACATGGTAATGTTAGACAAATATCTTCTATCCCCAATGTGGTACTGGTGGGCAAGAGGTTAAAACGTCCCCTCTGATTTGTCGATTGAGCCAGGTGAACTTGATCAGGCAATTTGTTAGGAGAGCTGAAATATAGTCAAGGAGACTCTCTTGGCTTAGAGTTTGCATTTTTTTTTCTTTTATCTTTTCCTTCATCATAAATCTTTGTTGGGGAAGAGAGTTAACGAGAATGAGAGAGAAAAAAATAGCAAAGCATGTGAAAGAATCTCTCACTCCCCACGGATCCATCCACTGAGCTAGGCAGCAAAGATTACAAATCATATTCTACAAATCAAGTCTCACAATTTCCATAGAGGCAACCATTTGAGAAATATGTTCTTAGAGTCTGTTCTTCTAAAACGTAGCTCATTATGAATAGACTTTATTCAAATTAACATGGCATTTTGACTTGGGAATCAATGAGAAATGATGGAAGCTACAGCAATATCCATCCTACGGTGTTGTAGAAAAGTGACAGAACTGGGGTTCAGAATCCTGGAGCATGCTTATCCTAGATGACTGGCTGTCACATGGGACTGAGCACCATGATCTTTTAAGTAGAAATGGGCTCAGAAATTTGTCAGGCTATTATTTTACCTGATTTGCATGTGTGGCTTTTTCCATCATTCTCATTCAAATATCTAGGTCCTTTTATTTAAGGTCTCAGTAGTATACAGTTGAGTTCTATCAAGTCTGATAATTTTGGACTTTTGAATTTAAGTATTTAAAGAACCTGGGTTTATATCTATTTATTATTGAGTTTATATCTACTATGCTCTTGTTTGTATCACCTGCTTTATTTTCTTTTCTTTCTCCTTTTTTGACTTATTTGGAATAAATACAATATTTACATGTCTTTCTGCCTATAAGCTAGTAGTTGTACATTCTTTGACTAACACAGACCCTTGATTTCTTACAACTTGCTATAAGTACTCTGAGAACTTCACCAATAACACTGGGAATTTAAAATACTTTAACTCAATTTACTCACTTCTGAATGTTCTGCTATTGTTATTATGCATTTTAATTCTGTGAATTTTGTAATTCCCAAAGGCATGATGACTATTTTATGTGTTCAATATTTATTTATATTTATCCACCTATTTAATCTTTACTTTGCTCTTTATTTTTTCCTTTATTTCCATGTCTCCTATGAATCATTTTCCATCTATCCTTTGGTATTTATTTTAGTTTATGTCTATTAGTGATGAATTCATTCAATTTTTGTTTGTCCAAGAACCTTTTTACTTTGACTTTCAGTTTTGATGAATATTTTTACTGAATATAATATTGTGAGTTGGCATTTTTCTTTTATTACTTTAAAGATGTTTTCCACTGTTTTCTGACTCCCATCATTTCTGTTAAGAAACAAATTGTCGGTTTTAATGTTGCTCTTTGGATAATATGCCTTTAATGTACCTGACTGCTTTCTAAATTTACTCTTCGGTTTTTTAAAGAAACTTTATTATTCTGAGCTTAGATAAGAGGTTTTTCTGTTTACTTTTTGTTTGTTGGTCCGTATGTATGCTTCTTGGGTTCATAAGGATTTTTATGTCAACATCTTTTGTCAGTCTTAGAAAAATGTCTACTGTTACTTCTGCAAATATTTTTCTTCCCTTTTCTTTTTCTCCCTTTTCACCATGCCTCATATGTTTTTATGCTCTTTCGTATTTACCACCTCTTAGCTCTCTGATTCAACCTGGATATTTTCTAATTGGTCTTTCAATTTACCAATCAACTTTTCTTCTACATGTGATCTGATAGTAAGCTATTCTATTGAGGTCTTAATCTCAAGTACTACATTTTAATTATATAAATCTTATTTCATTTAAAAAATAAATACCAGTATCTAGAGAAATTCTTCATCTTGACACCTATTTTCTTGAAAATAATAATTATATCTATGCTGAAGTCCACTTCATACTACTAAAGCATGGGTCATTTGCAGGTCTGTTTCTATTGTAAGTTTTTTTCTTGGTTCATTTTAGATTTTGGTCATATCTGGTAATATTTTACTGATGGCCAGCCATTGTTTATGATAAGCATTAAACACTCTTTTTTTTTTTTTCAGATTTAATATGTTTTATTGATTAAAATATTACATTTGTGCCAATTTCCCTTCCCTCTGCTCCCCTCCACCCGGTGGCCCCCCTCCCTCCAGTTGTCCCCCCCTTTTAGATTATGTCCATTAGTTGTGCATACAGTTCCTCCCAACCTCTCTCCGTCTATTCCATTCCCTCCTACCTTGATCCCCAATTCCTATATCATCTCCCTCCCTTTCCCCATTCCCCCTCCCTGTTGACCTCCCCCCAATATGCTTCCCGTACCCACAGTTCCTTTTCCACTCTCGTTGCCTGTTTAGTTTGCCTTTGTTTCATCTCCCTAGCTTCTGTTTTTTAAACCAGTCCCTTTAACATCTCATATAACAGTGGTTTGGATCTAATGAACTCTTTCAGTTTTATTTTGTCCTGGAAACACTTTCTCTGTCCTTCTATTCTGAATGACAATTTCGCTGGATAGAGTATTCGTGGTTGTAGGTTTTGGATTTTCATTACTTTGAATATTTCTTGCCAGTCCCTTCTTGCCTGTAGGGTTTCCCTTGAGAAGTCTGCTGATAGTCTAATTGGGACCCCTTTGTACATAATTCTTTTCTTCTCTCTTGCTGCTTTTAAGATTCTCTCTTTATCTTTAACTTTTGACATTTTGATTATAATGTGTCTTGGAGTGGTTCTCCCTGGGTCCAGTCTCTTGGGAACTCTCCTTGCTTCCTGGACCTGCAAGTCTATTCCCTTCCCCAAGTCTGGGAAGTTCTCCTTTATTATATTTTCACTCAATTTTTCAAGTTCTAGTTCATCTTCCTCACTCTCTGGCAAACCAATGATTCTTATGTTGGGCCTTTTATAGCTGTCCCAGAGGTTTCTGATCCTCTCATTGTTGCTTCCCATTTCCTCTCTCTGCATTGGTTGACTGCTTGTTCCTTCTCCATATTCCAGTTTGTTGAAATGAACTCTGGATTTTTGTTCCTCACCATCTGTCTCGTATGCTGTTTTGTTCCTTTCGTTATGAAAGTTTTTCGCTTCTTTCTTATCTTTTTCCTGCTATTTTGTGAATTCTGTAAGCCACCTGATAGCAATGGCCCAGAACTGAGCCTCTGACAGGTTTCTTATCTGTTCATCTGTCAGGTTCTCTATCTGCTGCCTGGTGAGCTGTGTCACCGGGATTTCTATAGTTGTCTGCCACATTTTGACAGATGCGTTTTGTTTTCTTGGGCCGGCTGTCGGGGGCAGTGCCTGTGTACTCGTAATGACCCAGCGACCGGCGCCGTTTGGCGTCACAAGTCAGCGACCAGCGCCTGCCTGTCCGCGACCTATTTCGCAGCCCTGTGGTGCTTTCTTTCTTTGGGGGCAGGGGTCCAAAATGGATTCACACAGTTATTCAGCTAGGAGACCGGGATCCGTCCTACCGCCCCCCTGGGCCTCACTGTTCAAGGCGATGCGGTGGCCGCTCTCCCCAGCGCTGGGGTCGCGTACTGCCAGGGGCTTGACTGCCTCCGGGATTTTTCGCCGCCCCGCCGCTCCGCAAACAGCTTTGCCCTCTTTAACTCTTACCTGCCCAAATGGCACCGCTGGTTTATAACTTCATATGTTGGGCTTCCGTGTAGTTTTATTTTCTGGAATTTCTAGTTATCCTTTGTTTTGAAGTAGTTGTATTCCTCTCTAGTTGTAGAGGGAGACTTAGCGTGTCCGTCTAAGCCTCCATCTTGGCCGGAAGTCTCGCATTAAACACTCTTGATGTTATATCCTTCCACAAAGAGTTTATCTTATCTTCTGGTAAGCAGATGGAGTGGTAGCAGATAACTTTAATCTAAGCAGGCACTGAACTGACTCATGTTGGATTATAATTTTTCAAATTCTATGTACCTCTAGTTTGTCCATGCTTCTAAAGTGTCATCCTCAGAGTTTTCTAACTTATATTCTGATGTACCTATGGAAGGCCCTCCCTGAGAATCAGGTTTTTTTGTTTATTTGTTTTTCCTGTCTTCCCTGAACTGAGAGACTGGAAAACTTTGCTCTGACACACGAAACTTATGTTCCATCTCTGTAAGATCAGCAAATATCACAAGGGAAATAGGCAGAGAGTTAGGCTCTCTCTCTCCCTACGTCTCTTTTCTCAGGAGGATCTTGCCCCCACTACCATATTCTGGCTGTCATGAAATCTCCAAATCCACACCCTCTTTTTATAAACTCTGACGGCCTATAAGATTGCCAAATTTCTCACTCACTTCTCTTTCTTTTAAAAAGAGCTATATGCCTCGGACCTCTGAATGGATTCTTGGCTTCCAATCCTAAGAATCAACAAGTGTCCAGAGGGAAAAATGTGGCCCTAAGATGTCAGCTCATCATGTCTTTTCTATGACATCTTAGCCTTTTATATTGATTATATAAGCAGTGCTTTGAGAACTGCTTTTTTATAAAACATTTAATCTACCGCTGTCACCCCATCTGGTCATTCTCAGAGAAGTATTAGTCTGGTACTGTCATGGTTTTTAAAAGACAGCTGCAAATCCTTTGATCCTATTCCTGTTGAAAGCCGAAGCCTCTGACTCTTTCCCTTAAATTTGGGCAGATCTGTAGTTACTTCAACTAATAGTTTATAGCATAAGTCATAAATGCCCATTCAAATTCTGCTTTGCGATCCAGAACACTTGCCTTATAGCCCTGAAATATCATCAACTACTCTGTGCCTACCATACTGGCTAAGCCACATGTAGGTTCTCTTGTAGATAACCCCCTCTGATCTTTTCCTTTAGAAATTCCTTCCTAGGTTCCATATACATGAGTGAAGAAGCTATCTTGGAAGCTGACCTCTCAACCTTATCTCTTCTTGCTAGCCAGCCGTTTGAGTGACCCCAACAGAGACCCTGGGCATTAAGGACAAGAGAAGAGCCTTTCCTACTGTGTCTTTTGAATTCTTGATCCATACCCTCTATCAGCATTATAAAATGATTTCTAAACATCCACCTGGTCTAGAAAAAATATATTATCCTTACTCCCCTTGCAGATTGACTTTCTGCTTACCAGCTGTGAAACAAATCATGGATTGTAAGAACCTATGGGTCATGGAATCTTCATTTGAAATAAGATGGTCCAGTCTAACCTGCCACCCAAAGCAGATATTCACATCCCCAAGAAGATGTTATCTAGCTTCTGCCAATAAATTTATTTCTCTTAGTAAATTTGAATTATGAAATTTTAAGAATATGTAGCAAATTCACAAAAGATGTCACAGGGGTGATTTAATAATATTTACAATGTCTTTGAAAGGTGCTGAGAAATAAAGAATGAGACTCAGTCACTGAAATCAATGGTATCACAGTCTGTCATGGAAAAACCATACAACTAACCTACAATTTTATAAGAGATAAAAATATATGAACAAAGAAAGATGCATCTATAATGAGGAAAAATTCTAGTTAGGCATATGGAGATATTTTGGGAAAGTTCCACAGAGAAAACACGTCTAACTTGCACTTTTTCTGTAGCTGACAAATTGACAACTCTAAGTTCTCCCATATTCTAATTGCCACCCTTCATCTTGAAACTATCCAGTTTTTCAGTTCTTGGTAAACATAATTCTACTAATATTATTAAATAGTTTGAATGTAATACCTCTATGTATGAAACCTAATAATTTACCATCATTTTTATCACGCAGGTCATAGTTGGGTCCGTATTACACCTTAAGGAATATTAAGAATCTTTTCAATGTGGGTCATTTTGAAACCATGTTTTTGTGCTGTTCATATTTTGAAACTACATTGAAAACTTTACACTTATTCTCCATCTGAATTCAGTATTTTAGCCTCTAGAGACTTTTGTTGAGGGGCAGGGGACAGAGTAGAAAGATCTAATCTCAGATTCTAACAAATGAGCTCTTCCAGGTCTGTATCCTCTGCAAATTTAATGAGCAAGCCTTGTGTGCCTTTCTCTAAGATGGTGATTAAAAATGTTGACCAAGACAGAATCATGTAATCTAGGCTTGGACAATAATATATTAATGCATTTATCCTATTAGGTGACTTATTTGCATTTTAACAGTGGCCTTCTGGTGAATAGATACCTTTACCCAAAGAAGTGATGTAGATGATAAGAATATTAGTCATGATAAATGGCCACTTTGGGAGATATTATTAGGCACAGGGTCCTTTCATGTTTCTTAAATAAGACTCTCTGGGAAGTCTTCCATTCATATTTTTTGAAGTCTCTCCTTCATTCACAAACATTCCTGCATACTGGAATCCCCTGGAGAGCATTAACGTATATAGGAACCTGGCTCCCTCCCTTAGTGGTACAGCCTGAGCTTTGGTAGTTTGGAAAACTAACCAGGTGATTCTAATGTGCAGTCAAAGTAGAAAACCACTGTTTTGCATAAAGTCATCCACTCTAAAAGAAAGAATTCGGGGTTAGAGGTCAACCCAGGATAGACTGAATAGTGTTGTGAGTTGGACAGATGGCTTTATCTCTGAGCTTCAGCTTCTTTATGAAATCAGGGCTAATAAGACTTACAATGCAAGGTTGTAGTAAGAGTTAAAAGAAAAAAATGTGTTTAAAGTAACTAGTGCATAGTTGGCAAACTGTGGATGCCAACCCTCTCTCCTTTCTTCCAAGTTGATCTATAGAACAAGGACAGCCATGGCTGAAAGATGGATTTGACACTTGGACTCTCACTCCTGGTGTTCCTTCAATGATCAGATAACTTCACCTTAGGTGACCTGTGTCTGAATTCTTTAGCCTCATGGAATGACTTATACATCATTTAAAATGTACAAATATAGCCTACCTGGGTAATTCATATAATTTACTTTACATTGCCAAATAGAAAAGGAATGTTTCATTTTCCAACCGTGGCTGTAAAAAACCAAGCACTGGTCAAATTTCACCAGTAAGTCTTTCAAATGCATCACCCTATTCTCAGTTTCTCATGTAAGACAACTTGGCATGAGTATAGGATGTGTGTGTGTGTGTGTGTGTGTGTGTGTGTGTGTGTGTGTGTGTGAAGCCCAGAAAGAAAACTATATACTAGACAAAACTTCTATTTATTTAACTATTTCTGTTGGATAGTCCTGACCAAGATACTAGCTATAAGTTCTCAACATCTGAGAACATGGTTGTTTAAAATAAATTTTAAGAAGTACTATACATATAGCACACATAGTAAAAATGAATGAGTTTTAAGTTTTTCAAAGTGAAAGTATATAGCGAGAAGTCAAAGTATGGAATGTAAATTTCATTAAAGTCAAGTTAGTGTTCGATTTACATTCTGCCTTCAACCCAAAGATAGACCTATAATTGCAAATAATATGAGAAAATGAGCCTAAATTTACTTAATCTCATCCCTTCTCCTCTCTTCTCATTCTAAAAACATATACTGAGATCCTAACAATCCTTAGGCATTGCAAATATAAAGACGAATGAGATGCATGGTCACTGACTTTGAAGAGCTCACAGTCTGGTATAAACCATAATTAAAACCCAGCACAGTTGGTGAAAACTGAATAAGGTGTCTAGTTCTAGTTAACAGCATTGTGCCAATGTCAGTTCCCTGGTTTTGATATTGTATTACCTTTATGTAAGATGTCAGTGTTGGGGCAAGCTGAGAGAAGGGTACATGATTCTAGTTTTGTGAATTTTTGTGAGATTATATTTGTTAGAAAATAAAAGTCTGTAAAAATCCAACGTGGTAAGACAAATACTATAGTAAGGCAGAGTTTGTTTGTTTTTTTTTCAGGATAATGGAATAAGGAAACATGACCATGCATAAGTAATGATGAAAGTCTTCACAAAGGAGATGGCATGGAATCTGGTTCTTGAAAATTGACTGGAAATTTTCCTGATGTATTAGTCTCCTATAGCTGTTGTAACAAGTTATCACAATCTTTTTTTAAAGGAGAGCAGAAATGGCTTTACTTTATTTTTATTTTTAGAGATAGGGAGAGAGAGAGGTAAAGAAACATCAATGTATGAGAGAAACATCAATTGGTTGCCTCTCAGATGCACCCCAACTGGGGCCCAAACTAACAACCCAGACATTTGCCCTGACGGGGTCCAACCAGCATCCTTTCGCTATGCAAAATGATGCCAACCAACTGAGCCACACCAGTCAGGGCTCAAATTGTCACAATATTGGTGGATTAAGACACCAAAATTTTATTCTTTTACATTTCTGGAGGCCAAAATTTCTAAATCAGTTTGCTGGGCTATAGTCAAGGTGTCAGTAGGTTTGGTTTCTTCTGGAGGCTCTAGGAAAGAAACAATTCCTTTTCTTTTTCTAGTTTCTGGAGGCTTTTCCCATTCCTTGGCTTGTGACCTCTTCCTCAAATCACTCCAACCTCTTTCTTCCATCATTGCATCTCCTAATTCCTTCTTCTCTGCCTCCTTTCTATGAAGACACTTGTGATTACATTTATGGCCCACTGGATCATTCTGGATGATTTCTCCAATTCAAGATCCTTAAGTTAATTACATCTGCAAGCCCCTTTTTGTCATATAAGTTTACATTTACAGGCCTTAGGGATTAGGACCTGTATATCTTTGAAAGCCCTTATTCTTCCTCTTACATCTGGCAAGGACAATACTCCTTGGACTTTGCAGTTGTAAAAGACAATTTGTCCAGCTGAGGAATAATGAATAGTTGGCCTCATCTGGGATACAAGAAAGGGGAAAAGTGGAACATAAGACAAGCAAGATAGATTGGTATATTGGTCAGCTTAGGCTGCAACAACAAAATACCACAGAAGTCCAAGGTCATGTTTCAGGCAGGGTTCTCTTTTTTGGTGAGAGCTCATTTCCTGACTGATGATAGCGGCCTTCTCTCACATGGCCTTTCCTCAGTGAATGTGTGTAAAGAGAGAAGTCTCTTTCTTCCTCGTCTTATAAGGCCACCAATTTTATGGAATTAGGACCCCACTCTATGCCCTCATGGACCTTAACTGCAGTCTAAAAGCCCTATCTCCAAATACAGTCATTTGGGGGTGTCACAATTCTATAGCACTTGACTTCTAGGACACCATACTTTTCTCATTCTTTCTCAGTATTTAAGTTTCTGCTACAGTATCATGACCTCAGAGAGGGCCTCCTTGACTACCCATATACAGCAATGTTCTTGGTGTAATACCACTGTGCTTTCCATTCTTTGGTAGACCATTGGGTTTAAGAGCCTGAAATCTGGAACAGATTGATTTAATTGATATCCTGGATCCATTACTAACAAACTTTGAGACCTTGGCCAAAATATTTAACTTCTCTCTGCTTTGGTGCCCTCATCTGTAAAATGAGGATAATGATAATACCTATCTTTTATGAATTAAATGAGCAAAATGAGTTAAAATATGCAAAAAGCTGAGAATGTTGCCTGATATAATTTAAGGTTTCATTAAATTTTAGCTACTATTTTTAAATTCATATTTCTCTATTTTCCTCAAGAGAGAAAAATAAAACCTCCCAAAGGGCAAGGACTTTCTGCCTTGCTCTTCATAGTATCCCCAGTGCCTAGAACACCACCTGATGTATGACATTTCCTATACATTTGTTGGAGGAGTGAACATGTGAATGAATGGTTTCTTGGAAGAGTTTCAGAAAGTGTGGCTGACAGTGTCAAATGCTTCAGACAGCTCAACAGATGAGTACTTAAGCCATTTGTCAGTCAGAAGGTCTTTGGTGACTTGACCAGTAATAATAGCCACAATTTATTGAGGCACCTTGTTAAGTGTGCTAATCTACCCAACGACCCTATAAGGAAGCCATTATTGTCACCATTTGTAGATGACAGAGCATTTCAGCAGCTCTGTGGGGCAGAAGCAAGACTGACAAGGACTGCTTGGGAGATGAACAGGAATTAAAGATGTGGAGGCAACTCTATTATGAGGAAAATGAATTCAACTGGTCAGAGACATAATCTATCAACCAATGTTATCAAAGAAACCAAGTGTCACTGAAGCAAAAGGAAGTGAGGAAAATATAAAATAATTCCAATTTCTCATATCTATAAATATTTTTTCCCTTGGGTCATCTTAAATACTATATCACGATAACCTCATATTTTGGTGTATGGATCCTCTATGCTTGAAAATACAGAGAAGATATATAAAAATCATCATCTTGGTAGAAACCTTACTGGATGATGAAGATGTTTTTACAAATCAAACTACTAATGAGATCCCAAGTGGACTTGGAAACCAAATCAACTCAACCTGTGGCAGAATGATGTCAGAAACAAGTCTCTGGAACATTTGAGAGTTACAGGCCTGCACCTTTGCGAAGACTGTTAGCCTTTCAGATGGTGGGTGAGTAGTAGGAGGAAATTTTCTGGGCCTACAATAGCAAGATTTTTAATAGCTTCCAGTGATTATGAGCTACATTTCTGGAAGCTGGGGCTGGGGTTCAAGTGTTTATACTGATCTTCCTAGCATAAGTAAAGACACAGGTGCCCGTATCAGAGAATTTGACTTCTACTTTGCTTTCTTTGGTGATATGACCTGTACTCTTACGTATGTCCATCGACCTGTCACTTTTCAGACCTTAGTAAGGACACAGCAGCCATGAACAGGCCTAATAGTCACCCTAGATAGGGAACATTAAGAACTTTTGCCTTTTGGACTTCCAGCCAAGATGGAGACCTAGACAGACATGCTGCCTCTCCATCCATAACTAAGAAGGAATACAACTACCTCAAAACTAGAAACAACCAGAAGTTCCAGAAAATAAAGCTGCATGGAGGTCCAACAAACAAAGATATAAAGAAGAAATACTCATCCAGACAGGGAGGAGGGGCAGAGACAGGGCAGAGAGGACGCAGCATGGTGGCCGCAGAAGCGGTGGCAGCAGGCAGGTGGAAAGAGCAGTTACACATTTTAAAAAGTCAGGAGGGACACCTGGGTAGCGGTTCCCAGCACCAGACCAGACCATGCAGATCATGGTCCCAGTGCAGGGGAAAATAGAGCCTAATTGCTTTTGACTGTGCAAACCAGTGGGGGTTGGGGCAGAGGAGGAGACAGCCAGTCTCTCAGCAGAGTCTGCTTGTTTAAAGGGCCCCCTCAGTCCTGGAACATCTGCAGACCCACCCACTCTGTGAACAACAGCCAGGACAATGGCTGGAGAGGTGCCAGTCCCATACAGAGTGGGAGAGGTTCCTGAAAGAGGGACAAGTGCTGAGCAGGTGGCATTGTTCCCTCTCAGACCCCTCCCCCACAAACAGAGCCACAACGTGGTGAAACGGGTTACCCTGTACTGAGGAACACTTAAGGCTCCACCCCTTAAATGTAACAGAAGCAACAGCTCTAACTAAGACACAGAGACAAACAAACACAGGAGCCTGTCAAGATGAGGAGTCAGAGAAGTATGGCCCAAAAGAGGGAATAGATCTAGGTTCCAGTGGGAGAACTAAGTGATGAGGAGATAGCCAACCTAACAGACACAGAGTTTAAAACACTGGTGATAAAGGTGCTCACAGGCTTGACAGATATACTTAAGTATGGCAAACACATAAGGGAAGAATGAAGGCTATGCTAAATGAAACAAAGGAAAATCCACATAAAACTAATGGTGAAGGGAAGGAAACCAGAGTTCAAATCAATGATTTGGAACATAAGGAAGAAAAAACAGTCAACCAGTGCAGAATGAAGAAGCAAGAATTGAAAAAAAAAAATGAAGAGAGGCTTAGGAACCTCTGGGACAACTTTAAACATGCCAGCATCCAAACCATAGAGGTGCCGGAAGGAGAAGAGGAAGAGCAGGAAATTGAAAACTTACTGAGAAAATAATGAAGGAAAACTCTCCAAACCTGGTGAAGGAAATAGACATGCATGTTCAGGAAGCAAAGAGAATTCCAAATAAGCTAGATCCAAAAAGGACCACACAAAGACACATCATAATTAAAGTGCCAAAGGTTAAAGATAAAGAGAGAATCTTAAAAGCAGCAAGAGAAAAGCAGAGAGCTTCCTACAAAGGGGTGCCTATAAGACTATCAGCTGATTTCTCAAAAGGAACGTTGCAGGCAAGAATGGACTGGCATGAAGTATTCAAGGTGATGAAAAGCAAGGACCTACAACCAAGATTACTCTATCAAGCAAAGCTATCATTTAGAATGGAAGGGCAGATAAAGTGCTTTACAGACAAGATAAAGCTAAAGGAGTTCATCATCACCAAGCTATTATTATATGAAATGTCAAAGGGACTCACTTAAGAAAAAGGTCAAAATTATGAACGTTAAAATGACAACAAACTCACAACTATCAACAACTGAATCTAAAAAATAAAAACAAAATCCAACTAAGCAAACCAGAATAGGAACAGAATCATAGATATGGGGATCATTTGGAAGGTTATCAGCTGGGAGGGGGAAGGGGGAGAAATGGGGAAATGGTGCAGGGATTTAGAAGCATAATTGGTTGGTACAAAATAGACAGGGAGAAGTTAAGAATAATATAGGAAAGGGTGAAGCCAAAGAACTTACAGGCCTGACCCATGGACATGAACTAATGGGGGTGGGATTTCTCAAGGGAAGGGAGATACTGGGCAGGTGGGAATGAAGGGAAAAAAATTGGGACAACTGTAACGACATAATCAATAAAATGTTCAAAAAAAAATAAAGAACTTTTACCTTTTGTTTTCAATGGGAGGCTGATATACCTTTTTTTTTTCCCCCCAAGGCCATCGAAGACCATGAGCTGGACCCAGAGAAGGCACAGTACCTATTCCACACATTTCTTTATGTGCGTTAGTTTTCATGACCTACATCTCCCCTCAGCCCAGCCTCCCTGTTCCGTTTTTCATCAGTTCTCTATAATTCATCGTTTTCTTACTCCTTAATCCCAGCTATTTGGCTATTGATAAAGATGTCTACTAGGTAGGGTTTGGCAGGGGCCAATCGGTGGTTAAAATATCTGGATTGCCAAAATATGAGCAATAATTTTATAATGCATTTTTTTTTTTTTTTTTTTGCTTGGAGTAGTGAAAATTAAAGCTGAAAAATATAGCTAATCACCAGTCTTTTTTTATTCCTTTAATTTAAAGCCTCCATATTGCTGGCATGACCTTTCCTGTTCTGTGCTCACATCACCATATGAATTCTAAGTCCTCTCCTGCCCCTTTTGCTATGTTAGGTTGGTAGTTAAGTCCCAGACTCCTGCTCTGCAGCGCTGCACTCACTATTCATCTCAGTGCAGGGCAGCAAGGGGTTAACCGTCTCCAGTGCCTACCGAGTTGTAAAAGGAACTGCTGAAGCTGATCAATGACCACTGTTAAGACCTGGAAACCAATTATAAACCTGAAATTTGTGATGAACAAAGCCCTGAAACACTGGGATGAAAACTACTGAATTAGTCCAGTTCATTAAAATCATTAATAGTCATGAAATGAAAACCACCGGAGTCCAAAAAGCTTAATGCTCTATCCATATTAATTAGATGGGAGCAAATCTGAACTGAAAAGCAGCACATGCTTTGTAGAATTAGCAATTGGTCTCTGCAGACTACACAGATCTCTATTAAAATTCAGTTTAATTAAAATTGATCACGTTAAGAAACTGATGTGGTTAATTAACTGAATTCCTGGACTTCTTTTCATACATTTCACAGACGCCTTGTACACTGCTTTGCTGGGTGACACTTCATGTTGCACAGAGCAAATCCAATCACAAAGGTTAACTCTCTGTGTTCCCGGAGATGATACAGACCATGGAAGATGGGTGTGGGACGAGGAGAGCGGGCTAAGCTTGATGGAGAGTCAAACCCCCTGCTAAACTCGAGTAAACTCTGTTAGAAAACTGGCCCCATTCCTGGTGTATAAATTAATGTGTACCTGTCAATGACAAAAAGGTTCTCTCTTTCAAGCTGCCGTCTCTGGAGAAGCTGAGAAATATTACTGAAGATGAAAAGAAGCACTCTAATGTTGAAAGGAGGACAGTGTAGAGTTGGTGAAATGCAATTATACAACCAAGTAGACACCACACCAGTCTGGCTACAGGCATCTTAGTTTTGCTCTCCAGCTTCTTATTCTGTTTGGTTTTAAATAAGTCACTTTGTATTTTTATATCTGAAGAATGAGAACAATGACATTTCTAGATTTCACCAGGTTGCACGAGGCTTAAAATGATGACAGTAGCCCCACTCAGGGCTGTCCTGCTGCTCATGGTCCAGTTTACTACTCCTCCCCAAGTCCACCAAGTCTATTGCTGACAACTGAGCCTTTCCAAGATGGCAGCTGATTATGTCACTGACTTGCTCAGAGGTCTCTAAGAACTAGTGCACTGTCTCTGGAATAAATTCACCACTCTGTAAATTTGAATTCAGAGTTCTGCACCATCTAATCTAACATACTCTGCTTCACCACCTAGCTCCCTGTGAAATATACGTACTCCCATTTCAACCAAATTGGCCAATTTACAAGCTTTGAATTTCTCATTCTCTTTCCAGCCTCCACTCCCCTTTTCTCTTACAAATTAATTTTTATCTAGCCCCTGCTTGGAAGTTCAACTTGAATCCCACCTCCATGAGGTCCTCCTGTCATCAACCTACCAAAAGGGGTGGACCCCTCCCTGTCTTCTGTAGTAGGTACAATATTATCCTAGCTGCCTAGTTGGCTCTTGTGCCTCAAACTCTGAACTAATTACTCATGTGTACTTATCAGCTCCTAAATATTTTAAGTTCTTGGCAAGTAGAGGTCATTTCTTATATTTTAATGAATTGTAACAGGCATTGGATGTAATGCTGTTCCATAAATGTTTATTAATAATGAGGATGATGGTTCTCCTTTGACAGTTCCTGGCAATTTTTCTCAGAGAGGGAAGTTTGAGTTTTATTTTATAATATACTGGTAGAAATATTTGAGTATGATATGCTAATCACAATAATAATGATAGATGACATTATTAAACTCACACACGAAGCATTGTGCTAAGGATTTAACATTTACAAAGAAACTACCCCTTTCCTCTGACTTGTTGCCAGGATTTCAAGTGCCTTTCTGAGCATTCTCTTCATTTTTTTTTTTTCACGTCTGTAATTGTTTCTTCCATTTCATTTATAATCTTGGATATTTTTTCTTTTTTTCTTTTAACTTTCCTAATTGGATTTACTGGGTTTAGAAAAGAAATTTAGATCTTATCAATAATCAGCTTTTAAATATTTATATTCTTTGTTTTTGTCTTCATTTAATCAATTTTAGCTTTTATCTTTATTAATTTCCATTTACTATTTTTGGTATATTTCATTGTTTATTTTTTTCTAATAACTTAGTAAATTAAATAATTCTTAATACATATTTACTTCTTTTTCTCCCCCTCTTCCCTTTTAGGATTTATTCTGTGCAACATTGAAGGCCATACATTTTCCCCTGAACTCAAATTTTATTAAGACCTTTGGTTTTTGATGAAGTATTTTCATTTTCACTCCTTTATAGGCCATTTGTAGTTTCATATTTGATTTCTTTTTTATCCAAAACCTTTTATAAATTATTTCATTCTATTTCAAAAATTACTTAATCTTATCTCAATTATATGTGGTCATAGAAAATGTCCTATACAGTGTCTTTTGCCAAGTATGTAATTAATTCTTATAAACATTCCATGGATACATAGTCAATATATTTTTCTATTTAAAAGTTATAAAATTGCATTAATGATTTCTTTTATGTACTTCCTCAGTTTTATTCTAACACATGGTTAAATTCTGAATTAAAGGGCACTACTATTTTGAATTTTAATTAAATTTTACTGGCACTTCTATGCCTTTTGCTTTATATTCAGCTGCATTATTTATTATAATGCATAAAGGTTTATGACAAGTATACATTATTCTGTCTAGCATTGTTAAACTAAATTCATAATCTGATTTTAGTATTGTCACATTTTTCTTAATGTTTACTTTTGCCCATTCCTTTACTCTCAAACTTCTTTCATGTTTTTGTGGGTCATTTTTGTCATATTTTCCTCTAAAATGTATATATATTTAAGCTCTTTTAAAAACTGTATATTACATCTTATAAAGGACTTTTCAAAATGTATACTATATCTTGTTATAAAACTTATTTTAGGCAACTTACAAAACTACAAAAACCCAAAACAAAATAAGATATTTGGGGAAATTTGCACCAAGAGGGAAAGTTAGAAAGCTTAGAGCCACAATTTTTGCTTAACTCTAAAATGCAAAGTTAATTTTACATATTTTTCTATTAATTGTTCATTCATTCATTAATATTTTGCCTTTATTTTATTTTTAAAAACTTTATTGTCCTTTGTATTTCAATCATTGCAAAGATAGAAACAAGATTAGTTAATTAGTAGTCACATTTCATCTGTCATTCTTTTTTCTGATTTGATCAAACTATCCCAACCCTTGTAACCCTACATGCATCTATTTAGAAGAGCAACTGTAATTTCCATTCCATTTCTTTTCTTTAAATTCATAATCAAACTCATACTTTTTAATTTTCATGTGAAAACAAGGTACTGGCTCTTTCTTTCCCAACCATAGATCCCTTTTCAAGAAGATCTATTCTTATACTAGTTTGTTTACTATTGTTTATTCCTTCCCCATCTCTATCACTTGGACAACTCAAGTTTTGCTAAGATAGTTTAAAATATTTAGTTCCAACCCACTATTATGTCTTCCTTTGAAATTATGGCTCTTATGTTTTAAGAATCCTTATGTAGCTCATATATTTATGAGCTAAGGTGATTTTGTTAAGCTATATATTTTGCAAGGTTTATTGTTTCTTCTTCTCTTTGTCTTCTCCTATCTTGACTTCATTGTTCTGACTCATTTATTATTTTTTAACGTAAGCACTCTCCTTAAAAGGGGCATATTGACACTAAATTCTTTAAAGTCTTCTATGTGTACAAGTAGCTTCCCAACCTCCTGGTGGCTGAATGACAGCAAATCATTTGTCAATCATTTATAGATGCTATTTCAATGCCAGAGGGATTGTTGTTGTTTTTAATAGTTGTTATTTTCTCTCAAATAACATCTGGAATTTAGTGAGGCCTTTTACTCAACAGGCTCATTTTTTTAAGCAAAGAGATTTTAAATATAGTCTCTCTTCTGTGTTATTTTTCCTCCTTCTACTTCTATTATTCATGTTTAGACACTTTCCAAGTCTTTTACTTTTTCCCTCATGATTCCCATCTCTTTGTAGTTTTGCAATGTTTTAGGATATGTATGGCACTTGATAGGCTGGCATGCTAATTAATCCTCTCATTTAATTTATAAATTAAATTTTTGGTTAAATATCATGATGCCTAGGCCCACAGATTCTTTAGGGACTGAAATAAAATCACCTAATTTCTCACATTATTTTGTTGTATTGTTTTAGTAACTGCCTACCTATTTAAAAGCTCTACTGAATCGCGACCCATCTTTTCTGGATATTCTGTATAGGTTTCTTCTCTCTGCCCACTAGAAAGAACCCTTTACAGAAACTGCAGTTTGCTTCTGCTCATTTAGAGGGCTCAGGCTGAGCTCCCAATGTGTGCGTTTCTGTGATTAGTGAGATGCAAAGATATTTCTGCCTGCGTGGCTAGTTAAATACCAGCTGGCAGGTGTCAGTACCCAAACAGAGGCTCCCTAGGGAAGGAGAAAGGGCAATATCCCCTGGAATACTTTTGTGGGAAGACACTATTTTTCCTCTTGGAATGCTGAAGATTTCCAATAACTATGCTTTCTCTAAGAGCATATGTGTGCTGATTTTTGCTCCAGAATTTTCTATAGTTCCAGATTCTGCCCTAGGCCAGAAAAGAAAGTCTGGCCCCAACTTCCTCTGTCTGAATCTATACAGCCCGAAAGTCCTGCCTGTCTGCCAGATAGACTTGGGGGAGGAGGGCTGCTGTTAGGCAGGAACTGAGACTATCAGACATCAGGAACACCTTCAGGGTGCCGCATTCCTAGCATTCCCCTAAATACATTTCCAGTGGTTTAAAATGTGAAATATAACACTCATACAGAAATGTGCATGAATCATAAATGTCAGTATAATAAATGATTATGAAATGAATCCTTATGTAAGTACTACCAAAGTCAATACAATAGAATATTGCCAGCAACCCAGGAGACCTCTTTGTCTTTCTTCTTTAACACAATACCCTCTCTGCCCCTGCAGAGGTAAATCACTATCTTGATTTTTATGATAATTAATTTTCTTCCCTTTCTAAAAATTAGTCTTACACTTAGGTATGTATCCACAGATAAATTTAATTTAAGTTTGCCTACCCACTCACCTCTCTCTCTCTCTCTCTCTCTCTCTCTCTCTCTCTCTCTATATATATATATATATATATATGAACCCTATTTAATTAGGGTCCCATCCTATGACCTAATTTACTAATTTACTTAATTACCCCCCTAAAGGCCTGGTCTCCAAATACAGTCACACTGAGGGTTAGAGCTTCAACATATGAATTATATAAATTTTGGAGAGGACAGAGTTCAGTCATAGCAATGCGTCTATAAACATTCTCAATATGTGCTTGGATTTACATGTACACAACTTTCTCTAGAACATGTAATTTAGAGTAGAATCAATGGCTAAAAATTGATGTCTTTGACTTTATTAGATGATGCTAATCTGTTTTCTGAAGTGGTAATGTCAGTTTACAACAACCAGTAACTATTAGTTTCTTTTACTCCATGTCCTTTTCAACATGTTAAATTTTCATTTTTTAAAGCATTTACTGATCTGGTTGGTATGTAATATCATCGCATTTTGGTTCTAATTTGCATTTTCCTGATTTG